>NC_060069.1:86212124-86523374 GCF_922984935.1 Meles meles
GCCCACCTCTATCAAAAAGCAACTACTCCCACCCACAACTCTGCACCCCTCCTACACACATTCACTTTGTTTGTCCACAGCACTTCTGACCTTCAGGCACACTAATTATTTACTGTGTGGTCCTTCTCCAATCTAAGCAGCACGAGTGAAACAGAAACCGTGTATACCACTGCTTCCTCAGACCTGAAACGGGCCTGCTATAGAGCACAGGCTTGAGAAACGTTTTTTGAATGAACAAATCACTGAATTACTGAGTGTACTAGAGGATGGATGGATGGGAGGAAGGAAGGGAAGTCAAGGAGGAGGCTGGAAGGGGAGGGATAGCCCTTACTGGGTAGTTTCAGCAGGGATAAAGAGCATCTACTTCTCTGTAACTGTAGGGACAGTCCAGAGACAAGAAACGATAACTAGAGTTAGGCTTACAGATTGAAAGGGATGGAAGCAAAAGGGTTCTCAAGCCAGGCTTGACCTCTAAAGAACTAGTGAGATGATAGGAAACCAGGGAGGAGAGAGCAGCAGGATTTAGGGTCTTCGGGTAGAGACAGGTGTTTGCCACAGCATCTTTCCCAAGGCAGTCTCTGCTGCGCATGTAGCAATCAGGGGGGATAGCGTTTGATATGAAATATTAAAGGGAAAGATAAAGCGGATGTCACTGCTAATTAAGAGGCATTAAGCATGTTTTCAGAAATCATCTCGTGAAAGGAGCTTGTGTGAAGGCGGGGGGGCGGGGTAGGGCGGGTCCTGACATTTACAAAGATTCCTCTCATAGCAGTTTTGTTAAGGTCTGAATGCTTGTGTGCTCCCCAAAGTCTTATGTTGAAATACTAAATAAAGCCCAAAGTGGTGGTATTAGGAGGTCGGGCCTCTGGGAGGTGCTTGGGCCATGAGGGTAGAGCCCTTGTGAATGGGATTCCTGTTCTTAGAAAAGACCCCACAGAGCCCCTCCCCTTCCACCACCTGAAGAGGGGTGGGGGAGGGAACAGAGGCCTATGAACCTGGAAGCAGGCTCTCACCAGATACTAAATCTGCCCCCACCTGGACGGGGGACTTTCAAGTCTCCAGAACTGTGAGAAATAAAGGCCTATTGTTTATAAAAAGCCACCCAGTCTGTGGTATTTTGTCAGAGCAACCCAAAAGGACACAGCCAGGCTCATTACCTCTCAGCCCTCGTTAAGGCTGTGGTTCTTTGCTATTGTTCCTCTATTATGAATGAGAGCAATGCATTCTGAAGGGTCCCAGTGCTTTCCTTCTGAGCTGAGAGCTATCTAACAAAATATTCGGCATGCAAATATTGCTTGCACTGGGCAAAAATTCTCTCTCTTGCCTTTCTCAAGGTGGATGTATTCATGTCCGTCTTCAGACAGACAACAGCAAACAGGAAGAGAAACAATATACCAAATGATGACAACAAAGAACAATTATATAGGACTATATACTTTTGAGAAGAAAAAAATGTTTAAATCAACTTAGCATTGGAAGCACCTAAAACATTTTACAGATTATAAAAGTAACATTATTTTCTAAACAAGACTATGTGATTCTAAAAGTAAAACACAAGGGGCGCTTAGGTGGCTTGGTCGGTTAAGTGACTGACTCTTGACTTTGGCTCAGGTCATGGTCTCAGAGTGATGGGATTGAGCCACACACCCGGGCCTCCATGCTCAGCAGGGAGTCTGCTGCTTTCCCTCTCCCTTCATGTCCCCCTCCCACCCCCTCCTCGCTTGTGCTCTCTCTCTGATAAATAAATCTTTTTTTTAAAAAATAGAATAAATAAAAGATTAGTTCTCAACAAGAAAAAATTTTAATAACCTATGTGTAATATAATAAAAATCATAATCAAATTGTATAACAAGACAGCCCCGTGAATTAGGCAGATCAGGAATCTCAAATCGAGGAGCCGACACTGAACAAGCTCAGAGTGAGTTAGTGAGGGGCGGTGCCTGGTTCTCCAGTCCCAGGCCTCCAGTTTCAGAGAGCTCCTGGGCCAGGGGAGGGAAACAATAATGGCCCTGTGCCATCTTGTCTCTCATTGGCCAAAACAGAGAATGATGTTCCATGAAAAGGAAATAAATTTTTTCGTAGAGTAAATGGATCCAAAGAAAGGATTCGTAAGACTTTCAAAAAGGCCTTAACAAAGGTCCTAAATAAGGCTTACATAAAAATGAGTTCACTACACAATTGGGAAAATGCTGTAACCGTCACTGCACCAAGCCAAGGGCAGGCAACACAGACTATAACACAAGCACTTTCACACTTGTTCTCTCCTTCCTGGCCCCCACCCCCACACACACCCACATCTCATTTCCATTCTGCTCTCTTATGACCCTGGGAACAAATAAGCTTGCCTCCTCTGGAAGCCCACGTACAAGTAGCGTGACCTCAAAGAGCCCTTCTAGCATCAAAATGCTTTTATTGCCCAGAAAAATGTTGGGCTTTTTTTTTTTTAAATACCACTTATCTTATTTGCACTTTGTCCTCTCTACCGCATTTCCCAGTGCCAGCCCCCTTTCCTGCCCTGAGCCTGCTGACATGCTTTCAACTGCTTTTCGCCTCCTCTCCAAACGCCTCCTCTCCACATTTCACTCTTCCTTCCAGAGCAGCTCAACTATCTCTTATCTGTACCGACTGCTTTGCTAGCCTATGAGAACTCTCCTTCTTCCAGGAATATTACAATATCTTTCCCTCTGATTTTCTGGAGTGTACGGGCGGTTTTGTGCCTTCATCTGCCCTGTCCTGCCTCAGGACCCCATAGCTTGCCAGACTCCTGCCAAGGGGCAGGTCCTGGCGTAGTGAGGGTGGGGTCCGTCCCTTTCTTCTTCACGGCCATGGCCCAGCACCCAGCAGAGGGCTAGCTCCTGGTGCTCATTAAATATTTGACAGTCATATTGCCTGTGATTCTCCATGCCTAACTTCTCACTTCCTGCTTTCTTGAGAGCCCTGTTAGTACAAGTCTTCTGGGCTGGAAAGCTCATAATGGGAGTCCCTGATGCCAGGAACTGACCTAATATTCACAGCTAGAGCTCATGATTGTTACAAGCTGGTCTGACGCAGCCAGGTCATTTTGTCTTCCTGTTGGACAGAAACATTCTGGAAGAATAACAACCTCAGACAAGATGCTGTTGACTAAATGTGCCCTCTTTTACAATGAAACCTGATTTCCGTGGTGATGGTATTTGGAGGTGGAGCCTTTGGAAGGTGATTAGGTCCTAAGGGGAGAGTCTTCATGAATGGAATTAGTGCTCTTCTAAAAGAGGCCCCAAGCAGTTCCCTTGTTGCTTTTGCCACAGGAGGACAGAGCCAAAAGACAGAGGCGTATGAACCCGGAAGCAGATTCTCACTAGACGTCAAGTCTGTCTGATCTTGTTCATCCCAGCCTCTAAAACCATGAGAATAGATTTCTGCCGTCTGTAAACCACCCTGTTTATGATATTTTGACATAGCCGCCCAAACTAAGCAAAACGCAAGGTCCCTCTGACACCATGACAAAATGAAACAAAACACAGCAACTTCATGGTTTTGTCTCATCATAAAAATAAAGTCCCTGAGCCACCACAAAATACTCCATCATAGAACAGCTCCCACTTTCTGACAGCGTCCAATTCAGAGCAACACCCTGCTTGCTTAGACCTTCTCCTGAATCATCTAGCTGAAGGCAACACCCTACTATGCTCTCACTAAGACACCTTGCTATAATCAGTGATAACGTATTTAAGTACATGTGTGTTCCTAGGATGGTCTTTGGCTGAAAGGCTCCAACAGTTATAGGCTGTCATTCCACATTCACTGATATCCACAAACATCTCAGGGGTAAAGTATTATTATTCCCAATTTACCCCCAGGGAAACTGAAGTTGAACAAGGTCAAGTGATTTTTTTTTTATTTGTTTATTTGTTTATTTACAGCATAACAGTGTTCATTGTTTTGGCATCACACCCAGTGCTCCATGCAGTACGTGCCCTCCCTATTACCCACCACCTGGTTCCTCAACCTCCCACCCCCCCCCCCCCCGCCCCTTCAAAACCCTCTGGTTGTTTTTCAGAGTCCATAGTCTCTCATGGTTCATCTCCCCTTCCAGTTTCCCCCAACTCCCTCTCCTCTCCATCTCCCCATGTCCTCCATGTTATTTGTTATGCTCCACAAATAAGTGAGACCATATGATACTTGACTCTCTCTGCTTGACTTATTTCACTCAGCATAATCTCTTCCAGTCCCGTCCATGCTGCTACAACAGTTGGGTATTCATCCTTTCTGATGGAGGCATAATACTCCATTGTGTATATGGACCACATCTTCCTTATCCATTCATCCGTTGAAGGGCATCTTGGTTCTTTCCACAGTTTGGCGACCGTAGCCATTGCTGCAATAAACATTGGGGTACAGATGGCCCTTCTTTTCACTACTTCTGTATCTTTGGGGTAAATACCGAGCAGTGCAATTGCAGGGTCATAGGGAAGCTCTATTCTTAATTTCTTCAGGAAGTGATTTAACAGAGGTCAGACAAGAAGACTTCGAGACCTAACCCTGTTCACTTAATATAAGGGCCAGTCCAGGCCCTTTTTACAACAGCCAGGTGTCCTCAGCCATGGAGAATCTCAGTTTGCTTCCTTTACCTTAGAGGTGAAGTCAAACAGCAAAAACACAATTTCTCTCACCAGGAACGTTTCTCAAACGTGAGAGGCCTTTCAGAGGATGCTGAACTCTACAGTGAAGATGTATGTTCCAGTCTGGGTGGTAAGTAAACAACGTCCATTACCTATCATTCTATCTACCTCCTTGTGTGTATACAAATATTTTACCAAAAAAATACAATAAACTGAAAACAAAGTCCCCGGAAAGACACAGGTAGTACTTAGAGTAGCCAGATGCCTCAGGCTTTGCGACCAGCATGACTGGGTCCAGAGCAAGGCACCCATCTCGGGCACAAAATTTAAGGGGCACCCAAAATCTCATTAATCGAGATAAAATCAATTTAAAAAGCAAAGCAGGGCGCCTGGGTGGCTCAGTGGGTTAAAGTCTCTGCCTTCGGCTCAGGTCATGATCCCAGAGTCCTGGGATCGAGCCCCGCATCGGGCTCTCTGCTCAGCGGGGAGCCTGCTTCCTCCTCTCTCTCTCTGCCTGCCTCTCTGCCTACTTGTGATCTCTGTCTGTCAAATAAATAAATAAAATCTTTAAAAATAAATAACTAAATAAAATAAAATAAAATAAAAAAGCAAAGCAGCAGGTGGCGACCCAAAGGCCCGTGCCTGTTTTTGTAATAAAAGTTTTACAGTAAGTTCCAACAAACATGTATCTACTCAAAAACCGAAATCCAGCCTCAACCATACCAAGTGGCCTCACGATGTCATTAGTGACCCCCCCTACCCCACTCACACAAACAAACAAACAAACACGCTTCAAAGAACCTGAGAGGAAAGGGAGGTCAGTTCGCCACAGGCTGTGAGGGGAAAGCAGGTGAGAAAGAAGCTTGCCCAAAGTCCTGGCTCCTTAGCAGCTCACTGCCCCGCCGCCCCTCCCCCCGCCCCGCGGGTGCTGCCTCTTTATTATTATTATTTTTTTGCATTTCTTTTTTTTTATTTTTAAATTTTATTTTTTATAATTTTTATTTATTTCTTATTTTTTTATAAACATATAATGTATTTTTATCCCCAGGGGTACAGGTCTGTGAATCGCCAGGTTTACACACTTCACAGCACTCACCATAGCACCATACCCTCCCCAATGTCCATCACCCCACCACCCTCTCCACCCCCTCCCCCAGCAGCCCTCAGTTTGTTTTGTGAGATTAAGAGTCACTTATGGTTTGTCTCCCTCCCAATCCCATCTTGTTTCATTTATTCTTCTCCTATCCCCCTAACCCCCCATGTTGCATCTCCACGTCCTCATATCAGGGAGATCATATGATAGTTGTCTTTCTCCGATTGACTGATTTCACTAAGCATGATACCCTCTAGTTCCATCCAGGTCGTCGCAAATGGCAAGATTTCATTTCTTTTGATGGCTGCATAGTATTCCATTGTGTATATATACCACCTCTTCTTTATCCATTCATCTGTTGATGGACATCTAGGTTCTTTCCATCGTTTGGCTATTGTAGACATTGCTGCTATAAACATTCGGGTACACGTGCCCCTTTGGATCACTATGTTTGTATCTTTAGGGTAAATACCCAGTAGTGTGATTGTTGGGTCATAGGGTAGTTCTATTTTCAACATTTTGAGGAACCTCCATGCTGTTTTCCAGAGTGGCTGCACCGGCTTGCATTCCCACCAACAGTGTAGGAGGGTTCCCCTTTCTCCGCATCCTCTCCAGCATCTGTCATTTCCTGACTTGTTAATTTTAGCCATTCTGACTGGTGTGAGGTGGTATCTCATTGTGGTTTTGATTTGTATTTCCCTGATGCCGAGTGATGTGGAGCACTTTTCATGTGTCTGTTGGCCATCTGGATGTCTTCTTTGCAGAAATGTCTGTTCATGTCCTCTGCCCATTTCTTGATTGGATTGTTTGTTCTTTAGGTGCTGAGTTTGCTAAGTTCCTTATAGATTTTGGACACTAGCCCTTTATCTGATATGTCGTTTGCAAATATCTTCTCCCATTCTGTCAGTTGTCTTTTGGTTTTGTTAATTGTTTCCTTTGCTGTGCAAAAGCTTTTGATCTTGATGAAATCCCAATAGTTCACTTTTGCCCTTGCTTCCCTTGCCTTTGGCGATGTTCCTAGGAAGAAGTTGCTGCGGCTGAGGTCAAAGAGGTTGCTGCCTGCGTTCTCCTCAAGGATTTTGATGGATTCCTTTCTCACATTGAGGTCCTTCATCCATTTTGAGTCTATTTTCATGTGTGGTGTAAGGAAGTGATCCAATTTCATTCTTCTGCATGTGGCTGTCCAATTTTCCCAGGGTGCTGCCTCTTTAAATCCAGGGGCTCCAAAGCGCAAGGCTGGCGGTTGCCCAGGGAGACAGAGGCACAATAGCTCAGAAGCTCCCCCGCCTAGACCCGCGGCCAAGCCGGCCACTGCGCTTGCGGCCACCCGGCTTCCCGCCAGCGATGGCCAACTTGCACTCGCGTCGCAGCTTCAGAAAGCCCAAGACGGGGGAGGGCCGGCAGGACGAAGGGGAGGAAGAGGAGGTGTTGGCACAGATGGAGGAGGTGGAGGAGGAAGAGGAGGCGGCGGCCGCGGACGCGGAGGAGAAGAAGGTGGAGGTCCACGGGACGTTCAGCGATGAGTACTTCTGGAAGGCTGTGGAGCTCGGTGACAGCAATAGCGAAAATTCAGAGCCCTACCTTCCTCGCCTTACCAGCATCCTGAGCCCCAGCCTGAGCCCGACCCCGCCGCTCAGCCAGACGTCGAGACCGTCGCAGAGCGAGACCCAGAGCGGCAGCTCGAAGTGGAGCGCCTCCACTCCCCAGAAAAGTACAGCCCCTGCCCGCCCCTTCCTCTAAGGCTTCCCGGCCCTCGGGGCTGCGGGTCCCGAGACTCCAGAGCCTTGGTCTCCTTGCGCGGCTGGTTTCTAAATACATGCACACTCCACACACAACCCAGTCCATCTCCGGCCCTTCTGCCGGGCACTGAAATCTTGCCCGAGCCTTTGTGATGGCTCAGAGTTTAGGACATCGTTGAAACTTCAGCTTGGCGAAACTGAAGTTTGGGTGGTGCCATATGGAGCGCATTTGGTAGTACTCCTCTGTGCATTCTGGCCGTGATTTTGTTTCCTCCCTCCCTCCCTCCCACTCTCTCCCTCCCTCTCTCTCCTTCTCCCTCCTTCTTTCTCCCTCCCTCTCCCTCCCTCTTTCTATCTGCCCCCACCCCACGGTCCCCCATCCCCCCCAACCTTTTACACACACACACACACACACACACACACACACACACACACACAGGAACGTTCCACTCCTGGAAAAGTAGTGCCTTTAGAGTGTTGTGCTTCTAAGACCGTCCTCCAAAAAACCTACTTTGTGTTTAAGTTCCTGTGCTAAAACCACACTAGTCACTTCCTTAAAAAGAGAGGCAGGACAGTTATCTAGAAGATCCTCAACCTCCCAATGTTGACATTTCTGCCAGGATCCTCCTCTGTTGGGCAGAGGGTGGGAGGGGGCTGTCCTCTGCGTTATAGATGTTTGGTAGCATCCCTTGCCTCTAGCGGGGACTATGCCCTTAGCCCCCACTCTATGATAATCACAAATGTCTTTGGATGTTGCCAAAGGTCGGGGGGGGGGGGGGGGGGGGGGCAGAAATTGCCCTTCTGAGAACCACTGATTTAGAAAGAGTGGATAAATTGTTTAATGTTTCATTCAACAGGTTTTCCTAAAATATTTCAAACATTTAGGAAAGACTTCTCTGAAACGAATTTAAATAGGTAAGAAATGTTTTGCTTTCATATTATTTTTGGAAGCTGATGGTGTTTACCTCTTGGATAAACATGTCTGGAAATAGAGTAAAATAATCCAGGGCACTTACGAGTAATTTATTCAAAAAGGTTTTTTAAAAAACCATACTGTTAGACACTTTGGGGATAGAGACAAGGTCCGTGTCCATCTACCTGCAGAGATGGCATGTCCACTTCATAAAACATGAAATAATAACACTCTACCAGGTAGACAATAGCAAGGGTTCTGAACATTTAGGACATAGGTCTCTGTTGGCAAAATGAGACCGTGATTACAGACATCTGTGAAGGAGATTGAAAATTATGGTCTTCCCCCCCACCCTCTCTTTTTCTTTTTTGTTATTCTTGCTATTAGCCTTCAAGCACAGGAAGAGACCAGAGAAATACCTTTTGGGACATGTTTATAAATCTTCCCTGAAATCTCACACCAAACCTGAGTCCACAATCTTGTATTACTATTCACTTAACTTTGCTTTTACAAGCAAATTCTAAATTCCTAAGCATCAGGATTATTCTGTCCCACTTTTATGTTTTTATTTATCCTTTTAATTCAACTTTTTAAGAAAAAAATATGTACATGGTTAAAACATTAAAGTATACAAAGATATAAAATAAAAAAATCTCCATGCCCTTCTTCATCTCTACACTCCCACTCACCAATTAACATATTGTTAACAGTTTGTTTCTAATATAATTTTGTTTGTATTTTTTTAAAGATTTTATTTTTAAGTAATCTCTTTACCCAATGTGGGGCTCAAACTCACAACCCCAAGATCAAGAGTTGCGTGCTATACCAACTTTGGCCAGCCAGATGCCACTCCAATATAAATTTAAATAGTGTATTTTCATTCTCTGATTTATCCATTTGTGACATATTTATGGACTTCCCACCCATGAAAGATGAGGATTATAACTCATATACTATTTCTCTCCTCTTCATTTTCGGTAGTGATGTTATTTTTAGTTTTTCTAGCCTTTAGGATTTTAAGATATTTAAATCTCTACTATCTGATTTATCAACTTTAGCGACTACCTATTAACTCCTTTTTTTAAAAAAGATTTTATTTATTTATTTGAGAGAGAGAGAGAGAGCATGAGAGGGGAGAAGGTCAGAGGGAGAAGCAGACTCCCAGCTCCACTGGGAGCCCCATGCCGAACTCGATCCCCAGACTCCGGGATCATGACGTGGGCCAAACAGAGGCAGTTGCTTAACCAACTAAGCCACCTAGGAGCCCTACCTATTAACACTTATTATGAAAAGTTAACCCAATAATGCACTTCTACTTTCTTCTATATCTCCTCGCACCCCTTCCTATCCCAATTAACACATTATATACATTTTATAACAAACTATATTAATGTGTAATATATAGTCATATAAAGTTATTTTACTTTGCCAAGTTTTGTTATATTCATATTATGTTTTATAATCATAATTAAGTCAGTACAGGTGAATTATAAAAATTGAAAGCCAATCAACAATATAATTTCATGCTAAGAATCCAATAATATGATTGGATTAGTGCACAAAAAAAAAAAAAAAAAAAGTCCTATGCTAGTAAAACTTGGCTCCTAAAAGGAGAACTTTTCACCTCCCAGTTGTTTTAATTGTCTTCGGCTTTCCTGAGTGGCCACACTTTCTTGATTCCCAGCTTCTATTCCTTTCCTCTTAGCTGGAGAAACTCCTCAGGTAATTATCTCATGCAGATCTCATAGGTAGTCAAACTCCTGAGTTCTTGCCTGTCTGGAGATTTCTTCATTTTACCCTCATACTTAATTAATAATATAACATAGCATAAAAGAATACATTTAAAGCCCTTTTCCTCAGAGCTCTGAAGATATTGTTTCTTTGCCTTCTAGTACCCAGTATTACCGATCGTTCTGATTCTCAGACACTGGTGGCATGTGATTCCTTCTTTCATTCGTCTCTGTTCTTTCCTTTAGAACTCCTACTGGATAGCTGTTGGCCCTCTCAGATATCTTCAAGATTTGGGGTATTTATAAGAGAATATGCAGCCCTTGTACAATAATTTTTATTTCGTTGTTCATACTTGTCATTTCCAAGAACCAGATCTTGCTCTGTGTTGCTGTCCAAATAGTTGTTGCTTGTAAATCTTTTTCGAGAGTATTCTTATACTGAAGTTCTTTTTTGTTCTTTGAAGTTCTTTCTTTTCAGGATGAGTTCTGTTTATCTTGGTGCTTCTCTTCCATACTATTGATTGCCCTTAGCTGACTGGTAAGCCTGGGTTATCAGTTTGTATTTATAAATGAATGGCCGGTAGGCAGCCAGAACGGAGTCGGAGTCGTTCTGCAGCTGGGTAGTTCCTCAGAGCACTCTCCTGGAGGCTGGGCGGTGATTCGTGCATGTGTGGGTGGATGGGGCCTGTCAGAGCCAGCCTCTCCTGGAGTGTCGGCAGGAAGCAGGCAAGCTGGATGCCCCACACTAGAGTTAGGATAAGGACACATTGCTGCACGGTCAGAGTTCTTCAGGCATTTCGTTTCTGGGTGGGGTGCCCCTTCCTCATCCAGGCCTATCAGGCAGGTCCTATGGAAACTCTCACTGTGCTCTGCTTCTCTTTCAGACCCAAAATCTAGCCAGAGAGGCTGCCCGCTCTTTGTAGGAAGCAGTTCTTTGGGCTTCATCTGGAAATAAAAACAACCTTCCTGTATAAGGGGAGAAGAAGGGGCCTGGCTGCGGCACTGGCCAACTGCTTTGAGTTGACTTCTTGAACTCCTCTGATGGCAGTCCCTAGCTCCCTCCTCACTGCATTTGGTTGAGTCTGAGCGAGGAACTTCCCAGAACTTTACTTACCTCTTTTGTCTCAAACTGTGGTGTTCTCCACTCTGGTTTTCCATCAGATGAAAGGCATTTATTTTTGTTCTTTAAGGACTTCAATATTACTGGTCTACAGATGACATGTTTCTTATTTTCCAGGGCTATTTTTTTTTTTTAAGATTTTATTTATTTATTTGACAGAGAGAACGTGAGCGCACAAGCCAGGAGACAGAGGGAGAGGGAGAAGCAGGCTCTCTGCCAGCAGGAAGCCTGATGAGGGGCTCCGGGGCTCTATCCCAGGTCTGTGGGACCTTAAAGTACTGAGGCACTCAGGCGCCCCTCCAGGGCTATGTTTGTGTTTTTTTGTTTGGTTGTGTTTGTTATTTCAGTAAGATCTTGGATAGGGAGGGAACCGGGTGCTCAAATGCCATCTTGACCTGAACTTCCTATGATATGGGAACATCTCTTTACTTGATCAAATTCATAATTTCCCCTCATAAATCTTCCTAAGAAGACACTTCTTTTATATTTCCAAGCATTCTCTGGTGAATTTCATGAGATTGCGTTTTTAAGGAAATCTGTCTTTAAAAGTCATAAAAATGCAACCACTATTGCCTCACGTCCTATTTTTAATTACCCTATTACTATTCTGGTTGAAAATGGGGCCAACTGTAGGCAGCAGGTGAATGTGGAGAAACACAGGTTTTGAAGCTGAACAGGTCAGCTTCATCTCCATCTCCATCTGCCCCATGCAATGTTTCAGAAGTTCCCTAGAGCCTCAGTTTCCTTGCCTGGAGAAAGGGAATATTAATTCAGCCTTGATTAGTTTTTGTTAATTGGAATGAAATAACGTAAGGCAACTGTTATGAAGGGACTACTACATAGTAAGCTCTCTATAAACGTTAGTTTTGTTATCCTCAGTCATCTGCCATCTTTACACAGAATTTCAGAAACAATCTTTGGTATTGGTTTCAGGAAGGCAAAGAGCCTTTGGTGGATAATGTATTGATTTTGCTAACCATTGAATTCAGGAAAAAAGTGCCAAACATTCAATGCTGTCTAGGGATTGCTCTTTAATATGCCTTTACCTTTGGGACACCTGGGTGGCTCAGTCGGTTAAGCATCTGCCTTTGGCTCAGGTCATGATCCCAGGGTCCTGGGATAAAGTCCCACATCAGGGTCTTGCTTGGTGGGGAGCCTGCTTCTCCCTCTCCCTCGGCCTGCCACTCCACCTGCTTGTGTGTGCTCTCTCTCTCTCTGATAAATAAATAAATAAATAAAGCTTTATATATATATATATATAATATATATGTATATATTATATATATAATTTGTATGTGTATTTGTATGTGTATGTTTATATATATATGCGTGTGTGTGTGTGTGTGTGTGTGTATATATGCCTTTACCCTTGGTCCCCATAACTTATTTATCTGGTAGGTGAGATAAACAGGACTCCCCCAGAGATTTGCAGAGGTGGCTTTGGCAGAGTTATTTTTCACTTACCACAAGACACAGTCATTTCAGGATTAAAATATCCCAGTGATGCAATGTGCCAAGGAACCAAGCATTAAAAAAGGAAGGTAGAGGAGAACAATAAATGAAACAAGATGGGATTGGGAGGGAGACAAACCATAAATGACTCTTAATCTCACAAAACAAACTGGGGGTTGCTGGGGGGAGGTGGGATTGGGAGAGGGGGAGGGGGCTATGGACATTGGGGAGGGTATGTGCTATCGTGAGTGCTGTGAAGTGTGTAAACCTGGCGATTCACAGACCTGTACCCCTGGGGATAAAAATACATTATATGTTTATTAAAAAAAAAAAAATTTGGAAGGGGAGGCGAACCATAAGAGACTATGTACTCTGAAAAACACCCTGAGGGTTTTGAAGGGTCAGGGGTGGGAGGTTGGGGGAACAGGTGGTGGGTAATAGGGAGGGCACGTTTTGCATGGAGCACTGGGTGTTGTGCAAAAACAATGAATACTGTTATGCTGAAAAAATAAATAAAATGGGGAAAAATTTTAAAAAAAAGAAAAAAGAGAGGTAGAGACATGAAGAGAACAAAGAATGGTTAAAAAAAAAGTGAGAACCTAAAATTGACTCAATTATTTGAAAAAGATTTGATAACTTCAGAAGATCCAGCAAATTATTACAAAAAATTGAAATTCAAAGAGGCAAAGAAACTTGAAGCAATAGTTATTACTCACTTATTACTGGTAACAGTCATCTTAACTCGTAAAAATCAATATATTTCTGCCTTCCTATCATGTCAGTGATAACTCAAGTAACTGAACTACTTGCAGAAAGAATACCAATTGCTTGATTACAAAGCATTGAGCTTCAACCCTTCAAAGAAAAAATAAAAAAGGTTTGGATTATTTTCAAGCTATTTAAGTGGGACACCTGGCTGGCTCAGCTGGAGGAGCATAGCACTCTTGATCTCAGCATTGGGAGTTCAAGCCCCATGTTGGATGTAGAAATTACTTAAATAAATAAAATGTACAATACGTCTCATTTAAATTCAAATAAATGTTTAAACACACTCCATCACTGTCACCACCAACACACAAGCACCGATAGAGTGGTGGGAATTTATTCCCTGGGCGGGGGTGGGGTGGGGTGGCGATACGGTATTGGGAGCCTCTGGGACTCAGGAACACTTGCCCTATGATGAAAACACGCTGTGCCTGACTTTACTGAGAGATAAGAATGGAAGAATATATTTCAAAGAAAATAGAAACCAGGCTCTCCTATGTACCTGCAGTATTTGACTGTTAAAATGTGCTGTGTTCCGAAGAACTGCTAACAACTCTATAGATATACTCAAAACTAACACTTTGTCTAAACTTCAGGACTATGTATCACACTTTGTATCCAGGAATTCCAACATCAGTACAAACAGAAGAAAGCTGGCTTCAAGAATTTTCTGGCAAAAGGCGGAGGAGTGAGTAGTTTGATTTCTTAGCCTTGGCTTGGCTATATGCTCGCATCAAGAAAAAAATCTGCCCTTATGTTTTTATATATGTCTTCATTTTTTATTAATAACTAAAATGCATGCTGTTTCTAAATGCCAACCATTAAGAAATATATAAAAATGAACATTTTAATTTATCCCAGTATAAGGAACTATGAATAGCCCTTTCTTTGAACTTTTCTATTTTTTTATATTATGTCTCATATTCATCAGAGGCTTATCGAGCACCTACCACATGCCAAGCATCCATCATAGTCCAGACCCGGTTTTAGGGAAATGGCAATGAAGAAAAACAAACAAACAAGAAAAAAAAAAACCCTGTCTCAGTGATCTGGTATTAAAGTGTGGAAGGTGTGTGGGGGCTGGTGAGGTAGATAATACATAAAATAAGCAAATATATAGTACATTAGGCAATAGACATGCTTAGGAGAAAAAGCAGAGGAAGGGACAGGAGATGTTGGGTGGGAGGGGTGCAAGGTTATGTCGGGTGCTCAGGGAAATCTTCACTGAGAAGCTAAAATACTTGAGCAAAGACCTCAAGGATGTGAGAGAAATGAGCCAGAATTGTTTCCGGGGAAAGAGGACTCCAGGCACAGGGACTGGACTAGCACGAGCCTCCTCCCAGAACAAGGGGGCAGTCAGTGTAGCTGCAGGGAAGTAAGTAGGAGGAGAATCTGAGGGTCAAAGAGACAATTGAGGACCAGATCTTTATAAATGGGAATGAAGTAGAAAGACACTACAGGGGGCGCCTGGGTGGCTCAGTGGGTTAGGGCCTCTGCCTTCGGCTCAGGTCATGATCCCAGGGTCCTGGGATCGAGCCCCACATCGGGCTCTCTGCTCCACGGGGAGCCTGCTTCCTCCTCTCTCTCTGCCTGCCTCCTTGCTTAGTTGTGATTTCTCTCTGTCAAATAAATAAAATATTTAAAAAAAAAAAAAAGATTAAAAAAAAAAAAAAAAAAGAAAGACACTACAGGGTTTGCACAGAAGAGTGACAAAATCTAACAGAAAAATGGACCAAATACTAGGAAGATGTTAATCATTCCCAAATTAATCCACACAGTAATTCTGATGGGATTTTTCAATGGAACTTGACAAGTTGATTTGTCACCCCATCTTAGCAGTGTTACAAGACAGACTGAGGCATTGTCAGATGTCTAAGTTTGAGCAAACATGGACTGAAACAGCGCAGTGCCCAACAGGAGATAGTTAGGAGCGCTCCCCAGACAAGAGCGGGGGCAGGGGGAGGTTCTTACAGAGAGGACCACGGAGCAGAACAATGAAATTTTTTAATTGGAGAGCTTATGGGTTTGAGATATTTGGGAAACCTAGTTGGCTGTCCCCACTGGCCTGTTCCTAATCTTGAGGCATTTACAGGAATTGACCGGCGTGGATTTCGGTTTGCTTACCTAGGCTAGCAAGGAAGGCGGAAGGGCCTCCTCATCTGATGGCCACTCGTTCCGAACCAAGCAGGAACCTAGTGAGCCTAGGTGTGCCCCTCCATTTCTTTCAGATCTTCTTTCATAGTTTTGTGGGGGTTTTTCCCCCCCATAAAGGACTCGTGCAGCTCTTCCTAGTTTATTCCTAGGTGTTTTATAGTCCTGTATTGATGTAACAATTGGACACTTTTTCCCTGTTACATTTTCTAATTATTGTCAATGCATAGGAAAATTACTGATTTCTATATATTAATCTCGTATTGACCCACCCATTGCTGAAATTTCTTATTAATGCTAATAGTTTGTAAGTTGAAAGTCTGCAGAACAATTAACATTTCCCATGAGTAATGGCAACTTTATCTCTTCTTTAACTTTTTTTCTTAGCAGTGCATGATGGACACCTTTCCATGTCATGAAAGATCGATCTAAGTCATTGAAACAACAGCATAGTGTTCCTTTATATACAGTTCTTGTGGCTTATGTAATAAGACTGATTGCTAGATATTTCAGAGTTGGTTTGGTTTGGTTTGGTTTGATGTTTTGAGCCCTTCCCCTTAACAACTCATGCCTTAATAAAAATCTTTGTGCATACATTTTTTTATCCTGTGCTGGTATTTCTGTTGGACAAAATACCTAAAACACATTTAAAATTTTCCCAGATACTCCACATAGGAAGTGCATCATTTTCTGAAGCCCACTTCTTTCTCCAACAACAGTCCTTGCTGGCCCTGGCTCTGTGAGCAAAAGGGCCAGCTCCCTCCCCATACCTCTGTCCCACTGTAGGTTGATCTGGGTGGTTTCCATCATTCCAGTTCTATCCGTTTAAATCTCCTAGACATTTATTCAAAGTTGCTGATGGTCACCTTCCCCATTTCCAGTACTGCCATGGAATCTGTGGAGGGAATAATCCTCAGGGTTGAGTTCAGTGTCTTAAAGGAGAACCCTTAGCACCCTTCAACCTGGAAAGTCTTTTACAGAATAACAGACATAAGGTAGACAAAATAGTACTTTAGAAAGAGGGAAACAAAAGAGTCTGCAAACAACGTTTATAATCAAGTGTGCATCTCTAGGACCAGAAAGGAAGAGGGAAACATTTTTAAAAATGATCCTTCAGTGGTGGCTTTCCTCTGTTCCCCACAGTTGATAAAAAGCTATTTGGAAAAGGCAAAAAAAAAAAAAAAAAGTAATAGGTACAAGGTCAAAGGTAAAACAAACACAGATAAGGGAATTTGTTTTTCTGACAGGCATATTTTCTTTTACATTAAACCTCTTTCCTACTTTGTCAGGATTGATGACAAATGTACACTCGTTTTACAGGGAAGGAAGCAACCTCTGTAATCAAAGAAACTGAACCTGAAAATCTGGCTTCTAAGTTAAGAGGTAAATGGATGTTTGGAGTCCTTCCCTCTGCCGGAGAAGGCCAGCTGCCACTGGGGAACCACCCTTAACCGGGATGGTGCCCGCCCCTCTCATAATGCCCTCCCCTAAGAATTTACCCGAGGAGGTGGGGAAAAGGTTTCAAGACATTGTAAAAATGTGTGTGTGTGCGCGCGCGTGTGTGTTTGAGATGGGTAGTGGGTGACGAGTGAGTAGAAGACTCCGTTACAAAGATTTTATACTTTCTTTCTAAATTGATGCTTTTCTCTTCAGAAAAATGGGTAATTAATCCAGAAGAGCGAAGACTGAGTATTTTATGTGAGCTGGAGGTAAGAAACGTTTATCAGTCCAATAGTCAACAGTGTCCGTGGTAAATATCACTTATTCAAACATCAATTCTCTCTCTTTCTAAAAATGTAGTTTAAAGAAGATTTCATCACCCTGTTTGAGCCTTCTCTGAGAACATTGCCTAGCATCGGGCCACCATCCATTCTGACATTCAAACCAGAGAGTTCCAATTTAGGCATTAACTTCAAGGTGATTTTAATTCATATTGTTTTAAAATTTTAAAATTTCATTTATTAATACATAATGTAATAAGCCATGTGACGATTTGCACAGAAGATATGAACATACTCTAAAAAAAAAAGCCAGGCAAAGAGCTCTTTTATGTGGAACGGCACTCAGGGTGGCTGTGTTGGTTTACTGGGGCCGCTGGAACTAAGTACCGCCAACCGGGTGACTTAAAACCACGGCAACTTACTGTCTCACAGTTCTGAAGGCTAGAAGTTCAAAGTCCATACACCACCCCATCTACCCTCTCAGACTGCATGCTTCTTGCCTCTTCCTAGCTTCCAGCATGGCCATGGAACCCTGGCCTTCCTTGGCTTGGGGCTGTTCCACGCCTATGTTGCCTCAGCTGTCCTGGCATTCTCTGTGTGTCTGTGTCCCGGTGTCCCTCTTCTCCAAGGACACCAGTCCTATTGGATTATGACCTAATGATTTCATCCTCACTTGCTTATATCTGCAAAGACCCCATATCTATATAAGTCCCCATTCCCAGGGACCAGGGGTTGGGACTTCCCAACTGTTGTTTCAGGGGACACGATTCATCCTGTAACAGTGGCCACAAGGCCTGGAAACAAAGGTGAACGTCTGCCAAACTTGATCACCTTAAGTGACCAGTTACTGCCTCTGCCTGATGGGCAAGGGAAAGGCCGCCCTCATAATTCCAACAGGACTGCACACTGTCCTGCTGCACCAGAGCTGGGAGGGACTGATGGGTGGTGCATTATTTCCAAACTCGGGTGGCTTGGCCATGTGGAGAGAGCTTCACCCTCCCCAGACTGGAACCTCCTTCATTATTTACTTCAGGGTACACTAAAGGTTCAGGCTTACTCCCTGGAAATAAGAGCCAGCCATCGTGGGAGGCGGCGTGAGGCAGAAGTGTGTGTGGGAATGCTGGGCGGACACACGCCATGCTACTCATAGCCACTTGGGGCAGCACATTAAACTCTACAAGTCTAATGAGGTGGACACATTAAACATGCCATCGAATGTAATATTGGTCAGTATTTGTTGTTTGTATTTGTCCAGGTTTTTGTAAGCTTTAGGCTCACCCTTTAGACTCTTCAGGCTGAAATTCTTGATTCAAACCTAGCTCCTTCCTCTTGCTGAACCACAAAAGCTTGTACCCAAGGAAGTGTCTGGAGTTTTCTTCTGCTGACCCCCAGAGATGGTCTTGAACATGAAGAAAGCCTGGTGGCCTTTCTTCCAGGGGAGTGGTCCATACACTGGCCCCCGGATCTTTACACACATCATATCTCATGGGGCTTTGACAGGGACGCCAGGCGCTGGCCTGCCAGCTCTCCTTTCCAGCTGCAGCCCCTTCAGGTGCAGAGGCCAGCCCCCTCATGATCTTTGGAAGCATCTCCGCCTTCCTTCTCCCCCAGGTGAAGGGGTGAAGGGACTATGGGCTGAAAAGCTAATGACCCAGACCCGGTAGGGAAATGGCATCACCACATTTTCTTTCCGCCTGTCCTGTCACATGGGAGACAAGCTAGACGATCCACCACCATCTTTCAGGGCGGGGCTTTATTCATCCCTCCCAAACTGTTCCACTTTCAGCCATGCATAGTACTTTTTATCAGGTAGTTCAACAGCCTCAAGACAGTAGCCCTCACTCCCCAGGGATGAACGCCTGGTGGCACCGGCCACCTCATCCACCCTTTGGCCCCACGGTGGCCATTTTGCCAGTCCCAGAGAACGGAAGACACAACTGGCCTGGTAGTGCTCAAGATCTGCGAGCCACGCACGAGGTGGGTTTCTCCTGGAGGACTGTGCTGGGCTTGGCTGCTGGCCTGCCCAGGAGCCCCTGCAGTCACAGTCGTGACCTCAGACACTCACGTGGCCATAGTGCCTCAACCCTTGGACCCCTAACTCCAAGTCTCCTGTTGCTTCCCCTGGCCTCCCACACCCCTTCAAGATTACCCTCACAGCACAGACAGGAGAATTCAGAGCCCCATCCTGGGGCTAATGTGTGTTATCCTTTGTCTCCTGCATCCAGTCACACACTGTAATCCACACACCCCCAACCAGACTCTGATGTCAACGGTAAAGTCATTTGTGCAACTTTCTTCCTTCACTGAGGAGGCACCCTAAGGACCCACAAGTTCCTGATGGGCTCGCTGCGCTCTGGTGAACCAGACAGAGGCCCTCAAAACACCACCTCTGCCTCTTCAGGCCTCCCCAGCCCTTGAATAGAAATAATGTCTCATAAAACAATCTGAGGGTTTTGAAGGGTCAGGGGTGGGAGGTTGGGGGAACAGGTGGTGGGTAATGGAGAGGGCACGTTTTGCATGGAGCACTGGGTGTTGTGCAAAAACATGAATACTGTTACGCTGAAAAAATAAATAAAATGGAAAAAAAATAATGTCTCATTACTGGAATATACAGACCTTGCTAGTTTGGTGCCTTCTGGTATAGGATCTCAGCCCCCTGCAAGTTCCCCACCAACTATTTCAGCCCCCAGGGATCCTGACAAGTTGGCACATCCCCCAGCCCCACCCCTGCTCCCCTAGTGGACATTTACTGGTCCCACCCGGAGCCCTGACTCTTGCAGCTCCCAGAGGCTCTGGGCCTCCTTGTGGGAATCGATTCATTTTTGCTTTCCCCTCCCTGAAGGAAGAAGAGGAGGAAATATCACCCCAGTGTGAATTTTGTGGGGGCGATTTAAGAACATTTCTTTCCAATATGGATATTATCTCTGATGACAGTAACTCGGAATCAATAGAAGAAGTAAGTTCTAAAGGGGTTCATGGAGGAAATGGTGTTATTTTTAAACGTATGAAGTATTTTCTCCTGCATCTTCCCTCGCACAAGGCTTAAAAGGGTCGCATGTTAGCTGGTGGGGAAATGCAAATCATAATCACAACAGGATACCGTTTTATTCCCACTCTGATGGCTATAATCAGAAAGACAAATAATACTAACAAATGTTGGCAAAGATGTAGAGAAACTGGAATATGGTTTGGCCTTCGAGAAACAGTCTGGCAACTCCTTGAAAAGTTAAATACATAGTTACC
This sequence comes from Meles meles, assembly GCF_922984935.1. Lineage (NCBI taxonomy): Eukaryota > Metazoa > Chordata > Mammalia > Carnivora > Mustelidae > Meles > Meles meles. The sequence continues at coordinate 86,232,653 of NC_060069.1, forward strand.
TACAGTCCAGCAACTACACTTCTTGGTTTATGTCCAGGAGAACAGACAACCTCTACCTCCACAAAAACTTGTACACCAATGTGCATAGTAACATGATTTATAACAGCTGAAAAGTGAAAACAACCCAAATAACCATCAGCTGATAAACAGGTCAATAAATGTGGTGTATCCATATAATGGAATATTATTCAGTCATAAAAAGAACGAGGTACTGATCCATGCTTACATGCTCCAACATAGAAGAAACTTGAAAACGATATGCTAAGCAAAAGCTGATCATAAAGTACCACAAATGTCTGATTCTACTTATATGAACTGTACACAACAGGAAACCTATGCAGAATGCAGGTTGGTGGCTTTGGGGGGCTGAGAGGAGAAGAGGATGGGGAGGAAATGTCAAGGGATAAGGGTTCATGTTCTAAAAGTTGTCTGCAGCGGTGGTTTTGCACAACTCTGTGAATTCACTAAAAACCAGTGGCTTGTACACTTGAAATGGATGTGAATTACGGTGTGTAAATTCTACCTCAAGAAAGCTGTTACCAGAAAAAAGTAACCATAGATCGTTATCCAAAGTGCATTAGCCATTTTTGTTTTTTTCCCTCTCTAATTATCTTCGTTTGAGGACTAGTGAGATGAAAAATGGCCTCTTTATTTTTCAGGCCTCCTGTTGTAGGCATTTTCAAAATCTGATTGACTACATCTATGAGGAAAAGAAAAAAATCCAGGGCCCTACAGCGGAATTAATCTGTATTAACCCTCACGCAGCCCATGGCAGTGAAGCTGACAGACTCAAAGCAAAGGAAAAAGCCCTACGGAGGTAACTGAGCCTTTGATACTGAACCTCAGGCCCATTGAAGCAGAGGGCTTTTTGTCGACGAACCTTGTTTTTTCAAAATTTATAATTTTGAAGATGTGTTCCCAGTAAAGAAATAAAAATTGGCCAAAGCAAACCCATTAAAATTCCTGGTGGATGTTACTGAGATTCAGAAGCTCCCAGAAACTCTGTGAACACACCAATTTAAAGTAGAAATCTACCAACTGCAAATTCTCAGCTCAATTTAGAATTCCCATGTTGGAGAACTTTGTTGACTAAAGAGTAGAGACCCATATGTACTGATCAAATGCCTGGATTCACAAGTATTTAAAGATAAAAATAATAAGGGGCAATGTTTAAACAGTTAAAATTTGCACTAAAATTCTGTTTCAAGCTTCAAAACACATTTCAGACTTTTGCATCATATTTTGCAATTTTGTAGAAAACAGGAGCGACAAATGGCCAGACAATTTGCAGTAATGACAAATGGACAGACTAATTTTTCTGAAGAAGGTGAGTTCCTCAACGCTGATATTATCCATCAGTTGAACATAGAAAGCTCAGACGACTAAGAGCTGAAATTGGTTTATTTAAAAAATAATATTTAAAATGTTAATTCCAGGGATGCCTGGGAGGCTCAGTCATTAAGGGTCTGCCTTTTTGGCTCAGGTCATGAGCGGGGAGTTCTGGGATTGAGCCTGCTCTGCTGGGAGTCTGCTTCTTCCTCTGCCCCTCCCCCCTCGCCTTCTCTCTCTCTCTCTCTCTCTCTCACTTGCTCTGTCTCAAGTAAATAAATAAAATCTAAAAAAATAGTAATAGTTAAAAAATAAATAAAATGTTCATTCTAGTCAATGCCTCACTTAAAATGGTTCAGAAAATCCGGTATTTCGGTTATGTGGCTTTTGGAGGTTTTTGTCTTCTGCTTACTATTGTTATTGATCGAAATAAATTAGCAATATCTATAGACCACTTTACAGGTAGCTGTAAAGTTGTTCTAGTCAGGGGTAAAATTGAAGGAGCACTGATTTTTAGAATCAGAAGTTCTTGATTTATACCCTTGCTCTTCTCCTATAGGCTGGCTGATTTGGGGTAAATTACTTAATCTTTCTGAACACGGGGTTGCTCCTCTACCACTCAGAGCTATTGAAAAGATACTTAGAAAAGATAAATGTTTGTTGTGGTTTAAACTAAATCCCTAGTATAAAGTTCCTTGATATTCCACTATTTCCTACTAAACATAAGGCCAGAAAATTCCACTTAATAAAAAATCATCTTTCTTCTTTTAACAAAGGAATGTTTTCATTTTTTTAACAAAAGAAGACACTTTAATTTAATGAAGGACGTCATTTTTCTTCCATTAAAAACAGTCTGATGAATTGATCCTTTTGTAATAGGGTTTGAAATTTCATTTTAGGAGAGAGATTTTCGAACATTTTAAACAAATATCCACTTTCATGTGATTATTTTCTCATTAGATTCAAAGCACTTAAAAACAATTTCTTATCAACTTTCTGTGGATATTCCGGAAAAAGAGCCAATTGTTGACAGACTACTTGATTTCCAACTAGAAAAAAGAAAAATTTCCATTGTTTGCTGTGATGCTAGAATAGCATGTGGAAAGGTAATTCTCTTATAATTTTTTTACTCATGACTCTAAAATCAGTTTTCCCTAAAATTTTAAACGCTGTCATAATGTGTATAACAGGTTGGCTACAGAACGCATTTAACTCTTTGTCAAGAAGAAATGGTACAGACTTGGCTTAACTTCTACTAGCCTTTGTAACAATGCTTTTACATATATTTTACGGTGAGCTATTTTAGTTAAAGGTTTTTTATTTTAAAATGTGATCACTGGAACATTTAGAACCCTTAAAAACTAAAAAGAAGGGGGAGAAGATCACCAAAAGCCTCAAGCACTTCCCCAATTCGTTTTTAATATTCGGATATTTTCTAGATCCACACTGCCCCATAGGGTAGCAACTACTACATATGGCTATCTAAATTTAAAATAACTAAAATTAAATAAAATTTAAAATGGAATTCTTCAGTCACACTAGTCACATTTCTAGTGCTGAACAGCCGTGTGTGACTAACAGCTACCATACTGATGACACAGAACATTCTTTTGGTCACCAAAAGTTGTATTAGATGGCACCGTTCTAGACTTTTACCCATTGGTTTTTGTTAATAACACCTGTAATTATGTTACATGTGTAATTTTTATCTTTTTAAAATTTATTATAAAAATATTTCTATGGAATCTGAATAAGGTAAGGACTTTAGTTAATAATATTGTACCAATATTGTTTCCTTCACTATAACAAAGATACCATACTCATGTAAGATGTGAATAATAGGATACACTGGCTTTGAGATATATATATATATATATATTTTAAAGATATTATTTATTTATTTGTCAGAGAGAAAGGGGGAGAGAGAGCGAGCGAGCACAGGCAGACAGAGTGGCAGGCAGAGGCAGAGGGAGAAGCAGGCTCCCTGCCCAGCAAGAAGCCTGATGCGGGACTCGATCCCAGGACGCTGGGGTCATGACCCGAGCCGACGGCAGCCACTTAACCAACTGAGCCACCCAGGCATCCCTGGGTTTGAGATATATTTTGTACTATTATACAATTTTTTTTATAAATCTAAAACTGTTCTAAAATTTTTCATTATTTCCATGATATTATATAGCTTCCATTAACAGCATTTCAATATCTGTGTGGTTTTTTATGTAGTTTGTCTAACCATTCCCCTATTATTAGACATGCAGGTTAATAATTCTTTTGCTATATTAAGTAATACTGCTTTGAATATCTTTGTGTATAAATGGATTTTTATATAAGTATATTTTTCAGAATAGAGCTCTAGAAACTAAATTATGGAGACCATATTTGTTTCTCTTGGGTGATAAAGAATTTAAGTCGTGGCGGTGAACTGAGGTGACTGACAGAATCAAGCCCAAATCCTGTCAGGAGGAGAGTCACCTGCCTGGCCCTCAAATTTCTCCTGCAAATTATCCTTCAGATTCAGTTACTAGCACACAGTGACAAAGAATCAAGAACGCAAGAAAAAACACCACAATTGAAAACCCGGAAGAATAATATCTAATTTAAAAAAGACCTGCAAAGACTTTGGAAATTAGAGTAAGCTATGCTTATGAAAATAAAATATCAGCTTTAAGATATATGGAGGGAACAGAAAACTATCGTGCCATAATTGGTTTCTAAAGAAAAAAATGGAATTTATAGAAATGAAAAATAAAAACTGAAGTTAAAAACTTGAAAGATGACAGTTAAACACAGGTTAGGTCCAACTAAAAAGAGAACTAATGACCTGGAAAAAAGATTTTTAAAAAATTATAAAATTCTCCATGGGAATAAAAATAAGTAAAGAATACAGAATGAAGTTTATGATATGATATGAAAATGAGGTCTCTAAAACATATCTATTCAAAATTCCAAAAGGAGAGGAGAAAGATAATTAGGAAGAAGCAGTATCTGAAGCGATAATGGATAATTTTCTGAACTGATCAATGAGAATAACCCACAGGTTTAAGAAGCCCAATGAATCCCAATCAAGATGAAATAAAGAAAAAAAAATCCTAGACATGTGAGAGCAAAACTGGGGAACACAGAGGGAAAAAAAAAATCTTAAAAGCAGCAGAGAACAAGAAGTTCTGTTTATATTCAAAGAAGAGTTACAGTCTCAGATAACCTCCCAATAGCAAGAAGAGAAGGCAGAAGGCAATGGAATGTCTTTAGCATGCTTAAAGAAAAAAAGCAGTCAGTCTAGACGTCTATAACCGGTTAAGTATTTTTCAAGAAAACGTGTCCAAAAAAGATATTGTCTAGTAAAGTCAAAGAAAATGTGTCACTAGTAGCCCCTCATTAAAGGAAATTCAAAAGAATGTGCTTTGTGTAATTGGATGGTCTGATATTCAAGAAAGATGAAGAGAAAAAGTGGTACATTAGACTTTTTCTTTCATGTTGATTTATAAAAATATTTCATACATTTAGGATATGAGTCCTTTGTATATCATATTGCTGCAACTACTTTTCCCTTCTTGGCTTATCCTTCACCATTTTAACTGTAATTTATCAAATCTTTCATGGATACTGCTTTTTTTCATTGGTTGGTAAATCTTTCCCTGACCTGAGATAATAAAGTTATTCTCCTATGTTAAAGAAATCTCTGTAGTTCTGCATTTCACATTTAGGTCTTTAATCCACTTGGAATTGGGTTTTACATATAATGTGAGGTAGTGGTTCTAATTTCATTTAAAAAATATAGAGAGGCACCGGGGTGGCTCAGTCGGCTAAGCATCTGCCTTCGTCTCATGTCATGATCCCAGGGTCCTGGGATGGAGTCCCGAATCAGCCTCCCTGCTCAGTGGGGAGCCTGCTTCTCCGTCTCCCTCTACCCCTCCCCTCCCCTCATGCTCACTGTCTCTCTCTCTCTCTCAAATAAGTAAATAAAATCTTAAAATATGTGTGTGTGTGTGTGTGTGTGTGTGTGTGTGTGTGTGTGTGTGTGTAAATACATATATATACCTGGTTGTATCTAGCACCATGTATGGAAAAGATTTTCCTTTCTCCATTACCATGCACTGGCACAGCTGTCCCACATCATATGTTTATGACGGCATGATTTTGATTCTGGACTCTGTTTTTTTAGATTTTATTTATTTATTTGACAGACGGAGATCACAAGTAGGCAGAGCAGCAGGCAGAGAGAGAGGGGGAAGCAGGCTCCCCGCTGAGCAGAGAGTCTGACGTGGGTCTCGATCCCAGGACCCTGAGATCATGACCTGAGCCACCCAGGCACCCCTGGACTCTTTATTCTGCATCATAGATTTCTTTATTGTGCCCCAACACTACACTGTCTTAATTACTCTATTTTGTGATAGATCTTAATATCTGGTAGATCACATTCCTCTTTCTCAGTCGTCTTCTTTAAGAATATCTTGGCTCTTCTAAGTTCTTGGTATTTCCTATAAATTTTAGAATCGACTTGTGAAGACCTCCCTTACCTCAACACATACAAATACTACAATCTCGTTAAAATGTGAATTGTAGTTACATTGGATCTATAAATCAATTTGGGAAGAATGTCATCATTAAAATACTTAATCTTCCAATCCATGAACATTAGGTCAAATTTATGAAAAGTGTTATTCAAATATTTTATTTTATTATTTCCTTTCTGGTCTAAAAATCCTTGCAATTTTTGAGAGAGGTAGGCTAAAATATCACATTGTGATTATGGAATTTTTAATTTTTCCTTTATATGTTGAAATTATCTAAATATGGGAAAAATATTTTGTAATGTTATATCTTCCTGGTAGATTTAAACTTTTATCATTATGAAGTAATCTTCTTTATCTCTAGTAAGACTCTTCAGTATTTTCAAATATCATTTTTATTTATAATCTTTTTATATCCTTAGATTTTAGAGTTGTCTCTTGTAAACAATATATGGTTGGAATTTTTCCTTAAAGAACTAAAACTAATCTGATGTTCTTTTTTTTATTAACTGGAGTATTTAGTCTTTTTACACATAATTACTGACATTCTTTGATATTTACTATTTGTTCCCTGTTATGTGTTTTTCTTTTCCTTTATCCTTTCTTGTCTTTTGGGCGGGGTATTTAAAATATATCATTCTGTTTTTTGTTCTACCTCTACAAGTTTGGGAGTTATACTCTCTGCTTCTGTTATTTTTCTGGCTACCCTAGAAATTTTCAGCAAGTAAACTTAATTTATCCAAGTTTGAAGTTAAGCTATAATATTTACCCTTCTTTCAGATATTATACCCAGAAATGGAATTGCTGAATCCCAGGCTATGCCTATCTTTCACTTTACTAGATGAAGCCAAAATGATTTCCAAGTTGTTGGACTATATTACATTGATCCACCAGAGGCAAACAATAGTTACTCTTGTTCTTTATCCTTTCCAATAGTCAGTACTATCAGAATTTACATTTTCTTTGCCAGTATGATAGATATATACTGATCTCTAATTGTGGTTTTAATTTTCCAGGTTACTAATGATGCTGAGTACCTTCTCATTTATTGACCATTTGAGATTTCTCCTTTCAGAAGTGTTCAAGAGTTTTTTTGGCCCATTTTTTTCAAATGGTCATAATATCCAAGGGGAACTGAGTACCAGCATACATGCATAAGAATGTTCTCATTTCACAATAGTCAAAAACTGGGAATGACTCAGGGAACCATTAAATAAATAGGGATAAATTCATACCCTGAAATACTATACACAAATGAAAGTTAGTGGACCACAGCTAAACACTGGAACATGCATGAAACTCACACATAATATTAACAGAAAGAAACAAAACATTAAAGACACATTATGTATGTTTTTACTTATGTAAAATTCAAAAATTAAAGCTATATTGTTCAGAAATTATAAAAGTGCAAGGAAATGACTATGAAGTCAGAGTAGTGGTTATGTCTAGGAAAGAAAGTATCGACTTTGAGATAGACACACAGAGGGCCTCCTTGAGTACTGGTAGTATTCTATTTCTTGACCTGGATGGCGATAACAATGGGTGTTCATGTTATAATTACTCACTAACAAAACAGCATGTTTTAGCACTGTTCTTACTGTATTTCATATTCATAACTTTTAAAATGAATAAAAATGTGTTATCTTTCAAAATAAATGGCAACACTTACATGAATATTTCGGTGGTTTCATTGTTTAGCCCTAGAAATCCTTGAATCAATTATATTGTTGTAATTCAATACAACAACTGTAATTCAATATAATCAATTGTATTGAATCAATACAAGATTAGGATTAAAAAGAATCTTTCATTATAAAATGTTACTGGGCACAAATTCATTTCCCTATTAAGTACTACATATAAAATAGTTAAAATTGGAGATATAATAAGGATTATCTCCCTGTATTTTTTCTTCTTCTCATATGCCATCAGTGTTTCACTCAAATAACTTCAAGAGCAATCCTGAAGAGAGACCAGATGCTATAGATTGTACTTGAGTTTAAAGTCACTCTGTCGAAGTACAATTTATATACAGTTGAATTCACCTTTTTTAGATGTACAGCTCTCTGAATTTTGGCAGTTATGTAACCACTACTACAATCAGCACATAGAATATTTCCATTGTGCTAGGGCTGTTCTTTAATTTTCTGTTTCTAGAGTAATACATGAATAAGGTAAAAAAAATTTTTTTTAAAGCCTTTCAAACAGATATATAATGTCAGATTCCTGCCTGAAAGCTTTTATCAAGTTATCTGCAGGGGCTAGGAATAATCTTTAATGATTCTTAAGATTGTTCCCTGTCACTGTTGCAGGGCTGAAAATTTAAATTAAGAAATGGTTTGTATCACCGCCTAGCAAGTGACCAATGCCTGTTATTATCATAATTAATACACTGTATCTGGAACAATTAACATTAAGGGACCTTTCATTTTCTGTTGTACATACATAGATCATGAGGAAAGAGCTCTTGGAGAAGCACTACAAACATGGGATCAAGTTTCTGACTTCATTTCCTGATGGAACAACACAAATATTGTATCCTTTCAACAAGTTATTTTTATTAGCTTTATTATATATATAATAATATAAAATTATAAAGAAAGAATATTACCCCAAACCCTGTCATCTAGAGAAAAGCTGTTAACATTTTTATACACCTTTCCTTTTTTCTATGAGCATATATATATATATATAATTCTTTAAAAGTCAATTCCTCAACTCATTATTCATATTGTTCAACTTGCCCTCTTTATATAATAATATTAAATAACAATGTTATGAGCATATAATATACAATAAAGATAGAAATACACCACTGGTTTTATAACCACAAGGTATTTCATTATAGAGATGTACTATAATTCATTTAACCTAACTTCAAAGGCAGTATCACAATTTTTTGCTATTCTATGCAACAGCTAAATGAACAGCTCTGTGCAGACTTCATTGTATACTTTTCACTTATTTCCTTGAATTGAATGTCTAGGGGTAGAAACTCTGACTGAGAAATTAGGCAGTTTAAAGCTTTGATAGATTTTGTCCCCCAGAAAATGTGTACCAATTTATACATCTCTGAGCAGTACATTACTTTTTAATACAAAAATTCGATATCCATTTTATGGAACACTAAGTTATTCATCACTTGAACCTCCACCTCATGGCCAAGCCATTGGCTATTTTGACATAAAGGCCATTTAATACATCAAGGAAAGTAAAAAACAGAGCTATGAAATGAGGAGAGATTTTTGGTGGCTGAAGGCCCCACTTTTATAGGAGAAAGACATGTTTGGTTATAGTTTCCTAAAAGTTCAATCAAACCCCAATAATCAAGCAGAAAAATGACTTTCATGCATAGGAAGTATAATGAAGTTTTAGGTAAGGCCCCATGAGAAAAAGTGTAAGTCTTGTTTTAATTACATCAATAAATTTTACATAACACCCCCCAGCTTTTATCATTAGTTATCATTTCAGGACCTGTCTTTAATTCTTAATTCTCTTGAAGGCCCTGGCTGCTTTTCAAAATGACTCAGAGTCAATCTTGTGTTTACCTTTCCTCTAATCTTCTCTGATCATCTTAGATAGGACTGAGTATTAACAATAAATTATCCTCAGTAGACTCTCTTCATTTTTGATGCTATTGTAAATGGGATTATTTTCCTAATTACATTTGCAGAATGTTCCCTGCTAGTATACAGAAGTACAATTTAATTTTTGTACATTGGTATTGTAGCCTATAACCCTGCTGAACTCGATTATTAGTCTAATACATTGTTCCGTGGATTCCTTAGGATTTTCTATATACAAGAGCAGGATAGTTTCACATCGTTCCTTTCCAATCTGGATGCCTTTCGTTTGTTCTTTCATAAAATATCTCTAGTTAGACCCTTCAGTGCAATGTTGAATAGAGTGGGAAGAATAGACATTTTCATTTGGTTCCTAATCTTAGTGGGAAATCACTCAGCCTCTTGCCATTAAATATGATGTCAGCTGTGGGTTTTTGTTAGACACTATCAGGTTGAGAAGTTTCCCTTTTTTTCCTACTTCATTGAGTTATTTTTCATGAAAAGGTATTGGATTTTGTCAAACATTTTTTCTGTGTATATTGAGATTATCATTTTTTTCCCTCTTTATTCTATCAATACAATACATTTCATTGGTTGAGTTTTAGATGTCAAGCCAACCTTGCATTCCTGGGATAAACTCCACTTTGGCATAGTATATAATTCTTTTTATACATACCTAGATTCCATTTGCTGGTATTTTGTTGAGACTTTTTGAATCTTGTAAATGTATTTTGATCCCATAAAAAGCATAAAGTGCTTTTTGTAGCTCCCATTCCAGAATGGTTTCAAAACCTCTCTCATAAATTGAATTTATTCTTGGAATAGTCAAGGGCCATTAGAACAACTCAAAGGACCTTACCTGATCTCAGTTACCCATCCGGAAACCTAGCCATCATCCGAGTGCCCAATAAAATAAGTGGTTTTACTTGTATAGTCCAAGAAGATATGCCAAATGACCCTGCAATCCTGGCATTGTTAGATTCTTCTGGGAGAAGTTCATGCTATCATCCCAATGGAAATGTCTGGTAAGCTTCTAGGTTTCTCCTGCTGCCATTTTGCGGGGGTGGAGGGGGGGACTGGTTTTGAAAATTTATTTTTCTTTCATTTTTTCCAACTTTATTGAGATATAATTGACATAACATCGTAGAAGTTAAAAACATAAAATGTGATTTGATACTCTTACATATTGCAAAATGATTATCACATTGCATTAGCTAACACCTCCATCATGGCACATAATTACCACTTCTTTTTTGTGTTGAGAACATTGAAGATATACTCTCTCAGCAATGTTCAAATATATATACAGTATTAACTATAATCTCTATGCAGTACATTAAATCCCTAGAATTTATTCATCTTATAGCTGGAGGTTTTTTTTCTTTCAAATGATAAAAGTAAAGAGAATAAGAATTTTTTAAGTTAGTGGTCTTTAGATAGTAATGTTCAACTCAGAGAAGTTTTTTTTTTATGTCGTCCCATATCTTCTCAGTGGAAAAATCCCAGACAGCTGCGTAAAACAAAGCTCATCATATTCTTTCTATAAACAGTAAGAATATATGAACTTTGTGATTTCAGTATTTCAGTATTAGAAAAAAAAAAATCTCCAAACAAATTATATGGTCACATGAGGGATTTGGGATACAAACCCAGGTGGTTTCTCTAGAGGTATGCCTGATAATGTTATACTACATCATCTATGGAAATAATTTACAATGGAAGCTGCCATACTGTGTTGTTACAGTTTTTCTGTGTGTTGTTTTGAGATATATCTATAACTATTCCAATATTCCTATAGCTACAACTTACAATAACATACCCACAAAATGTCTACAGACCATTTTGATCTATGAACTTAACTACTCTGTGACTTTGCCTCATATCATTTAGCCTGAGAAAGTGAAATTTGGGTTCTAACTTCAAATGAACTTTTCAGAAAGACATACACTCTCCCATTATATTATGTACAGGAATAACTATCTCATCTTGAGAAACTCCGTTCATAATTGACAAAGTCTGGACATTCTACCAGTACTTGTGAAAGTTAAGACACTTGTGTTTTTTAGGTCTAAAGCAGCAGTCCATTATCCCTATCTGTACTGGAGAATTTCTACTTATCCTTCAGGGTTCAATAGCAATTCTATATTATATGTGGTGGGGCACTGTCTTAATTGTCACCAGATTTTCTTTGGTTTCTAGGACTGTTCTCCTGTCTGTGAAGTCCCCTGACCCACTAATTGAATTCCTGACCCTCTGGTGTGACTTCTGCATACTCTCACAGCCCCTTCTACCTGCCTCCACCTTTCGTGTAGCAAGTCCATCTCCCCTCTTGGACAGATGGTCTTTGAAGTCACACTCTGAATCTTTGTCCCTACAAGCATGTACATGATATAGACTCAAAGAATGTTATTAAGTGAACAATTTGTCTACATAATGTTACCCAAGTTTTATTTTCATCCACATTTCACGATGAAAGGAAACTTCTTTCTCCCACATACAATAAGATCATCACCTCAATTTCTCATTTACACTTCTGTTATTAGATTATTGTCACTAATCGTCAGTGGGGAAATAAGATATCAACTTACTCTAGGACCCCTCATGGCCAATTCATCTAGTTTAAAAACAAATAATTTATTACCAAATTCAGCAAACTTTCTAAATACCCAGAGCTGTACGTATTCCCTCTCAAGAAAGGGATGGAGATCCAAGTTGGAAGACAGTGAGAGAGCATGAGGAGATAACTAAGTAGAATGGCAGTCCCTAGTGTCACTGGGGCTCAGGCTGTGCCGGGCCTGATATGTATATAATGTAGTAAATGTGGCATCAGCTATGTCAAGAGACTACAGAGGCCCTGTTAGTCTAAGCTCTACTTTGTGCTCCATCACAAGGCTCTTCACTGGCATCCTGAGCCATTTCAGAGATGTTCCCAGAGTCTCTTCTGCCCACACCCAGCCCTGACGAGAACCCTCATAGGAGAACCCTCATAAGAGCTCATCCTGGCTCCTAGTCGCTGGGTACTGTTAGAACACAGCTGTCCCATACTGAGGCCAATGGGGTCTTCCCTAGGACTTAACAGCCACTGGTCTTCATTGTGTCCTGGGGAAAATTTAAGCACTGGTCTTCTCCCCTCTTCAGATACAGCCTGCTTGCCTCACCTCCATGTCTTCTTGTCCAGAGTAAACCTTCCCTGCTCCCCCTTCATTTTTCCCAACACACAGTGTTCCAGATCCCTTTACCATTGTGGTTCAGTCTTTGGGACCCAGTTTGGTTTATCAGTAGGTCTTGGATTGGATCCACCCTCTAAATTAGTATAAAATCCAGTCACAGTATCACCACTCACAAGATTACCTGAGGTTCTGCACTATTTGTATGCGGCTGCCTAGCATAAACTGCTGCTCCCCTTGGTTAGCAAGCAACAGGGCTAATTTCAAGGTTAAAGCAAAATATGATGGTTTATAATTTTCAATTTCCTTTCTGCCCAGGGTATACATCAATATCTTGGGAGGTCAATACTCAGATCAAGCTGGCAACAGACTAAGGGCTTGGAATTGGTCCAGTTCTGTCGCTTCCTCACCCTTTGTTTCATTTAAACCTGTCTTTCTGGCTTTGAACCACTACATTGGAATTCGCATCTTGGAACAAGACAAGATTTCAATCACTTTTCTAGCAATGGGCCAACAGGCAAGAATCAGTGTTGGGACCAAAGTGAAGGTAGGTACATTTTTTGAAAACAGTTCAAAGCATTTAGAATAATGAGAGTAAATGACTCTTGTTAGTATTATGACTGAGAGATTATACTTGTGTGTAATCTGCTATCCACTAAGAGTTTTGGAATTCAATGAAAAAAACACATAGTGAAAATTTCATATGGAATTGAGGTAACCTTATTGTTTGTTCTTCAGAAATTCCTTTTAGTACAGAGTGGATAAAACGAACATTTACTGTGTTTACTCTGTGACCAAGTAGTGCTACTTTGGGGGTTTGGGTTTAGAATTTTGTACTGTTTGTTTTTCCTTTGTGCTCTGGCAGAAAGTCCTGGGCTGAGTCAGGAGACCCTGGGTTTCAACCATGTTAAAGACCAAGTATAAGTTCTGTCTCCTTGGAGACACTTCCCAGACCACCTAGACCTTTGCCCAATCAGGGTCCATCATGGCTTTCCCTGGGGGTGTTCATGTACTCACCTCTGTCCCTGCATTTGATGGACCATGCTGCCTTACTTGCCCTTGTGGCTGCCTTGCCTACCAGATGGTGAGCTCCAGAACAGAATCTCTGCCTGACGGATTGTTCTACCCTACCCAGGGCATGGCCTAGAATACACTGTCAGTGAGTGGCAATGATTAAGAATGTGGCCTTCAGGTTAAAGGGACATAGTTTCATACTTCAACTCTGCCACTTAGCTAAGTGGGTGATAGAACTTCAGTTCCCTCATCTATAAGATGGGGATAATGATTCCCACCAAACAGATTGCCAAATATTCAACAAGAATACAAAGTATAGATCATATAGCATGGTGCTTGGTACCAACTAAGTACTCAATAAATGATAGCTCCACACAGAGTTTGTCAATTATAACTCAATAATGTTGAAATATATATATATGGAGAGAGAGAGATAAATAGAGGTGTATGTAGCTTATCTAGGGTGTGGCTCTGAACAAGTCTCTTAAACTCAAAGCCCTTTGTTTCATCAATTATTAAAAGAAGAGACTGCTCCAGACTTCAAAGGTGTTGTCAGCCTCGAAAACTTCTACACTTTTAAATAAGTGGAAATATGACCTCCATATTCAGCACAGGCAGGAATATCTCACAGAGACCAAACAAAACGGACACTTCTGAGTCTGCCAACTCCAAACCCCCAAGAGGGTCTACCCCACACTCAGTATTATTCCAAAGCCACTTTCCATCTCTCTGGCTATTGGGATCCTCTGTTTAGGCTCCAGACAAGCTTCTTTGTTAGAAATTGATGAGATAGGCTTCTTTCTGGTTACATTCATGGTAAATGCCTTCTTACCAAAAATGTAAAAAATGTTCTCTCTCCCCCTTTGCTCCTTAGAAATGAATTTTAATCAGAAGAGAGTCGTTTTGATGCCAAAAATTTTTTTTTGATGTTCCATTTCTCATTATCCTCATGATCACCCTTTCTTTAGGTTTTTAAAAATTACAAAAGTGATATGTTAAATACATTCTCATATTCGAAGATTCAAATAATATAGAAATAGAGTGAAAAGTCGAGATTCCACTTTCATCCTTTCATCATCTATTCTAACCCCTTTCTTAAAGGTCATCACTACCCCAAATTTAGTATTTCTCTGTTCAATGTATTTATAAATTATTCATACACATCTTTGTTACAATAAAAATTGGATCATATTGCTTGTATTGTTGGGGGGGGTGGATTCTGTTTTTGGTTTCCACTTAAGGAGTATTAGAGGTTTTTCCATGTCTACATTTCCAAGCGTTGTCTATTTTATTCTTAATGGCTCCATAACATTTTATATGCAGTATAATTTTTGCCACACGGAGTGGCCTTCCAGTGGTACCAGCCAGTTATTCACTTCCTCTTTCTGGAAGCATTTCTTGCCTTGTTTCCCTTGATTTTCCTTCCACCTCGGAACTGTTCCTTCTCATTTTTCTTTGCTCTTCACCTCTGCATTTTCTACATATCGAGGGGCTCCAGGCCTCCCCCTGGGGGCTCTTCTTCATATCCCTAGGTGATCCCTCTTTAGGTGGTCTCATGGAGTCTCCTGTCCTTCAATACCACCTCCATCTTGATAATCCTTTCATTTTCTCTCTCCTGAACTTTTAGCTTTCACATCCTGGATTCCAACCCTGCATCTACATTTGCATGTGTTAAGAGGGCATTAAAAACTTTTCAAAATTAGATCCTAGAGAATGCCCGCCCCCTCCCCTCCACCCAGTCTTCTCCACCTCAGACAGTGACACCTGCACTCCTTCCCTGCTGAGGGCACTTTGGAGCAGTATTCCTTCTCTCCATGTCAGAGCCTCACATCTATTCCCTGCAGGTCCTATAAACCCCCCCTCCTCTACCCCTCCGGTCTCAAACCTTCTCATGTCCTCTAATACCTACCCTCTTGTCTGCCTCTTGGGCCGAGTTCATCTCTTGCTTAAATCATTGTAAGAGCTTCCTAATGAGTCTCCCTGCTTCTGCTCTTCCCCAGTTGATTCTTAAGGCTGTGGTTAGGAAATTCAAGATGTTGACTAGCTCCTTGGTGCGTTGTGCCTTCTGCCTTGGGCCAGCCCGATCTTCCACCTCACCTATTAGTTCTTCAGCTCTGCCCATTATGAGATTCAGTGTTGTCAGTGAAGTTCTTTGTTTTTATTTTGACAAAAATATTATATTTTCAACATTATTCCCAATGTCCCTGTAAGTGACTTTTGCCTTAAATACTATTCTGTATGATGTTAAATTGTTATACCAGCTTTCTGTTTAGTTAGCATTTGCTTGGTGTGTGTGGTTTTTTTTTTTTTTTGCATTATTTGATTTTCAATGTTTTTATACAATTTTAATATATATATGTGTGTATATATATATAAACAATATATAACTGGATTTTGTTGCTTTCCTCAACCTAACAGACTCAACCTTTTAATACATTTTAATGATCACTCTAAAATTGTTAACACATCGGGCACCTGAGGGGCTCAGAGGGTTAGAGCCTCTGCCTTCGGCTCAGGTCATGATCCCAGGGTCCTGGGATCTAGTCCAGCATCTGGCTCTCTGATCAGCAGGGAGTCTGCTTCCTCCTCTCTCTCTCTGCCTGCTTCTCTGCCTACTTGTGATCTCTGTCAAATAAATAAGTAAATAAATAAATCTTTTAAAAAAATAAATAAAATTGTTAACACATCTATTTTCCTATATGCATAGAATTTCCAAGTCCTCTAGTTATTGCTTCTCTTCGACAAGAATTCTCTCCCTCAGAAAATATTAACCATACATATTCGAGTCTTCCTCTGGCTACTGTCTCCTTGAATATTGGTATCTCTGATAGGTTTATCTGGCCGCTCTCTCACAGCCTCAAATTTCCTCATATAATTGGTGATTCCAGGTTGTGTGTTCATTTTGTATTTGAGAATTCCTACTTTCCTGCGTATTTTACTTACTGAAGTTTGTTTGTGGGGCCTTTGGGAAAGTGGTATATGTTGAGGGGCAGAAGGCTAGCCCCAGGGCCAGACTTCCAGCTCCAGCTTGTGCAGCCCCGGGGGCACGATGATTGAAAACAGGTACAGCCCCACCCACATAAGGGCGCCTCCCAACTGATCAACATTGTTCTAGTATTTACCTCAGGGTCCCTCCTCCTTCTCACTTCTGGATGTGTTCTGGGTTAGTGGTTTTATTTGATCATATTACCTCTCTATGAATATGGTCCCATCTGTTTTCTGATATTCAGGAATTCTATAAGATTATTGCTGCTGATCAAAATCTTTTCTATTTCCTAGAACCATCATTGATTTACTCTCTTAAAAAGTTTTCTGTGATTCTATGGAATCGGGATTGAAGGGAACTTATAAATGCTGGTCCATTCTTTGTTATTCTTGTCTCATACTCCCTTGACCCTCCGTCCCTCCCTTCTTACCTTGCGATGCAGAAGGGAATGCTGTGCGTTCTTGATTCTCTTGCAGGTAGGTGGTAACACTGGTGGCGGCAGGTTGCATTTAGCCCACCCCACCAAGGCTAAACGCCCCTCCTAAACTGGTCCTAAATCCACATGTGGGCACACACAGGCAAAACCGTCCTGACAGATCATTCCCCTTCCTGGAGCTGCAAGAATTCAGACATCAGCCTGAATCACCAAAGGCTGTGAGGAAGGGGAAGCGCAGAGGCCAAGGGAGGGTCAAGGAAAGGTTAACGTGGAATGGCTTCCTGGGGGCAGGGGCACATTTTAGAAGGAAAGGAGTTTCAGCGGTCCGGGTGCTACCTGAAAACTCAGCTGAGGTGCTCCCTTCTTTGAGGAAGGCCGTCTGCTCAGCGCCTTCCTAGCCTCCAGTCCAGCACTGACCATGCTCTCCCCACTGGGCATCTTCCCAAGAAGGGGCTGTGCTCAAGGCATCTTGGTGCTACCCTTAGTATATGCTGATACATTACTTGAATAAAATATGAGCATTTGAAAGTATTCAAATTCTATGTGGTCAGGCCTGCTCTGGTCTCTCAAATCTCCACAGCATTTTAGCTCATTCCTCCAGATTAGATTAACACTGCTGCCCAACCTTATCCCTCCTCCCACCCGGCTCTGTAGATAAGGAATCACCGGAATCCTACTCCAAATCCGCACTTTCTCGCTTTCTCCTCACAAACTCCCCGCTGCCACCCGCGGGATCCGAGCTTCCCTTCTCTTTCTCTTTGCTGAAAAGTTCCCTAACCCCGAGGAGATTCCAGTTCTCCGGTACCTGAATGGGGATGATCTGCTGCTGCTGGCCAACTTAATAAAGATTCGGCGCCTGTTTCATAAACTTGAAGGATGTGTGAATTTTCCCTCCAGCCAGGTTTGGGAAAAATTAAAGCTACCTTCCTATCTTTCTTCACTTTCTGTAAAACTAATTGCCCTTTGTCACAATTCTGGTATAAAAAAAGATACAATGAACACAATATCAGCTATAATAAATGAAAATACTTAAATGACGGTACCTTCATTTTTTATTTTGGGAGGGGGTGTGAGAGATTTCAAGAAAAGTGTAATGACCAGGAAATACCAAGAAATATGGTTTATTATAAATTTAGAACACATCCTGAGTCATCAGTAGCTTATATTCAGGACACCAGAGAATGAGCATAATCATTCCTAAGTGTCCATTATCAGAGTTCTATCAGAAAAACAGAAAGCAGGGTGCCTGGGTGGCTCAGTGGGTTAAAGCCTATGACTTTGGCTCAGGTCCTGATCTGGATGAGTCCTGCATCGGGCTCTCTGCTTAGCAGAGAGCCCGCTTTCCCCTCTCTCTCTCTGCCTGCCTCTCTGCCTACTTGTGATCTCTGTCAAATAAATAAATAAACTCTTAAGAAAAAAAAAAAAAATAGAAAGAAAGCAGGATTAGATGCTTCTAAAACCCATCTGAAAGGCTCCGGAAGTGAAGGTCAAGGAAAACCCCTGCTGCAGCTTCAGGAGCGCAGGATCACAGGAGTGCCATCTACCTCTCCTGCCTGACCCAGGCTGCTGCTCTCTCGCCTCGCAAAGGTGAAGCCTCTGGCTGGGGAACGCACAGAGGTTCCTAGACTCAAGTCTTGATCAATGCTAAATGTTTCAATTTTATTTTTGCCCTCTCCCCTCTTCCTTTTCACTGATGAACTTTTAGTTTCTATCAAATGAGACAAGTATTAAACTAACTGAACTAATATGTATCTGTACAGCTCTGAAAAACTAGCATGTAGCACAATACTTAATCACAACAAAGCCTTAACTGAATCTGGTTTTTGTACATCAGTAATAATTATTTGGGGATGCTAAACCCATAGTGGATACTGAATGAGGCCTTAATTGGGGGCTGGCAGGATAATGAAATGTCATCTTTAATCATGTTGCTTCATGTTTAGTGACAGAATTTATTTAAAATTATCTTCACTTTCATACTGTGATTACTCCAGATCAGATAAAGCTTTCACTTTTCAAAATTATCTTAACTTTAAAAATAACTACATGTAATAAAGAAATTGATGTTGCTTCTTTAAAAACATATTGAAAATAAAATGTTTCCAAGTGAAAAACATATCTAAATCTATTAATCTATTAACCCTAATCTATTAGGATCATATCTCAGGGCAGTTTTATTTATTTAAAGGATTGTACTGTTAAAATAACAATAATGATACAGTATAACAATATGACAATAATATGTACAAAAAGTGGATTGGGGTCCATAGATTTTATGTATCAGTCTGCTTTTCCATATGGCTGTTTTAGGCAATCTCATTTTTGAATAATCCAGTCTGTTAATTCATGGGTTGTTGGTTTTTTTTTTTTTAAATATAGTAACAACCTCTTCAAAAAAATTACTTATGGGCATAAAGTTGTCATATACTAATACTTTAGTATTATTTTAATAAATTGAGGGAGAAGAAAACACTTTGTATGTGTAGGTTTTTCCAGATGTAAACGTTGAAGAAATCACTGATGTACTTAAAGCTTAAAGCTTTGTGTCTTTTTATTTCTGATCTCAGGATTATGACTTTTATTTTTGTTTATGCATATTTTAGATTTTATGTATACATTTTTGACAGATACAGTGATCACATTTTAAGAAGACATATATGCACTTCAATGTAACTGATAAACAAAGAAATTACAATTCTTTGCTCCAGGTAAAGTTGGCAGCAGTGTGTTCAGCAAAGCCCTGCTGGGATCAGAATGTAAAACCACATCCAGTGTATCAGCCTGTGCAAACTTTTTACAATATATGAACTAAATATTTTAAAGTCCGTTTCATTGGTGGTCTTTTCTGCTAACAAAAGTAATATGAACTCGTAGAGAATCTGGGAGATTACAGAAGCATAAAGATGTTAAAAGTACTCATAATTCCACCACAGGGAAATAGCCATCTTTAATATGGTGCTCTATTGCTAGTTTCTAGTCCCTTATCTGGATTTCTGTATGGATGTTTTTCAAAGGTTTTTTTAAATTTACTTGACAGAGAGAGAGAGAGAGAGAGAGAGAGCACAAAAAAGGGGAGTGGCAGAGGGAGAAGGAGAAGTAGATTCCCCACTAAGCAGGGAGCCTGATGCAGGACTCCATCCCTGGACCCCGGGATCATGACCTAAGCCAGAGGCAGATGCTTAACCGACTGAGCCCCAAGGCTCCCCCTGCCTTCGATGAACATTCAGAAGCAAAGTTTATATTTTAATAATAATTTTTAGGGGTGCCTGTGTGGCTCAGTCAGTTGAGTATCTGCCTTGGGCTCATGATCTCAGGGTCCTGGGATTGGGCCTGGCACTGGGCTCCCTGCTCAGCAAGGAGCCTACTTCTCCCTCTTACTCCCCCTTTGTTCTTTCTCTCAAATAAATATTTAAAAAATAATAATAATAGTAATTTGTAAAACACAGAAATGAACTGTGCTTTTCTCCAACTATGTTAGATAATACACAAAAGGTGATTTAAAAATATATTTTACTTCAAACTAAATAATTTATTATCATTCTATTGTTTCATTTTCCTACAACAAATATTATGTATGTATATTTTCTGCTCTACCTTATTCCAGAAACAATGTAAGGGATCTTTTAGGAATATATTCAATATAGGAAAATAAAATAATTTTAAAGCATGTAAATATAGCTGAGGTAATATGAAATGAGTTAAACTTCCAAAAACACATCCTCTAGTCCTCTTCTAATGAAAAGGTAACCCTCCTCAAATTCCATGCTTCCTTGGAGGGAGTGTCTTATCCAATACTACACTTGACCTTCAGGTTGAAAAGCGATGGGGAGTGTCTTAACCATTTTCTTCCCCTATGATTCAGAGTGAAATCTAGGAATTAGGATACCCTGATTGGAGCCAAACTGGCAAATCAAAAGAGGGTGATAAAGAGACTGTATGTGTGTCCACAGCTAGAAAGAGAACTGCTGAACTCTCTCTGTCACACCTCGTGGTGGCCCAGCAGTAAACGATTCACAGAAGAGCCCAGGTGCAAACCAACCCTGCTATTCACACCCGCTTTTTACACACTGCTCTACAGGACTGGCACTGGGACATGAAAACAGTGCAACATCCATCCAGATTCTTCAGTGAAGATGCTCAAATGAGTCATTTTCTGAATACCCCAGGCACATCCTCTGTGAAACTATTAAGCAAAGTGATAACAGTGGGAAAACAATCAGCCTCTTGCTCCCTTGTTCATGTGAAAACATACCAACACCTGACAAATGCTGAATGAAGAAACAAAGTGAAATCTCCACCAGGGACATACACGGCCTGGAGCCGAATTCTGGGTGTCTCATCACTGCTCCAGCCGTGCTTGGCATTGTGGGTGTAGGACAGACTAACAGTGCCCCATTCAAAGGCTAGTTCTTACCTCAACAGTGTGTGGAGAACCTGGTTTTTCTCTAAAGCTGGGCTATGACTGCTTA
The DNA here is from genome assembly GCF_922984935.1 of Meles meles. Lineage (NCBI taxonomy): Eukaryota > Metazoa > Chordata > Mammalia > Carnivora > Mustelidae > Meles > Meles meles. Next base: position 86,254,131 of record NC_060069.1, read on the forward strand.
CAAATTTCAGTTAGACACACAGCTGGCAACTCTCTCTATATAAATCAAATATATTAATAAACCGGTTTTCATTCCAGGTCCAGAATTCACCCCATCCATTTATTTGTTCATCTGCTTAATAAACATTTATTAAATGACTACTTTGTGCCAAGTACTGGTGATACAATGCTTAAACTCACAGTTTCCTCTTCTCAGGGAAAAAGAGAGCATAACAGAACAATGAGGTAAGTGCAGTGATTGGGAGTAGTGCAGGGAGCACCCAAAAGAGACCACCTGTCCCAGCCCAGGAAGGTGAGTGAATCAACTGACTGATCTCAGAATAATCACAGTACTTTCTCCATAAGCAACAACTAATCCCTTTAGTAGATCAACTGGATGTAGGAATCACAAGTGATTCAAATGATGCCCGCAAAGTCACCACTGCCCGGACATTAGTAAATGAATCTATCCTCAGTGCCTTGAGGAGTCTTCCACACCTATCAGTTAGCAAGAAAGGGACAGAGGTGAGTCAGGCAAACCTCATCCTTTACTAAGCACTTATGGAAGTCACAATGACCTCCAGAAAGATGGTAGGAGTCACGGTTCTGGGCATTGCAGGTACAGGGGGATGACCTGACCTCAGTCCAAAGAGAAAGGTTCAACTGTGGATAGAGTCAATGCAGGAGATCTTGGGACATGTCAGAAGGAAACAGATAGCACTAGACAGGGTGTCTGTATGGATACCATCAGGGTCCTCTACATTCACCCTCATCTACACACCAGTGGTCAGCAAAATGCTGGAACAGTGAATGTGGGAGAAGTGACAGGAAGGGGTAACAAGTCACCAAGTGGAGAAGGCATCCATATATACATTCACTCATTCAATAAAAATTTGGCACATGTCAGGCATTGTATGTGGCCTTTGCAGAGTTTATATTCCAGTGAGCAAAAACAAACTAATTTCAAATTCTGATAAATACAATGGAAAAAAAAAAACCACCAAAAACCACAAACCAACCCAGTAATGTGAATGAGAGCTATGGGGTTAAGTAGGAAGATAAATAGAAGGACTATATTTGTATTACGTGATCAGAGAAGGCCTCTCCAAGGGGTTGCTATACAAAAGTTGAGAAGAAACCAGTCATGCATGGAGATGGAAGTAGAGTGTTCCAGGCGCAGAGAACAGCCAGTTCGGAGGTGGAAAGGAGTTTGCCTGCATGTCCCCGCCATAAAAGGACACCCGGAATGAGGTGAGGCTGGAGAGGCTAGCCAGGTAAGAGGAAGCCAGGTAAGGCAGAGGCGTGCGTACCATGGTAAGGAGTTTGGATTTTATTCTATAGACACTTGTTCTTTTAGGGCATCTGACCGCTCATCACCCTGCACTTTTTCTCTGTCCTATCCAGTAACGACAGCTGGGAGCAAGGATGAAAAGCCATGGGAACACTCAAGTACCTCTGGAGAAAATATAAACTGGCAGCATCACTTTGGCCAGCAATCTACCTAGTAAGGCTGAGGACATGTATACCCGACATAAGAAGACAAAAACAAGCTTGCGCACTGCCACAGTTTGTAATAGCAAAACAAACTATCCATCAACAGAAAAATGGGTAAATTGTGGAGTGTTATGGACTGAATGTTTGTGTTCCTCCAAAACTCCTATATTGAAATTTAATCCCTAATGCAGTGGTCTTTGGAGATGGGGGCCTTTGGGAGATTATTAGGTCATAAAGACAAAGACATTCTAGCTCTAGAATGGAGCTAGACCTTATCAGAAGAACCCAAAGAGTTAGCTCACACTCTTTCCTCCACGTAAAAATAAAAGGAGAAATCAGTCTGCAACCCAGAGAAGGGCTTTCACCAGAACCCAACTATACTGGCACTGTGATCTCGGACTTTCAGCTTCCAGAACCGTAAGAAATAAATTCATGTTGTTTATAATCTATCAAGCCTGTGGTGCTGTGTTACAGCAGCCCAAACTAAGACATGTCTCCATACAGTGGAATTCCATACAACAGTGAAAATGAATAATCTAGAACTATCTGAATTAATATAAACAACCCTCAAAAACATTCTCATTTTGAAGGAAAAAAATCATAAAAGGGAAGAGGAATTCAGTATTATTCTATTTATATAAAGTCTTAAAACATGTCAAGCAATCCCACATATCACTGAAGTAGATACACCTATTACGAAGAGAGGCATGGCAGTGGTAGACATCAGGTGTCAGGCTGGTGCTTCCCGCTGGAGGGACACATGATGGGGAGAGGGATGCAGGAGCTTTGACTATCTCTCAAGCAAGGTGGTAAGTTCATGGGCCTCCATTAACTCTTTATATATAAAGAATTTTTAATATCCCAAATGCTCTTCTTTTCTCTTTTAAAAGGCTAGCCAGAAGCAGGCAAGCAAACATAGAGGACATTTGAAGAATTTTTTAGGAGAAGCAACAATTCTTTGAGTCAGCAGAAGCTTTATCTGGATTCTTAAAATTAGAGTCGGGAACCAGATCATGTAAGCCAGAACTTGGAAATTTCTTCTCTCCTCATCCAAAGAATAAGTGATGTTCCTTTAATACATGACATTCTTGTTTTTTAACTCTATCCTTACATAATTCACCAGAGACAGAGACCAGATTCAGAGCTTAACATGAACAATTTAGAAATTCTTTACTCGGGTTCATTCAATTCATGTATCTAGAATGCTCACATGTGATATTCTTCTATTTAAGATGTGCTACATTTCCCTGTGTCCACATTACCTGACTCCTTTCCCCAATGCCAGAATTAGACAGTGATACTACATACTTCCATACACTTCCAAGCTCTTGACAATCCATTCATAGTAGCATTCAACGGAGATGGGGAAAAAAAATCTCATTCCTAATTCCGTAAAATCAAATGATGTATTATGAACTCCTCTGTGGTCAAAAAATAGATATGATGGTATCTGACTAATTCTACAACAAAGTAAGAGCTGGAGACAGAGTAAACTAATCTTCTCTCATACTCCTATATTGATTACAGTTTAAATCTCACATAATCCTGCAAATTTCCAACAACAACACAGACTGAAAGATGCTAAGTGTCTTACTTAGGTCTCACAACTGACCAGGCAGTGAATTAGAAAGAGAGCCTTGATCTTCAGATCTGATCCAATGTTCTTCCTTCTGTTCCTCACCTGGATGCTCTTTGCCCACAGCCAGAGCTCCGAGAGCCATGTGGCTGAAGTGGAAATCATCGGTTAGACCATCCAGGGGCGAGTCCTGCCTCTCCGCTAACTAGCTTTGTGTCCTTGGGCTAGCCCCGGTACTCTCAGCTGTAAACTGAAAAAGATAAAATCAACTTCCCACAGCTATCATGGCCATTAGAGAGAATACAGGTACAGTGCTCAGCCTGCAGAAAGCGGTGTTCAGTGATGGGAGCCACTGTGATTGCTACAGAGACCCAGCAAAGCCCGTGCAAGGATACAAGCAGCCTGTTCACACAGTCCTTCCTAAACCAGGAAATGACCTCACCTCTCTTCTGAGGACCAAGAGAATTAGAAACAGATCACAGAATAATTTAAAAGTAGTTAATAGGAATGGAAAGCTGATTTCAGAAGAGAAAGATTTCATTATTACTATTAAAATTATATTAATAAATATTAAAAACAGTGATAGTAACTTTGTATCATACAAACGCACTGGCTTCTCTGTTACCCACAGATAAGATAACAAAGTGCTAATCAGGATGGCCTGAGTGGCTCAGTTCCTTTGGCCGCTGCCTTCGGGAGTCTTGATCCCAGAGCCCTGGGATCAAGTCCCATATCCGGCTTCCTTCTCTGCAGAGAACCTGCTTCTCCCTCTCACTCTGCCTGTGCTCTCTCTGTCAAATGAATAAATAAAATCTTAAAAAAAAAAAAAAAGAGAAGAGAAGAAAAAAGTGCTAGATCAAACATATGCACACAATTCTGTAAGGGCACATTTAAGTTTCTGCTGCATTTATTCTTTATCAATCCTAAAACAGATAAAATTGTATGTAGAGTATGGATCTGTTTCTGCCTCACTGAACTACAAAGACAAGGTTTAAAATTATATCCTAGTGAACGGCTGTAGGCCCTTCAAAAAGAAAAAAGCAATCTATCCAGAGGAGTGATGATCAGACTTTTCCCTTCTCATGCCCTTAAAAAAATTTTTTCAATGCATGTTCTCCCTTGCATATCCTTTATTGATGTCTATAAGGATTCATAATAAGTTTAAGAGGTTGTGAGGAACGTAATTTCTAATGTACTGTGAATCTTGACAATTTGAAATAAAACATTACTTTCTAAGATGAAGTTGGTGGAATCTAAATGCCACCAACCTTAATGTGACACCCACCCTTAATGTATTTAAAAAATATATGAACTAGCTCTTCCTCAGCACACCACCAGTGTGACAATCACTATTCTTTCCACTTTGGGATATATTTTAAAAATTCCACATAATAACTAAACAAACAAACAAAAACCACCACACACAACATAAAAATACATATACATTTTGTATTTATATATATGCATATTTTTAATAGTTAATACACATATACACATACACATGCGTAAAATCAGATGGCCTGGATTCTAAATTTAAATTGGTCTGGTATGTAGATGGGCCTCAGTATTTTTTTTAAAGCTTCCTGTCTGATTCTCCAGGGCAGCCAAGGTTGATAACGACTGACTGGATTAGAGCTAACATCAGGGAGAAAAACCATTTCCCTAAAAGCATCATAATGAGAACAGACTCCTGCCGACACTCGGACCAGCACTGCAGGGAGGGGCAGCAGGGCCTACTCCTTGTGTTCTCTCCCTTTGTGCTAGAAAGACAAATCACCATCTCTACTCTGAAGATCTCTGGGACACAGTGGTTGTCAGGAATTCAGGGACAGCAAAGGGTTTTCTCGTAAAGCATACTGCCTGCCTCATGCAGAGATCAAGCTGACATCCTCAGACTCAAAGGAAATGTGCTTTTTTTAATCAACTTCTCTAAAGAATCAATGCAACTGTTTCAAGTGTAAGGCTATTCCATCATCTGCTGTTGCAGGGCTTCATATGCCCCTACGAGCAATGTGTCTGGTGTTCCACTGGCTGCTTTAAAGATTTTTCTCCTTATTATTGGTTTCCAAAAGGTAGAAAGCAATAGAAAAAAAATATCAATGAAACCAAAATTTGGTTCTTTGAAAAGATCAACAGAATTGACAATCCTTTAGCTAGACCAGCCAAAGGAAGAGAGAAGACTCAAATTACTTCAAACAGGAATAAAAGAGGGGACATTTACCAAACTTACAGAAATAAAAAGGATTATGAGGGAAAACTAGGAGTGGCTGTATGCTAACGTATCAGATAATTTAAATGAAATGGAGAAATTGCCAGGTTACACAAAATACTGAAACTGGCATAAAATGAAATGGGAAATGTGATTTGGTCTATAATAATAAGAGATCAAATTAGTAATTTTCAGATTTCCACAAAGAAAGGCTTATCAGGCCCAAAGAAAAGATAGTATCTCTGGTAAGTTTTACAAAATAGAGAAGAATTAATAGGAATAGACACTTCCAAACCCATGTTTTGAGGCCAGTATTATCCTGATAGCAAATCAGACAAAAATTGCACAGGAAAGTAAAGATCTATATTGCTTGCGAATAGAGATGCAAAAATTCTCAACAAATGCTAGCAAACCAAATCCAGCAACATATAAAAAAGATTAAACATATGACCAAGTGAAATCTATTCCAGAAATATAAGATTGGTTTAACATCTGAAAATTAATGTAACAGACCATAATACAGTATAAAAGGGAGAAAATATGATCATTTCAATTAATGCAGAAAAAGCAGGGAACTTCCTCACCCTGACAGAGGACATCTCTGGAAACTTAACAACTAGGATCAGGCTTAAAGGTGAAAGACTGGATGCTTTCCACAAAGATCAGAAAAGAGAAGGATGTCTGCTCTAGTTACTTCTAATTATCGTTGTACTAGAGGTTCTGATCAGGGCAAGAAAAAGAAATGAAAAGTATCCAGATCAAAAAGGAAAAAAGTAAAACTATCCCTATTTGCAGATGGAATGATCTTATATACAGAAAACCCAAAGTAATCCACACGTACAAACAAGTATTAGAATGAAGAAACAAATTCAGTCAAGTTACAGAACACATGATTAATATACAAAAATAAATTGTATTTCTACACACCAGCAATGGACATTCTGAAATGAAATTAAGAAAACAGTTCCATTTATGATACCATCAAAAAATACCTAGTCATTATAACAAAAGAAGCCAAGACTTATACACTGAAATTTACAAAACAATGTTTAAAGAAATTAAAACCTAAGTAAATGGAGTAACCCACGTTTGTGGATCAGAAGACTTAATATTGTTAGGATGGCAATATACTCCAAACCAATCTACAGACTGACATAATTTCTACCCAAATTCTGGCTTTTTTGTAGAAATTGACAAGCTAATCCTAAAATTCATGTAGAAATGCAAGGGACCCAGAATACCCCAAACAGTTTTGAAAAGGCAGAAGAAAGTTGAAGGACTCATACACCCCTATTTTAAAACTCACTACAGGGGCACCTGGGTGGCTCAGTAGGTTAAGCATCCAACTCCTGATTTTAGCTCATGTTACCATCTCAATCTCTGAAATTAAGCCCTGCATTGAGCCCTGCATCAGGGGTGCTCTGTGCTCAGCAGGGAGTCTGCTGGAGATTCTATTTCTCTCTCTCTCTCCCTCTTCCTCTGCCCCTCCCCTCACTCTCTTTCTCTCTCTCAAAAAAAAAAATCTTAAGAAAAAAACCAAAAAACCTTACTACAAAACTACAGTGATCAAGATAGTATCATCCTGGCATATAACTAGACATATAGATCAATGGAACAGAATTGAGAATCCATTATAAACTCTTGCATTTATAGTCAATTGATTTTTGACAAGGTGAGAGCACAATTCAACAAGGAAAAATAGTCTTTTCAACAAATGGTCTGAGATAACTGAATATTCACATACCCCCCCCCCCAAAAGCCTCCCCCCTGCCCAAATACAAAGATTAATGCAAAATGATCCCAGACCTAACTTTAAGAACTAAAACTATAGGGGCACCTGGGTGGCTCAGTGGGTTAAAGCCTCTACCTTCAGCTCAGGTCACGATCTCTGGGTCCTGGAATTGAGCCCCGCATCGGGCTCTCTGCTCGGCAGAAGCCTGCTACCCCATCTCTCTGCTGCCTCTCTGCCTACTTGGGATCTCTCCCTCTGTGTCAAATAAATAAACAAAATATTTTTAAAAAAAGAACTAAAACTATAAAACCATTAGAAGAAAACATAAGCATAAATCTCGATGACCTTGAATTAGGCAATGGTTTCTTAGACATGACACCAAAAGAAAAGACATCGATTCATCAATATTAAAACTTTTTGTGCTTCAAAAGACATAAAAGAAAATGACAACCTGCAGAATGGGAGAAAAAATTTGCAAATCACATATCTAACAAAAATCTAGTTTGCAGAATATATAAAGAACTCTTACAACTCAGAAATAAGACAAATAACCCACTTAAAAATGGGCCAAAGAACTGAACAGAGATTTCTCCAAGGAAGATATACAAATGGCCAATAACAGATCAACATCATCTAGTATCAAGAAAAAAATGCAAATAAAACCCTCAATGAAATACTACATCATAACCACAAGGATGGCTATAATCAGTGATATAAGATAACAGGTGCTGGCCAAGGATGTAGAGAAATGTACTACTTATACAACGCTAGTGGGAACGTAAAATGGTACAGCCACTTTGGAAAACAGTCTGTTCATTCCTCAAAATACTAAACATAAAGTTACCAAATGACCTGGTAACTCCACTCCTAGTTATATACCCAAGGGAACTGAAAACATATTTCCATACAAAAACTTTCACACAAATGTTGATAGCATTATTCTTACCAGGCAAAGCAAACAACCCAAATGTTCATGAACTGATACAATAGAATGTGGTGTATCCATATAAGAAAATAGTATTTAGCAACAAAAAGTACTGACCGCATGCTACAACATGGATGAAACTTGAAAATATTACACTAAGTGAAAGAAACTAGTCAGGCAAGACCACATATGACATGATGACTTCACTTATATGAATTATCCAGAATTAGTGTATCTATAGAGACAGGACATAAATTAGGGTTGCCTCCAGCTGGAGGATGCCAGAATAGGGAGAGGATAGGTAATAGGCATAGGCTTTCTCTTTGAGTTGATGAAAATACTCTAAAACTGACTGTGATTGCAGGGTTTGTTTTAGGAAGGACAAAAATGATTTAAAATTAGGTTGTAGTGGGGCACCTGGGTGGCTCAGTCATTCAGCATCTGCCTTCGACTCAGGTCATGATCCCAGGATTCTGGGATCGAGCCCCGCATCGGGCTCCCTGCTCAGCAGGAAGCCTGCTTCTCCTCTTCCACTTCCCCTGCTTGTATTCACTCTCTCACTGTCTCTCTCTGTCAAATAAATAAATAAAATCTTTAAAAAAATAATAAAAATTAAAAAATAAAATAAAATTAGGTTGTAGTGATAGTTGCGTAAGCCTGTAAATATACTAAACCTCAGACTGTATAGTTTTAAAGAGTGAATTGTATGCCATGTGAATGATATTTCAATAAAACTTTTAAAATTTTGGAACATTTTCATGTATTTCCATTATGGAATAATGGAATAATATTTCCATTATTTTTCAAATATTTTCTTCTCCCTGCCCCTTTGAGATTCTAGTTACTCAAAAATTGTATCTCATAGTAGGTCCCACAGGTCACTGATACTCTGTTAATTTTTTCAGTCTTTGGTCTCTTCCTTCAGTTTAGTTTCTTTTGCCGTATCTTCAAGTTTGCCAATCTTTTCATCAGTGTTTAATCTTCTCTTAAGCTCCTCCAGTGAATTATTCATAAAAGATAATGCATTCTTTCACTGCTAGAAATTCCATTTGGTTCTTTTTTTTATACATTCAATTTTCTCTCATCACTGTATTCATGTTTTTAAATATTTGAACATATGTATAAAAAATTATATTAGGGACGCCTGGGAGGCTCAGTCAGTTATGTGTCTGCCTTCAGCCCAGATCATGATCCCAGAGTCCTGGGATCGAGTCCCCCATCTGGCTCCTTACTCAGCAGGGAGCCTGCTTCTCCCTCTGCCTCACATTCCCCCTGCTTGTTCTCTCTCTCTCACAAAGGAATGAATAAAATCGTTAAAAAAATTATATTAAAATCTGCTTATTCTATCATTTTAATCATTTCTGAGTGGTTTCTATTTATTGGTTTTTCAAATGGCCATGACTCACATTTTCCTGCTTTCTATGTGCAGCCATTTCTTATTAAATCAACATTGCAAATTCTTTGTTGGGGAGTGTTAAATTTTGTTGTTTCTTTTACAGGGTGTTAAGAGTGTTCTGTAAGGCATTTGGTTTAATTTTAAATCATGTTGAGCCTTCCAAGGCTTGTTATTAAGCTCAAGGCTTGTTATTAAGCTCACAGGTGTCTTTACTCTGGGCTAGTTTAGCCCTGCTGCCAAGGTGTGACCCTTCCAGAGTCTCAACTGAATGCTCTATATGTATAACTCCATTCTGGCAGCTCAGAACACAAATGTTTCCCAGCCCTTTTGAGCTCTGGGAATTGTTCAGCCTACAACTCCCCGTTCTTTCTGCAGCCTCCTGGGGTTTCAGCAATACTCAAGGAAACTCCTACAGAGACTTCTGTGTGTCTTTCTTCACATAGCTCCCACTTCTATGGTTTCTGCCCCAAAAAAATCCAGAAGGGAGGCCTCACCAGGAACCAACCCTGATCTCACCTTGACTTTGGCCTTCAAATTTTCAGAACTGTGAGAACATAAATTCCTATTGTTTAAGCCAACCACTCTGTGGTTGGAGGCCAAAGCAGCCTCCAAGAGAAAGCCTGGACCACTATATGTAGTTCTTTGCTATTTTCCTCTTAGGGATCAAGGTCCTGCACTGCCTGCTGTCCCATTTCTGAAAACAGCCATTTCACCTATTTCATCTACTTCTACTTTATTCAGGAAGGCTAGTTCAGTTCCAGTTAATCCATCATGGCCAGAAGCACGAGTCTCTTTGCAACACGTTTTGTATCTCTTAACTAAATGATTTTCAGAAATTATGGAGAAGAGGAAAAGATGGAGAGTCACAACCCCACCATGAGGGACACTTGAGAAATCTTCAGTCACCACCCACTATTCTCCAAGAAAAAAAACAAGTACATTATGCCATCTTGATTGGGGTGGGAGTGAGGATCCTACATATATCAGGCACCCCAGCACAGCCCTAGCAAGATAGCAGATTTCAGCATGATAGCACTTCCAGTCCAATTCATACTTGTACTGACATGGAGTTCTCATTTAGTCCAAAAGGGTAATCAATTTACTTTCCATCATACAATTTTCCTTGGAATTAAGAAAAATGAATCCCTCCAGTGAATGTCTAGGGTCAGTGCCCTTCCTGAAATCAGTACTCAGGGGACATGTATTGTCCCTGGAGATTAAAGCCAAGATTATATCCTGGGATGGGCAACAAAGGGCAAGGATGACTTCTCAAAAAAACAAGAAAGAACAATCACACTAAACCACAGGCACTTTAATTACAGTGAATTTCATGCTCTCAGGGCAAGAAGGGACACTCCTTAGCCAAGTAGCAGAAAACAGATACCAAGAGGAATGTAAATGATATCCAAGGGTTAAAAGCTAGATCGTAAACATGAAACTTTTGATTTAAGGAGGAGAATTCTGAGGGAGTCTAGTTTCGGCATGATACTGAACCCTAAGATAAAAGAAAACCCTGGAATACAAAGGGACTAAAAGAACACAAAAACTGACAGTGATTTTTTAATTGAATAAATTACTTTATATATTTCCAAGGTCAAAGATGTCTAAAGAAATACAAAGAGAATGCCAGAATAATGTTTTTGTTAAGAGCCTCTAGATATTTCTTTTCCCTCTGCTGCTGCCTCTCCATTCCCACACCCATATCCTCACTATAGACAGAATCATTTAAAATCCAGATCTGATCGTACTGCTCATCTGCACAAAAATTTTCCATGGCTATCATCCACAGAATGCCCCCCAGTTCTTCAGCTCTTAATGCCCTCAATCATCTTCCCCCAGCTTCCCTTTCTAGCCTATTTCCTACCATATCACCCATCCCTCCTCCTTTGCCCCCCACCCCAATATGCTATGCTCCAGCCCCCTTCTCCTACAGGAATTACCACAAAGACCCTGTGCCTCTGTGCTGAGATGCTGATCCTTCTGTGCCTTCCCCCTTCACATCAATTTATTGAAAATTCTGTCTTCAAGGATTTAAATCCAATGCCTCATCCCTCTGTTCCCGTAGCCCTCTTGTGAGGCTTCTTTTATCAGGATTTAACATGTTTTGCTGTTTGTTATTTTTGAGTGGTTATCTCTTCTGCTATAAGCTCCCTGAATGGAGAAACTGTGTTACACATCTTCACAACTTTTATCTTCCTCATTACCAAACACATAGGAAATCCTCTGAAAAAAGCTTTTAAGAAACTAAATGAAAATGTTATTCTGAAGGTGGAAAATTCCAAGAATAGAGTTGACTTACAAGTGTGGATTTGCTTGGCTCTCAGTGCAGATTCCAAAGCTAGTTTTCCCCGTTCAGTCAGCCTAAGGAAAGGTAGAAGCCCAGAGGATTAAAATACAGGTTATTTTGTTTGTTGGAAAGCATTTCTGGACTCCAGTGGTTCAGAATGTTACCACTTCTTACCATCCAACTCATTAATACAAAAGCTTTGCAGGGAGGGGGGTAGCGAGGGACTCTACACCGAAAGTCTTTTTTTTCCCCTTAAGTTACAAACATTTCAAAGCTGCTTCTGATCACAGCTTTACTTTCCCACACATTCCAAGGAATAGGAACTTCCCTAGAAAGCATTGTGAAACCTCTTCTTTCTGTACCCCCTTCTGCCCTCTGAGGTGGCCCCTATCAACTTTAAGTCCTCAAAGTTCCCTGGCATCTTCCCCTATTCAAAAAGAAAAAGGATTTAATCAGAGTCATTTCTCTTTGTTGGCTTGTTACATCTGAGTCTTTCCCATGAAAATGTTAGTCACCTTCAATTTAGCCTTTATTTAATTACTGGAATGAAAGACTTGCTCTGTTAAGGTAATTTAAAATATTAACACAGAAAAACTTCTCAAAGAGGCAAAGGAGATGCTTTGAAGGCACACTAGGCCTGATAGCAAATCCCTTTCAGGCTTGGGTAGAAAAGAAGGGCTGCCCTCTCTCACCCCATCGGGCAGATTCAGCTGTTATCTGCCCAAGTTGTAACTAGAGGCTGTGGTTGTGAGGCTCCATTCCAGGACCCCAAGAGGCCACTCTGCACAAGCATTTCTCTGAGCATGTGCCCCCTGACTAGTCTTAGTTGTTGTTTTGTTTTTTTTTTCTTTCCCAGCACTCTCCTCCAACTCTCCTAACCTTAACCCAGAGTTCTCAACACTAGCCCTACTGGCATTTTAGACCAGATTATTCACTGCGGTGAGAAGCTGTCTCTGACATTATAGGTTATTTTGCTGCACCTCTGGCTCTACACACAGCTGCCAGGAACAATGAACCCCTGCCTCCCAGTCATGACAATCAAAAGTATCTCATCACCAATGTCCTCTACAGAGTAAAACTCCCAGTTGAGAACCAATGGCGTAACAAAACCCATTCCTTCATCTACCCATTCACTCATAGGAGGCATTTATTGGACTACCATTTTTGCCCTCCTTAAGACTTTCAGAGGCTTAAGTTCTCAGCATGTTTGTCATTACTTTACACTGTACAGTATTTAATTAGCTTTTCAGTATTGTGACTCTATGTAACATTTTATAACTCACAGTTGTGCTTCTCATATGATCTTTCCACATGCATCTTCTGGAAACAAATCTCCTGGAACATACTCCTTCAGTTACTATATTAATTCTTAAGCATAGTGCTTTACTGCAGATTATACAGAAAGTTCATATAAACTTAAAGAAAGTGAGTCTATAACATAGATCACTTTGTTTCCTAGGATGTGTACACACAAGCACACTCCCCCAAACCCCAAGAGAAATAGATGCAATGGAACCAAAGTTACACGTAGCCTGAGGAGAAACACGGTTTTTAGGAGTATGAATTTTGCTTGAAGCTTTAGAAAGTTATTAAAACAAAATTTTTATGTTAAAACTAATATGAACGATTTGGAGTGAAATGAGGGTTTTTTTTTTTTGCATGGATTTTAAACTAAAAGATATCAACAAAGTTTCTTTGCACTTGGGTCACAGAGCCATGGTCCCAGGCAGACCTGTGCTTCAAGAGAAACACTGAGAAACCCTAATTTGGTGACATGAAGAATCTTCATTGAATTAAAAATCCAAGAGCCTAAAGAGAACATATGATCCAAACTCTAGCTCAGAGGCAGGCATGGTGTTTTTAAACTCATCTTATGGATGAGGTAACTTCCCTGCCTAGGACAAGTAAATGCCTATGGAGAGATTTCCATAAATCTCTGAGAGAGATTTCCTCTCTTTCCAGAGAGGCTTTTGCAATTATCACACAAGCAGTAAAGAGCAGAAATGGTCAGGAAAACCACAATTCGTGAATCCGATTTTAGGAAAGGGTCTTTCCAGGTGGGGAAACAGGCTGAGTTAATCTGTAGCTTGCATTTGCTTGTGTTAGGATAAGAATTTGTCATGTCAACTTGCCTTCTCTCCTGGTATTTCCTGTAATCCCTCGCCTTTTTTAGTTTGGTTGATTTGGAAAATTCCAATCCATTTTAGCTAAAGTAAAAGTAAAATAAACAGTTGTGAAGTGAAGCTGAGATTAAAATTTTAAGTCTGCTTTGTTACTGTCTCTTCCTACCCGAAGTAATTTTTTTTTTTTTTAAAGATCTTATTTATTTATTTGACACACAGAGAGAGAGATCACAAGTAGGCAGAGAGGCAGGCAGAGAGAATGGGGGAAGCAGGCTTCCTGCTGAGCAGAGAGCCCAAGGTGGGGCTTGATTCCAGGACCCTGAGGTCATGACCTGAGCTGAAGGCAGAGGCTTAACCCACTGAGCCACCCAGGTACCCCTACCTGAAGTAATTTCTAACGAAGCCCTCTTTGCTGTCATTCCTTCTTCCCCAAGCTGCACCAAGGATGCAGTTGTTTTTCTTTTTGTTTTAGCACTGCACAAACTATAGAATCACAGCAAGATACTTAGCCTCTCCTGTCTTTTCCTTCAAATACTGAAGTACATCTCAAAATCTTTTACAACACCAGATTTCTATATATTATAGAATTTTACTGGGACAATCACATTTATCCATAACCTATTGTTTAAGCATATATTTTAATGCCTTAAAAAAAGTGACTCTAGATTCCATTTAGATTCCATCTCTAGAAAATGTCATCAGCACACTTACCTGCAAACAGATGTACTCCTAGCAACTCAACAGTAACAAGAAACAAAGGAATAGCAATTGTTTTTTTCTTTAGTAAGTGTTGCTAGTACACAAAGTCAATGAGCACAGCCAGTGGCCGCCTGAGGGAATTTGAGAACTGGCTGCCCAGGTTCTAATACCTGTATTAACCAGGCCAAGCAACCCAATGCTGGCTCTATCCATTCCAGATTAATTCCCAAATAGCTAAACACTTAATCTGAGCAGTTTATAACCATAAAACCATAAAAAAGAATCATAATCCTGAATAACAGGAGGTTGGGTGGAGGGAGTAATTAGAGGAAAGGAAGGGTTAACACAGAGCCCGGTATTTTTAGAGTGGCTACCAAGTGAGAAATAGGATTCAAAGATAAGAACGTGACTGAAGTTGCACCAGAGTAGTTTTATGAGACTTTATCATGCTCATTCCTCCCCTATTCACCCCAGCTCCCCCCCCCCCCCCCCCCCCCCCCCCCCCCCCGTCTTCTCTCACTTGGGTGAAGGCTCATGGAGAAGTGAGACCAACTTAGACGGAGAGTTCTGACAATCACATTTGAATCCCGAGGACAACTCTACAATGGATTTTTCAGTTACATGAACTAATAAGTCCTTTGCTTTGGTGGGAAAGCTGAATTAAGTTCAGATTGGGTATCCCCTGATTTTATGGGTTCTGTTATGGTTATTACAATGAAACTAGAAGTACATACATTTCTCTACTCAGAACTATAAACATTTAAATAGATTTGTTTTGGGATGCGTGGGTGGCTCAGTCAGTTAAGTGTTTGCCTTTTGCCCAGGTCATGACCCCAGGTCCCAAGGATATAGCCCCACAAGGAGGCCCAAAAAGGGCTCTTTGCTCAGTGGGGAGCCTGCTTCTCCATTTCCCTCTGCCTGCCACTCCCCCTGCTTGTGCTCTCTTTCTGTTAAATAATAAAATATTTAAAAAATAAAAATGTGTAGATTTGTTTTATGTAAAAATCAAGATTGGTGGGGCACCTGGGTGGGTCAGTGGGTTGGGCATCTGCCTTCAGCTTGGGTCATGGTCCCAGGGTCGAGTCCCAGAACAAGCTCCCTGCCCAGCGGGGAGTCTGATTCTCCCTCTCCTTCTGCCCCTTTCCCTGCTTGTTCTCTCTCTCAATAAATAAAATCTAAAAAAAAAAAAAAATCAAGATTGGTTGTGACTATTAAATATAAGCATCATGTAGTGTCTGGGAAAATCTAGCAATTAAAATCAATTTTATATCCAAAGATTTAACATTTCCTTTTAAAACATCCATCTAAAAGGTTTGCAAACTCAACAAAGTTTAACTAACAAATAGGCTGCACTGATAAAACAGATCACTTGGGACAATGAAGTCCTCAATGTTTTCTAGAAACATAATCATCTCGTTGTGTCTCTCCTCTTTGAGTTCCCATTTTGCTTCATTTTTATTAAGTCATCCTTTTTTAAAAAAATATTTCATTTATTTATTTGAGAATGAGGGAGCAGGCACAAGCAGGCAGAGAGGCAGAGGGAGAGGGAGAAGCAGGCTCCCTGCTGAGCAGAGAGCCCATGTGGGGCTTGATCCCAGGACCCTGAGATATGACCTGAGCCAAAGGCAGATGCTTGACCAACTGAGCCACCCATGCACCCCTCTTATTAAGTCATTCTATTAATGGGAATCAAATAGAAAAAATTTTCTTCTGCTACGTGAATTACATTCTCTTCCAGGATGAGTCATTAATTCTTTTGCCTTGTGCTCTAGGTACAGGGCTCCTCAGTTAGGACCAAAGACTGAGAGCTGCCAGTGTTACCCAGAAGCTTGTCTGAAATGCAAATTTTCTGGTCCCATCTCAGACCAACCTAATCAGAATCTCCAGGGATGGAATCCCAGAAGCTTGTCTGAAATGCAAATTTTCTGGTCCCATCTCAGATCAACCGAAATCAGAATCTCCAGGGATGGAATCCCAGATTTTGTCCCAATGATTCTTAGGCACACAAAAGTTTTAAAACTAATGCTGCTATATGTTTACATAGTTATCAGGTTTCTTTTTATTTTGCTCAAGCTTAACACAGGCAACAGAAGACATTCCATAAGCTTTGATAGCGCAGGGTGACTTAACACTCCTCCCACTCTGAGACCAGTTTATATTTTTCTTCAAGATACAATTCGGAGCTGAGTATCTATTTGCTTTTCTGAAGCCTAGCTAAAAAGAGCCAAAGACTGTTAAGGGAAAGGCTCACCTGGATTATTAAAAAATGTCTGAACTTCGTTTTCTCTTCTGAGATTAAGTTGCCTCCATTAGTCAAGAGGGACAGTCCTCATACTATTTTTCTTCCAGATTTGGGAATGTGAGTATTACTTTCTCAGAATTCTGGAGGTTGGGGGTAATGAAGGACAATGATGTAAATTGCTGCTCTCTGCTCCAACCCTGCACAGAATTACACTACAGAGCTGTTGTTAGTTCCGCAACACCCAAACACAAATAGACCGACCATAATGCTTGAGAAGTAGTTTAAGGTTCAAGAGCAGTAAGACTTGAGTGCCAGACTTGAGAGGGAGGGGTGAAGTGTTAGCACTGCTTGGGTTAAGAAGTCATTAGAAAGTGAACATACTATTTGATACCAACAATTTTTACAAAACAAAATTTCCTAAATACAGTTATCATGTGAAATGCTCTATCGTAAGATTTAATTCCACAAAAAGAGGGGTTCCTTTTACATCAGCTTAATAAGGTATATTTTCACAATGCTATGGTAGTAAGCCCCTAAACTTTACAATCCCTCACGTTTCTCTCAAGAGATATTTTTTAAAGCCTTAGTGTTGAATAACATCAAACCATGCTTAAAAATTCTGCAGGCTGGTTTTAAAAACTGAATTAAAATTATGACAATGATTAAATGCTAACCAATCGAGGTCCCAAACTAACAACATTCAAAACAAGACAGAATTATTACTGGAATCCTGTTATATTTTTGACAACGGTAAAGGCTGACCAACTGCTGTCATTAATGTTAATGCCATAAAAAATGTATTTATATTCTGAAAACGTTATCTGTCTTGCACAACTTGACACTGAGGTATAAAGCCATGTTTTGTCAACATTTTTTTTTTAATTAATCTAACAATTTCTTCCACAACAGCGACTGTGGTAAAAACTCCAATAATATTAGCCAACCTACTGTAATGTTCAATGGTCTTCTACTTAATATAGTACATAAACATTTATAACCTACATAGCCACACCAATTTGTAAGCAACTAATGAATTCTGAAATGTTAGAAATATAATAAAACTAATTCTAAATAGTTTCTTTTTAACTTTCCCCTTTTCCTTGTTTATATTCATGCTTCCCTCTAATTTTTTCACTAGACTCTACTAAATCCTAGATTTAAATAGGGTCAAAGATAAACAATATTGAGATGAGTGTCAAAAACATAACACAACTGAGTTTTATCAGTGTCTAAGCCATTTAAAGCTATTCTCCAAAAGACAAGTTATTCAGCCAAGACAAACATGAAATAAGTTAGAATTTAATCTTGAGTTTTTCGGGGCTGATCTGTCAGATATATGAGAACATCCAAGGCTCGAGTATGGAAGGTCTAAATGCCAAAATGTTAATTTGTCACTAGTGGAACGGCCATCTGCTAAAGAAAGGCCCTACACATGCTGAGCACTGTGTTCAATGTGCAGAAGATAGATATTTGTTTTGGGCTTCTACAAATGAAAGTAATGAGGCTTTAAGCCTGACTAGCCTTATAAAACAGTACACCTGAATAATAACCTCTAAGTAACTTCCAGCTTAACCTCTATTGACTCTTGCCACTGTATCAACTTAGGTTAATAGTTCTGCAGTCCTAATTAAAAAGAGAAGTCGTAAAATCAATAAAAAATTATCAGATTACCTTCCTGTTAACTAGAGATTACAGTATATTCTACCTTGAGGCTGTAAAATCATGAATACCAGACATTATTCAACAAATATTCAGTGACAAACGAAGTATACGATTGTGCTGTTTGGTAGACCAAATGTTGAATTATTTCAAAAATTTTCCTCAAATCCCTTTATTTCTAGCAACAAATCTAGATCTACCTTTTCTATTCCCATATGGAAGCTAAAATATGTTAAGACTGCTGATATATGACTATTTTTCTATATTATGATCCTATCTCTGCTAAATTACCTTTATAGTCCAGCAGTTTAAGTTTTTTGCTTAAAGAAAAATATCTTTTTAGAACTCTGAAAAGATATTAAATTCACTGAATAAAAAACTTTCTAACTTTGTTCCTTAAATATAATAAAATTCTGATATATGCTGTTAAGCAAGTTAAATTATTAGACAAGTACTCTCTACTCACCTAAAATTAATGTTGTAAAGAGATTTAACTGATCTTTCAAGGGAACTGAGTTTCAACTACCCTAAAAATGGTAAGTGACTTATTATTTGTGTATAAAGTATGTTTCTTATGAAATTATCTGTAAGTCAAAAACAAAAATTGAGGAAGACAATTTTTAAATATAATGTTAATAGGTACGCTGGGCAATAAATTCAAACTTTTTAACTTACATCGGCTTAGTTTTTTATTGAGTTAAGTATAAAGGCCCAGTTAATCAACTCATTAGATTGGTCAAGGCAAGACACTTGAACTACATAACAGTATTTAAAAAGCAGTTGGTCTTTTAGTAATTCTCTGGTAATCACACACGCACACACGCACATACACACAAATTGGTAGAGTACTCTGGATATAGGATTTCCCCCCATAATCTCATATAATGCACTGTTCACAATCTGCAGTATTTTGAAAACTATAAATTGGAAATGACCAAATTAAAGATGCCTGATAAACTCTTATAAAGTATTTGGGAACTTCAGCTGTATTCCCCAAAAGATCAATTTTAAACTATAAAAAAGGAAAATTCATATAAAATCACAACAGATTTAACAGACATCTTTGAAAAGAAAGTCAAATTGTAACTCCATTTTCTACTTTTCCAAATATGACTAAGGAAAAAAACGGTACAAGTGGTAACGTCCACATTTTTTAAAAACTGTTAACTGAGTGGATTTGGGGAAGAAAAAAGAGCTATACAGTATTATTGCACTCCACGAATGTGCAGAATTCCAAAATGTGCCAGCACTGAAAAACTGTCTTGCATTGAGGTTTTTCAAGAGGTACAACGAGCCTGCCAAAAAAGCATCTGGTCTGTACTAACAGCTTGCTGTCTTCAGTACAGGCCTTCATAATGTCAGTCACGCTGCTCTTGCAAAAAATCCCTTAATGTCTGAAAGAGAAAAAAGAGTATTTTATTTCAAAATTCACTCTTATAAAATCAACTCATTGATAAGAACTGAGAATACCTCCGGTATGCAAAAGTTAACTAACATCCACCTCTCTGTGTTCACACACACTTGCTTATAATTTTCTATCTCGAGCATGTTAAAAGATTCTGCATACTCTTAGAAACTAGTTATTTGCAAGTAAAGAGAAGATATGTATATAAATATTCTACAATAATATACCAACTCTGACTATTAGAAGTTCCAGTCAAAAAATGATGTTATGGGCCCAGGTTATTAAGCCTTGAAGATAATATTAGTAGCATAACCTTACCTTGTTTTGGCAGGTCCAAGTGCTCTTATCATTTCATAAATTTTAATATAGAAAACATCCATCTATTACATCTTAAATTGGGAACTCAAATGGTAATATATGGAATATCTAGTATGTTGCTGATTTGTGATGAGAATGATACCTATAACTAGTTATTGTATTTTTAAACTACTTACAAAAGAGTTTTCAGTGCTGATAGGTGGGGCTATGATCTATGATGTGGGATTGAATCCATATGCACATTAAGCTTCATTTCATTGTCAAGAATTTGAACAAGCTGTTGCATGGATGGGAGGTGACCAGATTCCAGCTTAGACCACACAGGCACATCTATAATAAAAATAAAAATAAATAGTACCACCCCTTAAAATTAAAGATGAGTCTATAATAAATGTTCATTCCACAAATACTTATTGTCTCTATACAGTTGGGGATACAGCAGTGAACCAGAGTTACCTTTCTTGCTGCTATGGTGTTTACATTCTAATAGGGGAGACACAAAAAGCACTACACATACAGCTAGAAATCACAATTGTGCACTAAGAATTAAAACTAGAAGATGCTAAGGGATATAAGAAGCTAGAAAAGAGCCTTATTATTAAAAGTGAGATATCACTAAAATTGAGAAATACTGTCATTAAAAGTGAGAGCTGAAATATAGGAGAAGACAGGGACAACGGAAGCTGGAGAGGCGAGCGGGGACTAGATCAGGGTCAACAAACTATAAAGCGCCAGTAAGCATTTTCAGCTTGGGAAGACATACAGTCCATCACAGCTACTCAACTCTAATTGTAGTCTGAAAGAAACAACAGGCAATACATTAAGTGAGTGGGCACGGTTGTGTTCCAATAAAATTTTATTTAAAAAAAAGGCAGCTGAACATAGGGTCTACATGGCCATGGTGTGCCAATCCCAAGACTACATCAAGCAGGGCCTTTGGGTGTATTAAATGTTCTGGTCTTTATCTTGAGGACAAAGGAAAGCTACTTAATGAACTTGAGGCAGTGAAGCAATGAGATGGAAATGATTTGCATTGAAAAAAAAAATCACTGTACTGTTTGGAGCTGATATCAGCAGATTTTTCTGTAAGAAACCAGGTAATAAATATTTTAGGCTTTATGGCTCAACAGAAAATCAATGATATCACATAGGTACTTACATAACCAGAGAAATAAATTTCCCCAAATTTTTCACTGATGAAACTCAAAACTTGAGGTATAAACAATAAAATCTGAATTTTATATAATTTGATTTTTTGGTAACCATTAAAAAATTTTTAAAAATACTGTGGACTCATGGGCCATATTGGACAACCTCTGATTTATAGAATGTATTAGAGGGTAACAAAATAATTGTGACTTGGACTAGGGTAATCGTGATAAATATAAACAGGAGTAGAGGGGCGCCTGGGTGGCTCAGTGGGTTAAAGCCTCTGCCTTCGGCTCAGGTCATGATCCCAGGGTCCTGGGATCGAGCCCCACTTCTGGCTCTCTGCTCCTCGGAGAGTCTGCTTCCTCCTCTCTCTGTCTGCCTCCCTTCCTACCTGTGATCTGTCTCTCTCTCTCTCTGTCAAATAAATAAATAAAATCTTTAAAAAAAAAAAACAAAACAGGAGTACAACTCTGAGAAATGTAGAAGGTAGAATTTAGAATCAGACTTGGTGAACCATTAGATATGGAGAGTAAGGGAGAAACTGAGGTTATCCTAGCTTTCTGACATGGGCAACTGGGTAGAATGATAATGGTGCCATTATAAATAAATGAGCAATGCCAGAGCAGAAGCAAACTGGAGTACACAAGACTTGCAGGAAGCAACGGTAATCAACAGTCTGGGAGTAGCATAAGATTCCTGGGTATAGCACCTAGGAGAGATCTAGAGCTCTCTAGAGTTATACATTCAGGGGTCATCATATGGATATAATTCTCAAGCTACAGGAAGTGAGGACCATATAAGGTGGTAGTTTTGCATATTATGAAAAACAGAAAAGCCATATGGTCATTATAAATCATTTAAAATATGTTACAGAATGCAAACTATTCAGAACCCACCGTTCAAAGTTATCTCAAATGCACCTGTTGACATACACTGGTTCTCAATCATGTTGCTCAAGAAGAAAACCATCATACATGCATAGACCTAAAAGAAAATATGATTAAGTACAGCACACAAAGTTATTTTAAAGGCAAAAATTACAACTGAAGACACAGTAATCTTTAAAATATAGAGTCTCATTTTTATTTTTAACAGCTGTTTTTATTTTTATTTTTAGAAATATTTTACTCATTTATTTTTGAGAGAGAGAAAGGGTGAGATCATAAGTAGTCAGAGCGGCAGGCAGAGGGAGAGGAAGAAGCAGGCTTCCTGTTGAGCAGGGAGCCTGATGCAGAACTCGATCCCAGTACCCAGTTTCTATACAGGGGACAGGGGCACCTGGGTGGCTCAGCCAGTTAAGCATCCAACTCTTATTTTCACCTCAGGTCATATTCTCAGGGTCACGGTATCAAACCTCATGTCCGGCTCTGTGCTCAGTGCAGAACCTGTCTGAGATTCCTCTCCCTCTTCTCCCCTTCACCTCCCCACTCCTCACCCTGCTTTCATTCTCTCTCTAATAAATAAATAAAATCTTAAAAAAAAAAAGTTTCTATACAGGCTCTTATTGCCATTCTGTATGTTCAAATAACATACATAGAACAAGGAAAATGCAACATTAATTCATAACTTGATACATACTGAAGAACATATATTCATAATGCAGAGACAGAATTTCCAGAAATTTCATAATAGCCTTAAATAAGTTAAACAAAAGAATACCAGCATAAGAAGAGTTCATTTCACTATTTTTCTAATATAAGGCATGAATTCACAAGAGACTAGTGATGCAATAATCAGCAACTCCATGTATTCAATACAACCTGTCCATGTTCCAAACAAATTATTTTAAGTCAAATAAGAAAAAGGTAGATTAGAAAGCACTAGCATATTAAATTATATTTGCTCCCCTTTTGAAGGCAAATCTATACTCTAAAAAGAGACCAGAAGTTCCTTGGTGGACAGAAAGGTTTTAACAAAATCACCTGACTAAAAAACAGGAAGTAATGAGGATGTCAATTCACAGCAAGTTATTTCAAAAAAGTAAATAAAAATGCCCATAGCGAGCGAGAAAAAGCTCTCCTTCCAGTCTCACTTGAGCTAGGTGGGCTTGATTTCATAGACGTTACCCTTGCATTTGGGAACATTAAGTATATTTTCATGGGAACAATATATAAGAAGTGTCATCAAAGCTCTAGCATTCAAGTACATTCCTCTTCCACAGTAGATTAATAATGTTACATGTCTTCACAAGTAAAATGCACTAAAGCTGGAATCAACAGAATGAATAAATATAACACAAAACATCATGAGTACTTAACTTTCAATTCTTAATCTTGTGCATACCAATCTTACTAATAATGGCTAGAGACACAGTTCAATAAGAGGTAGCACCTGAGGATTTTATGTTTATGTTAAGAAGTCTTGCCCCTTACTGGAAATAAGTGGTTCCCTAAGAGAAAGAAGCAGAGATATGTAGGACTAAACCACTAAAGGTGGTTTGAGCCTAGAACTAAAGAACAAGACCAGATAGAGGACTCCAAAACAGAATACTCCTTAGCAGCAAACCTAAGCAATCTCATCCAAGAGAGAAATACAATTAGTACCATTCCTCAAAGCGGAAAGACCCTCTAGAAAAGATGATTTTAAGTAAAACAAAGAAATCTAAAAAGAATGCATGCCACAGCAAGGCCCTACAAAATAAAAAAGAATTAGCACAATTCATATATATACATAGAGAGAGAGAGATTAACAGAAGTCAAAGGACAAATAATAAAAACAGAAAATTTTAATAAAAACAAATCCAGGGAAATGTCATTTTTAATGTGAATAAAGCCATTAATTAAAAGGCCTACATTATATGTGTATTATGTTCTGTTGGATATGATTTGACCTAATCTATATAATCAATATCCGGTATTAAATTATTTTGTGCCCAGTTTCTACTAAAGTTATACATCCTTATCCTTCAAACAGTTAAAAGAAGGGGTGCCTGGGTGGCTCAGTGGGTAAAAACCTCTGCCTTCGGCTCAGGTCATGATCTCAGGGTCCTGGGATCCAGCCCCGCATCGGGCTCTCTGCTCAGCAGGGAGCCTGCTTCTCTTCCTCTCTCTCTGGCTGCCTCTCTGCCTACCTGTGATCTCTGTCTGTCAAATAAATAAATAAAATCTTTAAAAAAAAAAAAAAAGTTAAAAGAAAAAAATAAGACCTAATTATTCCTAATATATAATTATAAAATCTAAGGCCAAGAAAAAAAAAATCACAAACAAAAAACTAAGGTCAAGAAAGGCTAAATGCCATGCCCAAAGATTGAACAGGTGAATCAGCAACAAGTACTTAGAAAACCAAACAAAAAAGTCATTGAAATATTTTCACTGACAACCTAAAAAACATGCAACTATCAAAACTATTAGGTTACATACCTTATTTTCTTGGCCCCACTGCCAGATGCTAGGAGCTTGCATGCCAAAGAAAGCAAAAGGATCCTTGCCAACAATTATTAAGCCTATTAATACTAGTTTGAA
This sequence comes from Meles meles, assembly GCF_922984935.1. Lineage (NCBI taxonomy): Eukaryota > Metazoa > Chordata > Mammalia > Carnivora > Mustelidae > Meles > Meles meles. Next base: position 86,278,787 of record NC_060069.1, read on the forward strand.
GACTGACAGGAAAGATGCTATGTGTCTATTGAAAGAAAAAAGAAATTCATCAGAAGCCATAATTTTTCACCTAATTCAACTTTAACACACTTAAAGTTGTGTTTAAGACACAACAAAACCTTAAGACACTGTCGAAAAAAAGTGAAGACACAAATAAATGTAACTCAAAACTCAAGTATATGTGTATAGATATTTTCGAGACACCAAATCTAAAGGTTACTAAATTAGAGTGAAAAAGATAGAACTAAAGTTTAATGTGGAGATTTAAAACAAATGTTTATTATAACTTGCAAAATTATACAGCATTAGGCTTTAAAAATATTTATTTTAACAGTACAGAATTTTATACCACTGACTCTATATAAAAATTCAGAAGTTCTTGGTCTATTTCTGCAATAAAAATTATGTAAGAAAACATATCCTTAGAAGATTATCATCTCTGAAATAATCCTTCTTTCTTCCTTCTTAACAAAAAAAATTCTTCCATATTTGGATCAAATAAACTTGATACATATAAAACAGTGTTCTCTGTTTACTGTAACCAACTAAGAAATTATAATAACCAAGAAGAGTTAACTGAACCAATTCACAAGAGTTTACTCAAAAGTGAAAAATATTCACTTTTAAAATTCCTGAAATTTACTTACCTATATATGGGTTGAGGGAGGTAATTTTCTCCTTCAATGCGGATGTCTGGGTACCGCTGGCTTATAACCCGCATGTACTCCTCAAACACCCGCCTATAACCTCAGGAAACACTGCAGAAAAATAAATGTGCTTCTGTTAATCAATTTAGAATATGCCTACACTTACTTTGCATTTAGACAAAGCCTGAAAATTGCCAAGTGTAAAAAAGTGTTTCCCAAGAACAGTGACAAAGTAATAACAACTGATGCTGGATGATGGCAACACGGAGGTTTGTTCACAAATTTCACATATTTACCTCTCCACCATGTATATCCATCTATTAGAACATTAAACTTTATAGATTTGGGTTACTGTTGGGCAGCAGCAAATACCTATTCATATGGCAGCATATTTTGAGCTCTCAAATAAACCTGCTTTTTGCGGGGGTATCAATGAGTATAAATACTGAAATGAAAACAACTCTTATACATACATCTGAAATAGGGACTTTCAAAACTGGGGCACAGGAAGCTTAAAAAATACGAAGGCATGAGACATGAAACTGGTTCTTGTTCCTACTCTGCCCCTAAGTGGGCAAACATGCCTGCTCAATCACAATAAAAGGAACTTAAAAAACTCTTTTAAAGTTCTGACTTAAAATTTGCTTCTACTTTGCAAAGGAAAACAAACATTGGGAAGATAATTTTCAGCAGTATGACAGCAATCCATAACAGTACTAAAGAAATTAAGTCAACAGCATCAAATATCTCCATTAAAATCTCTGAACAACTATACTGTGGATATATGTTTCCCCAGGAAGAAAAGGGGAAAAGGCCACCAGAGTGCACCTGTAGAGGGAGGATACACTGAAAACTTTTTAAAAAACTGAAGACACAAATAAATGAAAGACATCTTGTGTTCACAGATCAGAACTGATATTGTTAAAATGTCCACACTGCCAAACACAATTTACAGATTCAGTGCAATCTCTATCAAAACTCCAATGGCATTTTTCACAGAAGTAGAACAAACAATCCTACAATTTGTAAGGAAATCATAAAAAACCCGTAACAACCCAAACAATCTTGAGAAGGAAGAACAAAGCTGGAGGCACCATGCTGCCTTATGTCAAACTACATTACAAAGCAATAGTAATCAAAATTGTATAGTAGCCCAAAAACAGACACATAGATCAGTGTGGGACAGAATCAAGAGGACAGAAATAAACCCACACAAATATGGCCAATTAATTTAAAACAAAGGAGCCAAAACTGAAGAAAGGCCAGTCTCTTTAACAAACAGCGTTGGGAAAACTGTCAACAACATGAAAAGAATGAAAATGGACCAACTATCTCCCATCATACATAAAAATGAACTCAAAATGGATTAAAGACTTGAACCTAACACCTGAAACCATAAGCCTTCTAGAAGAAAACACAGTGGATAATAGCCCCTTGACATTAGTCTTGGCAATAATTTTGTGGATTAGACCATAAAAGGTATCAAAAGCAAAATAAACAAGTGGGACTACAGCAAACTAAAAAGCTTCTGCACAGCAAAGAAAGCCATCAACAAAATGAACAGGCAACCTATAGAATGGGAGAAAATATTTGCACATCAGATATCTGATAAAGGGGTTAATATCCAAAACATATAAGGAATTCATATAACTCAATAGCCAAAATTCAATAATCTGACTAAACATGAGCAAAAGGACCAGAACAGATACTTTTCCAAAGATGACATAAAAATGGCCAACAGATACATGAGAAGGTGCTCCACATCACTAATCAATAGGGAAATGCAAACCAAAATCACAGACAGTATATCCCCATACTTGTTAGGATGCCTGTCATCAAAAAGACAAAAGAAATAGTATCTGTTGGCAAGGATGTGGACAAAAGGTAATCTTTGTGCACTGTTGGTGGGAATGTAAATGGAGAAGCCACTAGGAAAACATTTTAGAAGTTCCTCAAAAAATTAAACATAGAACTACCATATGATCTAGAAATTCCACTTTTAGATATACCTGGAAGGAAATAAAATCACTCTCTTCAAGAGGTATCTGCACCGCCAAGTTCATTTTAGCATTACTTAAAATAGCCAAGACATGGAAACAATTTAAACAAACGTCCATCGAAAGATGAATGGATAAAGAAAAATGTGGTATAAATACACATAGGGATATCATTCAGAAAAAAAAAAATCCTATCATTTGCAACAATATGGATAAAACTTGAAGCCATTATGCTAAGTGAAATAAGTAAGACAGAGAAACACAAATTGTATCTCATTTTACACAGAATCTTAAGAAAGCCAAGCTCAGAGACATGGAAAGTAGACTGGTGGTTGTCAGGGGCTGTGGAAGATGCAAAATGGGGAGATGCTGGTGGAGGATACAAACCTCCAGTTATAAAACAAATTCTAGGGATCTACTTTACAGCAAGGTGACTGTAGCTATCAATACTGTTTTGTATACTTGGAAGCTGCTTAGAAAATAAATATTAAATGTTCTCATCCAATTAAAAAAACTAATTATATGACTTTGTCAGTGGGCACATATGGATGCCTTAACTAACCTTACTGTGGTAATCATTTCGTAATATACATGTATATGAAATCATCACCTTAACTATACATAATTTCTTCTGTCAATCATAATTCAATAATGCTGAGAGAAAAAAAAAGGAGGTGGTACCACCAAATCAAGAGAAGAGCTTACAAATTCAGGTAAGCGAGTTAAGCACTTAACTGCATTATAGTCTAAGTCAAGGAACACATAAAATGAGCAAAGTAAAGAGGAAGCAGAATCAGTAATTAACAGTAATGTAAAACCTAAGGTGCCAACTTTGTCCATCACACTGTGATCAAGGAGAAACATACCAACTACCAGGATCAGGTTTATATCTGGAAAGGTCTACAGTCCAAATATTAGTAAATCTTAATTTTTTTAAAAGATTTTATTTATTTGAGAGAGAGAGAAAATGAGAGAAAGAGAAAGAGAGCATGAGTGGAGAAAGGTCAGCAGGACAAGCAGACTCCCTGCCGAGCAGGGAGCGGGATGTGGGACTCAATCCGATCTGGGGACTCCAGGATCATGACCTGAGCCAAAGGCAGTCGCTTAACCAACTAAGCCACCCAGGTGCCCCGGTAGATCTCAATTTAAGAAAAAACTCACTTGGGGCCCCTGGGTGGCTCAGTGGGCCACCTCTGCCTTTGGCTCAGGTCATGATCCCAGGGTCCTGGGACAGAGCCCTACATCAGGCTCTCTGCTCAGCAGGGAGCCTGCTTCCTCCTCTCTCTCTCTCTCTCTGCCTGCCTCTCTGCCTACTACTAGTGTTCTCTGTCTGTCAAATAAATAAATAAAATCTTAAAAAAAAAAAAGAAAAATTTTAATGTTGCTTTTGTTTTGAGGATATTACAAAAAATACCTATATGCCTAACTACCATGAAACCAAGAAATGGCAACTGATTTCAATACCCTCAAGTATGCATCAATGTTTACACAGAATTAATTATCTAAAATGACATTCTCTTTTATTTTTTTAATTTTTAATTATTTTTATTCACATATAATGTACCATTTGCCCTAGGGATATTCTCTAACTTTTAATGTAACATTGTGAGAGCTGGAGACAAAATTAATTGAGTTGAAACTTTTTTTTAATAGATGAAGGGGAAAATATGAAGCCCAAAGAGATGGAGTGACTTTCCATGGTTATACATCCATATGTACTATTTATTAATTCACTCACTCAAATACTTACTGAATGCCTACCACATGTCAAGCACTATATTAGACACTGGGTATGTAGTGCTGAGTGACACAGATGCTGTTTTTAGTCAGGGCTGAGAGACATGGACTTTGTGATTTGAGATCCTACCCCTTTCCACCAGACCAAATAAAAGAGTTGATGATGTAAGAGTTCTTCTCCCCTCTGTCCAGGAACTAAGTTCCCTTTGGTCAAAATGCCACAAGCAAGTACCCATATAGTTGACCTCTTGATGGCAGAGATCTCTGAGGTTTTTCCAAAATGAACATCTAGAGATTCTCCCTCTGGGAGAACTAAAACCTGTAAGGCTCCAGAAGTCCCTCATATTTGCTCTGCAAGTGCCAATCTGTTACCAAGGGAAGCCCAAAGAAGCCCAGCTAGAGAGGTGTACCTATGTGCAGGCAACACTTCTGGTCAGATTCCTCCTAGTCACCTACTTTTCTGGCTACTGTGCTCAGAATCCTAGCTCTATCCTCCGTCCTCCCAATCCCAAGTCTTCGGTATGGTCTCAGATCTTTGGATCGAACTCCAAATGGAATTAGCCCATAATCTTGAAATCCAAAAGGGACTTTAAAACTGTATTTTTTTAAAAAAATATTTTATTTATTTGACAGAGAGAAATCCCCTCTAGGCAGAGAGGCAGGCAGAGAGAGAGGAGGGAGCAGGCTCCCTGCGGAGCAGAGAGCCCGATGCGGGGCTCGATCCCAGGACCCTGGGATCATGACCTGAGCCGAAGGCAGAAGCTTTAACCCACTGAGCCACCCAGGAGCCCCAAAACTGTATTTTTTTCAAATTTCCAGTTATAAAACATGTAAGTCATGAGGATGGAATGTATAGCATAGTGACTACAGTTAATAATAGTATATGGCATATTTAAAAGTAGGTAGGAGAATGGATCTTAAAAGTTCTCATCACAAGAAAAAAAACTGTGACTATATGGTGATTGCTGTTATCTGAACTTACGATGGTAATCATTTTGCACCACATAAAATATTGACTGTTTATGTGTACAACTGAAACTAACATGCTAGGACTTGAGTCAAGATGGTAGAAGAGTAGCAGACTGAGATGATATCAGGTTGCAGGAGTTCAGTTAGATAGTTATCAAACCACTCCAAACACCTACAAATCCAACAGGAGATCGAAACTAACATGCCAATTATACCTCATCAAAAAACAAACCAAAAAAACCCCCCAAAATTTACCTATTTATTTCTGAAAGATGAAACAGTTTATAAAATTGATACAACATATTTTTAGACAAGTTTACTTACATATAAGAAATTTTCCTCCCTATCATTGCCTTCAGAATTGTGAAGAAAACCTAAGGAACTTTTTCCTATATAACTGTTTTCCCAAAATCAATTTTCCTGTTTTAAAACAGTAATCTCTACTGCTGACAGATGTTTTCCAAAACAAAACATACCTGGTGTTTACTGAGGTGGACAATATGTGAAATTCAAGGCACACATGGTGAGGACCCAGTCATTTTCACTTTTATTACCACCCTCAGCTCTTTTCAACTTACTTCATTCTTTCTGGCTCTGTGAGGAAAACTCTTAATTCTACTATCTCCCCAACACATAAATATGGAAACATGCTAAAAATATGCTGCAGCATCTGCCTCTTCCTCCTGCTGTGGGACCAAAGGTCCTTAAGAAGTAGATTTAAACTCTGAAATCTTAACATTAAGTCCTAATCACTTTGCACATCCCCAGTAATATAGAAATGTCTTACTATATGGAGTCTACTTGTGCAATTGCTCACTTTAAAATATTTTTCACAGTACTTTTCTAAAAGAAAAGACCTGCATACAAATTAGATGATCTATGTGTAAGGAAATTTAAGAAATAAAGAAAATGCCCTGTCTATACTATTTCAAATAGATTCTGTGCTTTTTGAGTCCATCATGCATTCAGTGTCCTGATTCACTATGCCAACCACCCCCCTTTTCCCCTTTCTACATTATATCTGCCCCTAACTGTAGTAAAATACTTATATCAAACTTGAACCTATCACAAACCCCAATCTCTCACATCTTATTAAAGGAAAACAGGGCATGAAAGAAATTGAGGAAGACACGAAGAAATGGAAAAACATTCCATGCTCATGGATGTGCAAAAGAAATATTGTTAAAATGTGTATGGAATTAGCTATCTAGAGCAATCTACACATTCAACGTAATCCCTATCAAAATACTACCAACTTCTTTCACAGAACTGGAACAAATTATCCTAGAATTTGTATGGAACAAGGAAAGATCCCAAATTCCCAAAGGAATGTTGAAAATGAAAACCAAAGCTGGTGGCATCACAATTCCAGACTTCAAGCTCTAATACAAAGCTATAATCATCAAGACAGTATGGTACTGGCACAAAAACAGACACATAGATCAATGGAACAGAATAGAGAGCCCAGAAATGGAACCTCAACTCTATGGTCAACTAATCTTTGACAAAGCAGTAAAGAATATCCAATGGAAAAAAAAGACAGTCTCTTCAACAAATGCTGTCAGGAAAATTGGACAACCACATGCAGAAGAATGAAACTGAGCCATTTCCTTACACCATACACAAAAATAGACTCAAAATGGATGACAGACCTAAATGTGAGATAGGACTCCATCAAAATCCTTGAGAAGAACACAGGCAGCAACCTCTTCAACCTCAGCTACAGTAACTTCTTGCTGGACACATCTCCAAAGGCAAGGGAAACAAAGGCAAAAATGAACTTTTGGAACTTCATCAAGATCAAAAGCTTTTGCACAGCAAATAGTCAACAAAACCAACAGACAACCAACATAATGGAAGAAGATATTCACAAACGACATATCAGATAAAGGGCTAGTATCCAAAATCTATAAAAAACTTATCAAACCCAACACTCAAAGAATAACCCAATCAAGAAATGGGCAGAAGACATGAACAGACACTTCTGCAAGAAGACATCCAAGTGGCCAAGAAACACATGAAGAAGTGCTCCACATCACTCGGCATCAGGGAAATACAAATCAAAACCACAATGAGATACCACCTCACACTGGTCAGAATGGCTAAAATTAACAAGTCAGGAAATAACAGATGTTGGCAAGGATGCAGAGAGAAGGGAACCCTCCTACACTCTTGGGAATGCAAGGTGATGCAGCCATTCTAGAAAACAGTATGGAGGTTCCTTGAAAAGTTGAAAATAGAACTGAAAATTGCCCTATGACCCAGCAATTACACTACTGGTTATGTACCCCAAAGATACAAATGTAGTGATCCAAAGGGGTACCTGCACACCAATATTTATAGCAGCAATGTCAACAATAGCCCAAATGTGGAAAGAGCCCAGATGTCCACCAACAGATGAATGGATAAAAAAGATGTCGCGTATGTGTGCGTGTGTGTGTACACACACACATGCATGCACACACACACTGGAACATTACAGCCATCAAAAAAAAAAAATGAAATCTTGCCATTTGCAACTACTTGGATGGAACTAGAGTTCCCCATGCTAAGTGAAATAAGTCAATCAGAGAAAAACAGTTATCACAGGACCTCGCTAATATGCAGAATTTAAGAAATAAGGCAGAGGATCATAGGGGAAGAGAGGAAAAAAATGATACAAGATGAAACCAGAGAGGGAGACAAACCATAAGAGACTCTTAAATCTTAGGAAACAAACTGAGGGTTGCTGGAGGGGACGTGGGGTGGGAGGATGGAGTGCTGGGTGACGGACACTGGGGAGGGTATGTGTTGTGGTGAGCGCTATGAGTTGTGTAAGACTGATGAATGATAGACCTGTACCCCTGAAACAAATAATACATGTTTATAATAATTTAAAAAAAAAGAAAAAGGGGCAAAAGCTCAGATATTTGTGAAATAAATATTTAAGATTTCTATTTTTTGCATCTCTTGAATTCACCTTCCCTTTTTATTTACAATAACCTCCTTTCTAACTGTCCTCTTACCCACACACAGAACTGAATCCTGTTTACATAATGAAACCAATCCCTTGCCATCACTGACAGTCCAGAAAAATGCAAACCTGTCAAAGGAAGGCTTGAGATCCCTCCCTAAAAGTGAAGAAATGGGATTTTAAAGTGACTATCTCCACAAAGGTGAACACTTAACATGTTTAATCTTTCAAAGGACTGAGAAGATAAGTGAATCTTCAGAGAAAACAAAGGATAAAGTACGACTTACTGAGAAAAAAGTACAGATGTGAACCAGGGAAGAGTGAATGACATCTCCACTTTCCAGTTTTCTATTTTAGCTCGTCTTAAGGCCTTGATAAATCCCTGCCTTTGGGTTCTAAGATTATTCTCTCAGTAATTTTAAAATGCATTTCCAAACGTATTGTTCAAACCAGTCAAAAAGGTTTCCGCTACTTGCATCCTAAGAATTTCAACTAATATTTCTCCCACACTGTACCTAGAAAATCAGGAAGATATTTTGTAAATACTGTGCTTTCTAAATGTCCATAGCATTGCTCAGTTCAACAGCTCACTGATCATTCAAAGCTGTGTTTTTAGATTTAATCTTTACTTTTTCCTTGTTCTGTTTAGTAGATGAAATATTATAATAATAAACATTTGTCTGGTGCATCACCTGCTCTAAGTGTTTTAAGGAATGAAATCTGCAAATGTTCTATAAATCACACAAGACACAAGGTATTTAAGGAGTGAAAAATAGACTAAACTGATAAATGTTTTTAAAAGTTGCAAACAGGAGTGCCTACACACTTTGAAGATTAAAATGTGGGCCAGAATTTGCTGTTTTTTAAGAAGCTGCAAGAGCAGCACCGAAAACGTATCAGCTTGTCAGATTAAGGAAAAGTAATTATACGAAATCAAGTGATCTCCCTTTTAGCAACCTCAAATCTTGAAACATTACAGTGGCCACCGCAGTGAAAACACATACAGGAAATATGCCTAAAGGAGCTTCTAAGATTCCTGGCTTCTTTACTAAATGTATTCCAAAGATGTGACAAACCTAAAATTTTATTAGTAATCTGTTTTTATTCTCTCCATTCTTCTGGTCTTATTCTGGAGGTCACTAGCTTCTAGCTCTGTATCTCTGACATAACATTTTAGGAATCCTTTTGCCTATTCCACCAAGAATTTATAAATTGCTTATTAGCTCCTTCCTGGGGAAGGAATTTTACCTGTTTACTCTGGAAAACACTTATTAACAGATTTAGAAGGTATGCAGTCACTCAATAAAGATGACTTGATTAAAGCATTCAATAAATGGTGACAACCACATTTTGTAGAATTCTTTGTTTCATCCTAAAATGCTCCATATATGATGCCAAGCTTTTACTCTTTTCAATACATTTTTTAATTGAAGGTATGATTCACAGGCCACAGAACTCACCCTCAGTGTCTTTCTATAAGTTGTTAAAGGGTCTGACAGTGTTCTATGTTGAGTCAATGGCCAAACTGAAGAAATCTCTGGGCTGCTTTATACCGCTTTCCTATTTGACCTGTATATTTATTAATTGGTTGGTTGTAGACTGATTTCACATGACATTAGATTAAACTCAGTAAAAAAAAAAAGCCAGGAATCTTAGAAAGAAAGCCACCAACAGGATAATGCAGTTATACTAATAAGTAAGGGTATGTCAGGTATCAGAGCAGCAGAAAGATGACTGGCAGTAGCACAATGAATTCTGGTAGCTTAACCCCACCAGTAGAGGCATGCAGACCAAGCCAAGAGTGTTACTGATAAGAGTTACGTTCAAAACTGAAGTTTTACATGTATTACATTCTATGCCTAACAGTTTCCAAACTGGAACAGAAGTCAACCAGGTAAAAACCTACCAGAAATGAACAGTATTAAGTGATAGCTATCGCTAGTCCAGTTAGGAATATGGGGCAGGAGGGGACAGAGAGGATAGTTAGGTTATTTCAGGGCAAGCCACAGTGGACCACAACAGGCTGTACTCACTTTTTCAATAAATACTGACTGAAGACAGTCAAAAGAGAAAGAACCTAGAACAAGAGAAAGCAAAAAAAAAAAGTCCATGCCTTTTTGGTGTTGGCAAAATTCTAATGAAGAAGACAGTAAACTGGTAATAGTCCACTGAAGAGGATACAGTTCATCATTTTAATATTGATAATACTGATAATATCTGAAGCTGTTTATCTGAATATCTGATAATATCTGAAGCTGCCACTTGTGTGGCAGGACAAACATCTATTTAATCAAACATCTGCTCCTCTGGGGTGCCTGGGTGGCTAAGTGGGTTAAACAGTATTGATAATACTGATAATATCTGAAGCTGTTTCTCTTGTTTGGAGAAACAGAAAAACGAAGACAAAACCTGAGGGACTATGGAAACTACATCATAAAACCAAAATGGAGAAACAGCAAACAGAAGTCGAAATAAGAGCCTATATTCAAAAATATTCTACAAGAAGCAGTAGTAAGAGGTAAGGCAACACTACCAGAAATTTCAAAACCAAAAAGCAAAATCAAAAAATATTTTGAGGCAATGTATCATATATATATATACATATATATATTTATATGTTTATATTTTTAGGCCCTAAAAAATTGATCAGTTAGAAAACTGTTGAAGATGAATAATAAAATTGCAGAAGACCTGAATACTATCATTAGCAGATTTCATGCATCCATCAGGTTTTATTATCAATAAGAAAAGGGGCGCCTGGGTGGCTCAGTGGATTAAGCCGCTGCCTTCGGCTCAGGTCATGATCTCAGGGTCCTGGGATTGAGCCCCGCATCGGGCTCTCTGCTCCGCGGGGAGCCTGCTTCCTCCTCTCTCTCTGCCTGCCTCTCTGCCTACTTGTGATCTCTCTCTCTGTCAAATAAATAAATAAAAATCTTTAAAAACAAAAAAAAGAAAAAACCTCTGATAGCCCAAAGAGCATTTGCAACAACTGACCATGTTATATCACAAAGAAAGCCCAGTAAGTAAAAACAGCCAACGTCGTATTCTCATTACGTACTCAATGCTGTATTCTTATTATAGTGCAATAAACTAGAAATTTAAAAAACCCAACCTACTTCTCTAAGATCTTCCAGTAGGAGTTTAACCAATGTAACAATATCAAAATTTTAAATGTAATACCCTTTGACCTAATCATAATACTGTACTTCTGTGGATTTAGTTTACAGAAATTATTGGACAAGTATACAACATATCTAAGGATATTGACTAAGTAATTTTGTAAAAAATCAGGATCAACCTAAGAGTTAACCAAAAAGGCACTAGTTAGATAAATTAAGGAACACTCATCTTATGTAATACTATGCCTGCTGATGCATATCTATAATTACTGAACAGTAAGTGATGGAGGGGAAGGAAATTTTCCAAAAAAAAAAAAAAAAAAAAAGCATACAACTATGAACACGATCACTTCTGTAAAATTACATAATACAGCATGTCTGTAGAGTTGTCCTGAAGGCTGTTCTTCTAAATGTTAATAGAGGGCTACAAGGATTTTTCACTTTCTTGTGTATACTAAGGGGAGAGCAAAATATGTGACCCCAAAATATGCCACTTTGGCATGTGGCTTATTTTGAGCTGAAGGCAATTTAGACCAAACAGACTCCAAACAAAAAAACTCACTGCTCCCTTAAACTAGGTAAAAGAATCTGGATAGGCCCAAACAGAAAGCTATTAACAGGGGTAACTTTTTATCTGAAAGACTTGTGTAGCAGGACAAACATCTATTTAATCAAACATCTGCTCTTCTGGGGCGCCTGGGTGGCTAAGTGGGTTAAGCTTCTGCCTTCAGCTCAGGTCATGAACCCAGGGTCCTGGGACAGGTTCTCCGCTCAGCGAGGAGCCTGCTTCCCTCTCTCTCCCTGCCTGCCCTTCTTGTGATCTCTGTCAAATAAATAAATAAATAAGATCTTTTACTTAAAAAAATCTGTTCTTCTTATTGTCCTGTGAATCACCCTCCTCCCCTCTAGAGCCCCAGGCCCCCATCCTATTTCTTCCCTCAGGATACTATATAAATCTCAATTGCCCAACTTATTCTTGCCTTTCATGTTTTTATAGGGCTTTCCTAAGTATGTAATTAAATGTTTTCCTGCCATTCATCTGTCTTACGGCATTTTAATAGACCAGTCAAAAGAACCTAGAAGGGCAAAATAAAAATGTCCCCTACACTTTTTTATTATTTTTACAAGAAACCTGTATTTTTATAGCCAGAAAACTAATTTCATTTTTTTAAAAGATGGAAGTCTCAGAGTAAAGTTTATTTACCAAAGTTCTCATCACAACATTAAAGACAATAAAAATAACACATTATAACAAAACTTGAAAAATGATTGCATTTATGCTACGCTAGTTTTTAATAGATTATCTGCCTCCAGCTTTATTTCCTGTCCCCTCCCCCTTCTCTGTGCTGAGTCAGGTTTCATTTACATATGATCTTCCCTTACCTTTATAAAGCTCTTTCTCTACATCTCCTGGTGCTTTTCCCATACCCTTCAAGATTTCATTTCCTCCGGTCAAAGCCTTTCAACTCTCTGGGAATAACCTTTCTTTCCCCTAGGGTTTTAAAGCCCTCCATTATGACCTCTTTTAGAACACTCTGAACAGGATACTTTACTGTAATATTGTTTAACATGTCTCTGTTTCTCCCATCAGACAATGGGCTTTCAAACAATTAGTAAAAAACTAATATTTATCTTCCTAAACAATTAAAAATAAATATTTATCTTCCCTGAACAAAAGGGGAAAACAAGTAGCATGTAAAAAAGGGCATAAAAAAACGAGGATTTGATTTCATCAGCAGTTCTTGATAAAACCTATGGCAAGATTGCTTCCTCACCAATCTTAGGCTGCACCCCAATCAAGGTAAGATATGTGAAAACATGACTTGATTTCCCTTTCTGGAAAGCAGAAAAGGTGACAGAAATGAAACACATATGCATGCTTTCATTTTTTGCCTTGAAGCTTCCTAACAGTATAAAACAGTAACAGAATATTAGTAATTGGAATGCAACCAACATTTTCATGTTACAGACAAACAAACTGAGAGCTACTAAAGAGATTCAATAATTTCCAGGAAGTCATTCAGAAGGTAAGAGTCAGATCAAATAAGAACCTGGACCTCCGAGCTGTTAGAGCAGTAAATACAGTTTTCCAGTAACTGTACTATTCAAAATTTATGAGGTTATCTTGGTATTTCCAAATGACACATTCAATTTGATTTCCACTACTTACCTTAATGGCAAATGGTAAGGAAAGAATATTTCGATTTTTCTGTAAGAGGAGATAAAACCTTTAAAACCATTCACATTTTACCTACCTCTAAAAGTTTTGGACTAAAGTACTTTGTGCATTATTAAGTACAAACCACTAGTATGTGTACATTATTCAGTTAGATACTGCAGTTTTTTGTTTAAATAGTAAAAAACAAAACGGTGACTAAGTTCTACGTAATTACAGAAAACTTAAAAAATCTAACATAGTGGTAGGTGTAGCAGCCAGCATTTTATTTGTTCTCCAGTAACACTCCATTAGTACTCTTCTATCTGAATCAACTTACTACTCCTTTATTTCAATGATTCTAAGAAGTACATTTCTCCTATTTAGCATCGTTGTGAAAAATCAGTATTTATCTTATAATCATCTGTGTCACAATTTAAATGGCAGTATTTTTCTCCCTCTGAGAGACATATAAAATAATGGTGTACCTTAAAATCCATCATATCTTAGGTTTGGTGAAAAGCAGTAACCCCTGGGTGGCTTAGCAGGTTAAATGTCTGCCTCTGGCTCAGGTCATGATCTCAGGGTCCTGGGATAGAGTCCTCATCCAGAGCCTCCTTCTCCCTCTGCCTATCCACTCCCCCTGCCTGTGCCCCTCTCTCTTTCTTTCCCTGACAAATAAATACACGAAATATTTAAAATAAATAAATAAACACAAATTAAAAATAAGTTTTTAGTTTTAGTTACTATGGCTCTTTTGGGGAGACAAAAATTTCTTTGTAGGATATTTCCCTGTTATCGTTTTAAAAACTCAGGATTCCTCCCATTCCTTCCCACCAAAAAGAAAAAAAAAAGTCCTAAAATTTGACTCCTTTGTTTATCATTCTAGTGAATGGCACAGCACAACTCCAGAACTCAGGAGCCATCTCTGACACTTCTCCCTCCATACCTCCTCTCCCTTCCCCCAGATATGTAACCCATCACCAAAACCCCAAAATTTATCTCCTAAAGATCTGTTAAACCTGTCCCTTTACATTCTAGTTCTACCACCACCACTGTATTCCAAGTTCCATCATCTCTCACCTGGGCAGCTCCCAATGGTCCCCCTAAATGGTTTCCCCATTATCTATATTCTTTGTCCCGTCTAATGTCTTTTCCACAGTGAGGCTAACTGATCTTTCCTTATGGTCTACCAGACATTCCAGGATCTGTGCCACCTTCTCTTTGGACTTTGAGGTCAGTAACCTTGGCCTCCTAAGCAATTACGTTCTCTTTACTACAAGGCCATTGACCATGTTATTCCTACAGCTTGAAAGCTCTCTAGCGATAAATTTTATCCTTTAAATCTCAGTTCAAAGTTGATTTCCTCATGGAAACTCTCCCTAATCCCCTGACTAGGCCTGTCTCATATAATATATAACCTTTCCTTTATAGCACTGAACACAAGTCTAATTTTATATGTTGTCCATGGATTAATGACTGCTTTCTATTCTTGCCTATGATGTCTATGAGAAAACTGAATTCCAAGAACCAAAGTACCTGCACAGAGTAGGTGCTCAAATATTTGAATATGCAAATATAAGTCTATGGTAACTAACATGATCTTTAGGGCTCCAATTTCTCAGATTTCTTCAACTCATCCTTTTACTAATCTCAGCAAATATCAACATCCCAATCAGCCGTAGGTCTTTATTTTCTTGCCTCCATATCATGAAAGCAAAGTGTGAGTGTGTATAATTTAAATAAAACTCTGTTCTTGGAATAGTTGTTTCATTTTACCTCTTAAAAATACTTTTAGGGGCGTCTGGGTGGCTCAGTAGGTTACAGCCTCTGCCTTTGGCTTGGGTCCTGATCCCAGGGTCCTGGGATCGAGCCCCGAGTCGGGCTCTCTGCTTAGCGGGAAGCCTGCTTCCTCCTCTCTCTCTGCCTGCCTCTCTGCCTACTTGTGATCTCTGTCAAATAAATAAATCTTAAAAAAAAAAAAAATGCTTTTAGAAGCTGGTTGCCCTAAAATTATAGCAATGGATTCTTAAATTAACAAAAACTGGAAAATTCCGTATTCACTTGTTTTGCAATCTTTAATTTATTATTCTTAGTGAATCAATCATTAAATATCCAAATAAGGATTAACTGCAAAGAGCTGTACCCGGTAAGCTCTTTATTTTTTTTTTTAATATTTATTTATGTATTTGACAGAGAAAGAGATCACGAGTAGGCAGAGA
This sequence comes from Meles meles, assembly GCF_922984935.1. Classification (NCBI taxonomy): domain Eukaryota; kingdom Metazoa; phylum Chordata; class Mammalia; order Carnivora; family Mustelidae; genus Meles; species Meles meles. The sequence goes on from NC_060069.1 coordinate 86,294,586, forward strand.
GGCAGGCAGAGAGAGAGAGAGAGAGAGAGAGGAAGCAGGCTCCCTAGTGAGCAGAGAGCCTGATGTGGGACTTGATCCTAGGATCCTGAGATGATGACCTGAGCCAAAGGCAGAGGCTTTAACCCACTGAGCCACCCAGGCACCCCTATTTTTATTTTTTATTTATTTTTAGGTGTTTTTTTTTGCCATGATCTCAGGGTGCTGGGATCAAGCCCCACATCAGGCTCTCTGCTCAGCAGGGAGCCTGCTTCCCCTTCTCTCTCTGCCTGTTGCCTACTTATAATCTCTTTGTCAAATAAATTAAATCTTTAAAAATAAAAAAGAATAAACTACAACTGATTGAATGCTGTAGGTATGACTACATGTTAAATCTCATATATGAGGAAAATAAAACATGCATACAAACATCCGTCAACCAATATCTGTCAGTATACATTTACACATAAAATGCATTTATACATAAAAATCACAAGAAAGGAAAATGTTACAGGAGACCTTTATTTTAAGCTTTGATTAGAGAACTTCCTTTTTTTTTTTAATGTTCAATGTTTAAACATCCAAGTAAGCAGGATAAGTTTTTCTCCCAAATATGAAGTCAATGTTATCAAACTCATCTAATTCTATTGCTCCATCAATTGACATAAACCAAAGACTTAGATGTGTGATGCAATACTGTGCACTTCTGGAAGCTTCATGGAGGATAATATGTATATTATTCACCAGGATTATCTTTAATCCTTGGCACAAGCAGGTACTGAATGAATATTTATTGAAAAAAATACATGAATATAGAATAGGAACGTTTGTTGTAAGCTGCTTTGCACACTCTCTCCCTTTAATTCCATTTGTGTGTTGTGCCTCTGTCTTATTCTATTAGCAATTATAAAAGTGACACAATTAATAGATGATATACTGAGCTACAGTTAAAGAAAGAGCACTCATAAAATAAAGGACACAAGCGATTGAAAAGAAGGTAAAAATAGCTCTCTCCTTTGTTCACAGTGGTAATTTTTTTTTTTAAGATTTTATTTATTTATTTGAGAGACAGAGATCACAAGTAGGCAGAGAGGCAGGCAGAGAGAGAGGGGTAAGCAGGCTCCCTGCCGAGGAGAGAGCCTGATGTGGGGCTCAATCCCAGGACCCTGGGATCATGACCTGAGCCGAAGGCATAGGCTTTAACCCACTGAGCCACCCAGGCGCCCTCACAGTGGTAATTAATGAAAAACTGCATTTTATAGCACTCAGATTTTGAACAGAATTAAAAGAATTTTCATATATTTATCCTCAATTGTTTTAGTTTCCTCTTCTTTCCCAAACTTGCAAATGAACGTCCAAGAGAGTCTACCAAAACCAGAAACACAATATTCAATCTACTATATACAGAGTAATCTCTGGGGGAAAAAGTACCAAAAACAAGCTGAGTATACCTGTATACGGAGGGCATACTAATAAAATTCTTTCTCATCTACGATTAAAAAACAAAACAAAACAAAACTGAAGAACTTTTGTATGTAATATGCTCCGGGTTACTGCATAAGAAAATTCTCATCAGATTTTTGGGCCAAGTTTGTACTTAAAGGAAAAAAAAAAAAGAAGGAAAGAAAAAATGACAGAGAAACTATGTATCAGAAACTCAACTGAAGTACTTAAGACTTTCTAAAAAAAGTTTAACTGAAGAACTAAATGCCCTTCCCTATAGTTGTTATGAACATCCTCAGTGGACGGTACACTTGTTAAATTATTCTGAGGAGTATTCCAATAGAAACAATTGTAAAAGAAGAGTACTTTGGAAAAGCACAAAACAGGAAGTGCAAAAGTAGGACAGAAAAATTACATACCTTGGAAATGCAGTCTTTTTAAACTACTTAATCCAAAGTATCACAATCCTTAACAGTAATTATAGGTTGAAAAAAATGACACTTTCTAATTTAAAAAAAAATTATGGGAAAAGTTGCAATGGTCAAGTCATAACTCCCATTTACAGTATTATATGAAAATGATATATGCTGGCCACACAGTAAACAGTACAAGGAGTTGTTCTGTTTTGTTTGTTTTAAATCAGGAGGAAAGTGCAAAGTTTTTATAGTTTTCACTCCAAAAATAAAGTCTCATCTCACCATCTCACTTTCTGACTCTAAGGGTAACTTAAATTGATTTTTTAAATTTTAAATATTTGCTTACTCTTTAAAGGACAAGCAAAAAATAGTTGGGTACACGGGAAATCTAACCTTTAGTACACTTAAATTAATAAAAGTTTAAAAAAGCCTATGATCTTGAAAAAATGTCATCTTTTGCGATACAAGATTCCAATTTCTACAATTTTACAATTTTCGTTTGCCTTTCAAATCTTCCCCCAACCCCACCTACCGTATTACATGCATCACTGCTCGGGTTCTAACACTTAACCATATAACGACAAAATCACTTACAGTACAAAGTCGAAAACTGCTGGGATTTTTTTTTTTTTCTGGTTTAGGTTTTTTTGTTTGTTTGTTTGTTTTTTCTTTTTTTCTGTTTCTCTGAATGCACAAGAGATTTGAAAGGTATAAAGACATGCGGGTACCCGCAACTCCTGGGAGGCGAGTGTCTGGGGAGTTGGGGGAACAGGTAAGAGTTGTCTGGGAGGGAACCACACTGTCGGAAGATGAACGTGCTCCTTTTAAAAGACATTTTGGAAACTGCAAAGTGAGAATCTGCCTCCCTGGACCTCTCGGCGCCCCCCAGCTGTCAGAATCCCCACTCCCTCACTCAACAGTCACCCTGGGAGGTCCTGGAGAACAGGCGCCTGTCACTCGCGGGTCTCCTCCAACGACCCGAACTAACCTTCGCCCAGGAGGGCAGCGAGGGCGCCTGGCATAACCCTGGGAAAGGGGAGAGGAAAGGGGCCCTGGGCGGCAAACGCACGCGCTCGTCCGCCGACGCTGCGCCAACTCATGCCCACCTCCGCAGGCAGCCGGGTGGCCATGGTGTGACGCCGCCGACCGGCCCTCGGTACTGACAAGGGGCCCCACGTCTTCGCCTTTCAGCACTTAACCTTCCCGTGCCCTCCTTCCCCACTCCCACCATTCTAGGAGGCAAAAAAGAACTGAGCCAAGAGAACGGTTATGCCTGGAGAAGAGAAGGGCGGCCTGGCAGTCCCGGGAAGGACCCCGGGGGAGGCAAGCTGCAAAAGGCTCCCGGCGCCGTTCTTCCGGGCCGGGGGAGGTTCAGCCCGCTAGGCCGCGAAGCCGGGGCCTCGCGTAAGGACAGGGGCCTCGCAAAGGCGCGACGGCGCTGCCGGGGCCCGGCACACATACTCACCAAATCTGGAACTTCAGCAGCGGCCCCGTGGCGTACTGCATCTTTAATCTTTTGCTAGGCACGCCGCCCAGGTTGGCCGAGGCATCGCTCCGGATCACCGCCGACGCCGCCACCAGGAGAACTAGCAGAAACCTCATCTTAAGCGAGCCAGCCACTTCGGCCGCCCTCAAACGGAGACTGCAGCTAGGCAGCCCAAAGCCCAGCGCGAGCTGCGAGCAGCTCCCCACCGCGCAGGCGCGATCCGGCAAGGTCGGGAGGGAAGCGGAAATGCGCCTGCGCAGGCCGGCGCCAACGCACGTTCTGGGAGGCAGAGCTGACCTGTTTCGCTGTCCTGACCCACCATCTTGGATGTGTGCGGAGACTGGGATGGAGTGAGTTGCGTGGGGAGGGAATGAAGTAGCTGGTGGGGTGTCAGAGAAGCCTTAGTCATTGCACATGCGGGGTCTAAATACAGTGTCACTTAATTCAGACATTAATCTGCCTGAAACACTTGGGAGAGCCCATTTAGCAGCCTTGATGCAGGTGCGGGAGATAAGAAAAAGCCCAAGCCTTCCCAACGGTTAAAGCGTCCCTCTTTGAGTGCCGTACTGTGGCTCTTGCTTTGATCTTACAATATTGCTCTTAGAGAGTGAATTATTTTAAAGAGACTTTTGGAAAATTTTGATCATGTAGAGGAGTAGAATAATTACTCATTAACAACCTTTAACAATTACTGGCATTTTGACAGTCTTCATTGTCTATGCATAGCTCTAACCTGTTCTTCCTCCAGGGATGCAAATATCAGACATCCTATTATTTCACTTGTAGGTATTTAAATATGTATCTCTAGAAAATAACTAGTCTTTGAGGAAGAAAAGAAAAATCTGACAAAACCATTATCCCACCTTTAAAAAAAACACAGTCATTCTCTGATACCACATAACCAGTTTGAAATGTTTTCTGTCTTAAGTATTTTTCTAAAATCAGGACCAAAATAAAATCCGTTGCCATTGATTGATAGGTCTTTTAATTTATGTTAGAGCAATTAAAACGAAGAATATACCAGGAATTGGGAAGTTTTATCATTTATTGCAGTAAAGGGAAACACACACCTTTGGGAACCAAGGGGAGTCTCAGAAAGATGGTATTAGAAAGACCCTTACAGTATATGGGCTTCAGTTTGATAATTTGGGGAAGAGTCTTGGGGGTAGCAATGGAAAATTTGATCATAATTTTTAAAGTCTTAGTATTAATAAATATAGGTCATTCTGGATCATTTATGCCAGGTATTTCAATTATGAAATACATCAGATAGGAGTTTGAGAAACAGTGGAATAGGAAAGTCTCAGTAAGTGTGTGCCCAAAGTTGCTTATATCTAATAGCTCAATTGTAACACGTGATCAAAATTTTTTTCTTATTTAAGGATGCAATGAGAGTCTGAAAACATTCCACAGCTGTTGATTTCAGTTCACTTAGACTTTAAGTGACAAATACAGACTTTATGTATATCTTAGGACAAAAGGAATTGCAAAACCAAAATCAAATTTTTTTCAGTAATTACACTGGTGGCGATACTATTTTGTTTGTATTATTATTCTAAGACTGCTGCATGTAATGTGGGATAAAGCAAGTGAGTGGTTATATTGGTGTCAGTGGCAATGGGACCTTACAGTAGGAGAAAGGAAATAGATTTAAATTAATGTGTTAAGAAACACATCACAAGGGGCGCCTGGGTGGCTGAGTGGGTTAAAGCCTCTGCCTTAGGCTCGGGTCATGATCCCAGGGTTCTGGGATCGAGCCCCACATTGGGCTCTCTGCTTGGCAGTGAGCCTGCTTCCCTTCCTCTCTTCCTCTCTCTCTGCCTGCCTCTCTGCCCACTTGTGATCTCTGTCAGATAAATAATAAATAAAATTTTTTAAAAAAGAAATACATCATGATAAAATGGATAAGAGTACAAGAATTTTTTTAAATTAAGAAATCTATTGGAGGGGCTCCTTGGGTGCCTCAGTGGGTTGGGCCTCTGCCTTCAGCTCAGGTCATGGTCCCAGGGTCCTGGGATCGAGTCCCAGGTCGGGCTCTCTGCCTGCCTCTCTGCCTACTTGTGATCTCTGTCTGTGAAATAAATAAATAAAATATTTTTTTAAAAAAAGTCTATTGGAATCATTTGCAATAATGGATTAGAGAAGATACATCATATAATCATTTCCATAGAATTTGATAAACTCATTTATTATAAAATTCTCAATGACTTAGAAGGAAATTTTCTTAACCTGATAAAAGTTGTCTAACAAAAAATGCAGATATCATACTTAACTTGAAACATTAGAATCCCAAGAAATTCCCAGTTCAACCAAAAACAGGTCAGATATACCCACATTCACAGCTCCTGTTCAGCATTGTGCTGAATTGTACAACTGTGCACTGTACCTTGAAAATTTAATAATAAGAAAAAGTAGAACATGTAAGGACTGCAAAGAAACAAAACTTCCACTCTTTATAAACAATATAATTATATACATAGAAAACCAAAAAGAACCTACAAATTCAGTGTCCAGAAAGGTTGCTAGATAAAAGTTCAACTTACAAATGCCAATAGTTATCTTTTATCAATAGTTAGAAAATGCAGGCTTTTTTTTTAAAAAGGGGGGGCTATATCTTAATATTTTCTGGAATAAATCTACCTGAAGTGTGTAAACCTCTCCAAAAAAAAAAATCTAAACCTTTCTACTAACGCTTCAAGGCAAATTCACTGAGCCTTCCCTGCACTGTGGCCCTTAAACACTGAGAACTGACCTCCCTACTTAGTCATCATATTTCATTGTAATCAGTTTTTACTATATTAGTCACTTCTGCTCTTAGCTGAGTTTGGTAAGGGCAGGAAACGTCATTTATCCTTGTACCCCAGGTGACCATGGAATTTTTGTAACTAACAATGAGGATAAAATGAAAACAAACACTATCAAGATACTGTTTATCAAATGTCTACCATATACAAGGTGCTGTTAAGGGCTTTGCCTATATTATTTTTATTTATATTCTGTAAGAAATTAATGGGAAACCAGAATGGGAATGTAGGCAGGGTAGATGGTAAAAAGTCTTAAGTGCCAGGCTAAGCAGTTTGAATTTTTTTCGTATAAAAAATGGGAGCCATTAGAGATTGGTGGCATTATCAAAGCACTATCTCTGGAAGACAAATGTGATAACAGTATGGGTAAAGATTGAAGTAACAGACATCTAAAGGAAAGGAGTTGTATACAACATGGAGAAAGTTAACCCAAAATACTTATTGTAAACCACCAGGCATAGTGCAAAACTAGGGCACAAAACTAACTAGTCTAATAATAAGACTTGGTGGATTCTTGGTCTTAAAGAAGGTCATGATTGGGTAAGAAAATATTTCAAGTGGGACCAATAAGATGTGCAGAAGTTTGGACACGTGGCTGGCTCAGTGAATAGAACATGTGACTCTTGATCTTGGGCTTATAAGTTTGAGGCCTACATTGGGTGTAGAGATTACTTAAAATCTTAGGGTACCTGGCTAGTGCAGTTAATTGAGTGTCCAACTCTTGGTTTCCACTCAGGTCGTGCTCTCAGGGTCATGAGATGGAGCCCCGCATTGGGCTCTGTGCTGAGTGTGGATCTGCTTGAGACTCTCCCTCTCCCTTTGCCCCTCCCCCCATGCTCGCTAGCTCTCGCTCGCTCTCTCACTCTAAATAAATAAATAAATAAATCTTTTAAAAAATGTATAAAAGTTGGTAAGTGGAGAATCTCATTAAGCCTAGATTTCCACAGCCGGTGCTCAGATTGTGTGGGGCCATGACTGGCAAACAGACAGATGTATATTTAGGTGGGGTTTGGGGGAACATGGAATTAATGCTTCTGGGAAATAATGCATTATAAGAGAAGAGGTCAAAGAACAAGAGCCCAGTCAGCAACAGAGCACTGGTCTCTGGAGAAAAGATGATTGCAGCCCCAGCACAGTGACCTGCACTCAAATTCCTCCTCATCCCAAGTAAATTCTAAAAATTGACAGATCTAAAAGTCTAAGAATGAGGCAAGCATTGGAACCCCAGAAGTGCAGCTTTCAACAACTGTTCTCCAAGAAAAGAATATAATGCAAAGAGAAGAGAGACATTCTCCTATCCAGAGACACAAAGTATGGCACCTTAAGGGATCTAGCATATTAGGGTTGTGATGGGCTGGATGTGCCCAGATACTGACTGATCCCAGTGGTCAGTGAAGTAGCTAAAGTGTGCCAGCAGGGGGCGTAGTGTCTGGCAAAGCAGAGGTAGCATTCTTCAGAAAACTTGTGGTGTGAGCAGGGTAATTGTGACACTTGATAAGAGTGAATTCACTTACCAAACGTAAGTCAGACATCATTGGGAGCCTCCCAGGCCATACCTGAAAAGGGAGGCAGGCATTAAATGGATCTGCATGTAGAGCCAACGAGTCAGTAACATATAAGTTGGTATTAATAATGTACTCCAAAAATATTAACAATAATAATGTACTCCATTTATTTTCAGAGGCTGCTAGTTTGACCCAAAATTCAAGTTATGAATTTTCTTAATCTTCTAATTCAAAGAAATAGTCAACATCCATAAGGTCAGCAGAGCTGGCCTGAGGGAGTTTCTTTGACAAATACAATTAATACAGTTAGCAGTATGAGGAAGGGTCTGAAGATTGATGGCTTTGAAAGCCGCACTGAAAAACAACAAATTCAGCAGATGGTCACAGGTACTACAGATTCTTTAGCAGAGAAGAAAAGTGCTACAGCTTTCTCAAGAAGGTCATTTGGGGGCTTTAGTGCAAGATGGACTAGAAAAAAGAATGGAGAAAGAAGAGCATAGGGGTGATGATCACTGGTTTTGAAGTCTGATCCTCCTCTCTCTTGCTAGCTGTGTGGCCGTGAGTTTCCCTACAGTTTTAATAAGGATCAGAGCAAATAAAATGATATATGTAAAACTTGTAGCCTGGTTCTGTGGGTAGTGATAGTTGTTACTGTTTGTTTAAAGTAGTAAGAGTTTGACTAGGAGATGCTACATGTAAAGGAAAAGGAGAGATTTTTTTTTCAGAGGAAATACTGGCTAATTTGGTGATTGCCAGTGGGTGGTCTAGAGAGTGAATATTATGGGCTGAATGTTTGTGTTCCTCCTCAAATTTATATATAGAAGTCCTAACTCCCAATATAATGGTATTTGGAGGTGAGGTGAGCTGGGTTTAGATTTGCTCATGAGAGTGGGACTCCCCACAAGCACACACAAAAAGAGGTCATGGGAGCACCCAGTATGATGGCTGCTGCCTGCTGCTAGCCCAGAAGACGGTCCTCACCAAGAACCAAGTCCACCAGCACCTTGATCTTGGACTTCCCACCCTCCAGAACTGTGAGAGATAAATGTCAATGGTTTAACCTAGTCTATGGTATTTTTGTTATAGGAGCTCAAGCTAAGACAGTGAGAATTCAATAATCACATCTCTAGCTCAGCTGTTTTTCTGATTTAGTTGGTCTAGCATGGGCCTGGGCTTCCATATGTTCACATTTCTTCAGGCAATTCTATTGTGCAGCCAAATCTAGTGAATTAGGCTTGAGGTCTCTTAGGGATTCAAACTGTGGTCCTCTATGTCTTCAAATCCCCAGAAAACCCAGCAAATTGCTCTGAGCCTAGAAGTTACTCGAACTTTTGTTGCAATGAATCGCAATGGGGAAATTGGTAAGCAATAAAAGAAGATAATTTTATCGTCAACATGTTAAATTTCAACTTTTGACTGTGTATCCATGTGAACTCATGCTGGAAATGACTGGTAATATGGCACTAGAAAGAAAGAATGTACACCTATGTACTTAGGAATCATTTAAATGCAAGTGGTAACTAAAATTATGAAAGAACATCCAGATATGGTTAATATGTCAAATTCTTGAGGCCTCAATTAAAAGCATTGGATGGAAGGCAAATTAATATAACCAGGTAAAACTGAATTTTAAAACAATATCTAGAGGGCATTTGGGTGGCTCAGTTGGTTAAACATCTGCCTTCGGCTCATGTCATGATCGCAGGGTCCTAGGATCGAGTCCCACATCAGGCTCCCTGCTCAGTGGAGAGTCTGCTTCTCCATCTGTCTCCCCTCCCCACTCATGCGCGCTCGCTCTCTCTCTCTCTCTCTTGCAAAAATAAAATCTTTTAAAAAATAAAAATAAAAACAAATCTAGAGAACATAGCTTGTATAGAAAACCAATATTTGGGTTTTTTTAAAGCTTTTATTTATTTACTTGACAGACAGAGATCACAAGTAGGCAGAGAGGCAGGCAGAGAAAGAGGAGGAAGCAGGCTACCTGCTGAGCAGAGAGCCTGATGCAGGGCTCGATCCCAGGACCTGGGGATGATGACCTGAGCCGAAGGCAGAGGTTTTAACCCACTGAGCCACCCAGACGCCCGAAAACCAATATTTGAAGCAAATGTATCCATTTCAAGATCAAAAGTAAGAAATAAAGTACCATGTACAAAATTTAATTGATTAGCAAGTTATCTTGTGGGAGCTTCTTCATTTCAGTATTAATAAAGTAGATATATGTTGTTGAAATGCTTCCCAATATTGACTCCTCTTCTTCTGGTAATTAAAAGTACTTTAGTCTCTCTTCCGGGGACCAGCTTGACTCCCTGCACACAGTGTTGTCAATTATGATGTCCAAAAGCCTTCCCAGCCAGAGCTGTGCCAATGTCCAAAGCCAAAACTACCGAAGTTGATTAATTCTGACAAAAGAACTCCGAGGACAGTGCTAGACTCCAAACTACTCAGCTTCCTCTCATCTCCAGGACCACGTTCTGTGTCTTTTCATTTGAATCTGTGAGTTGCAACATATTTTGCCTCTATGCTCTTCCCCATAAGTTAGAGTCCATTTCTCTTGCTTGCAAAGCCAGAGCTCTTAGAGCCATGTATCTTTTCTTTGCGTAAGCCTGGCTTAGATTTTCTAACTGCTGTCATTCCCACCTTCAAGTCTTAAGCCTAGAAATACAGACAGACATTATGTGGAAGTTCAGACGGTAGACTATCAATGTCTGGGAGGCCATTAGAAAGAGGGAAAGACCCTGGCCAGCAAGCTCAGAATCAAGGCCAGACCTCAGACTTCCTGAAGGGGTGACATCATGAGGCCTAGATAGAAGGCCTAGAATCAAACTCCTGTCCATACAAAAACCACAGTAATGTTTATAGCAACTTTATTCACAATTGCCAAAACTTGGAGATAGCCAAGATGTCCTTTAGTAGGTGAATGGATAAATAAACTGTTGTACATCCAGACAGTGGAATATTATTCAGCACTATCAAGCCACGAAAGAATGTTAAATGCATATTACTGAGGGAATGAAGCCAATCTGAAGAGACTGCATACTGTATGATTCCAACTAAATGGCATTCTGGAAAAGGCAAAAGTAAGACAGTAAGATCAGCAGTTGTCAATGGTGGGAGTGGGGAGATGAATAGGTAGAGCAGAGGACTTTGAGGACGGTGAAATTGTTCTGTAGGATACTATGATGGATACCTGTCATTAAACATTTGTCCAAATCCATAGAACATATGTCAAGAGTGTTGTATATTATGACGTGTGAACTATGGACTTCGGGTGGGGGTGATGTGTCAATGTACTCATCAATTGTAACAAATGTACAACTCTGGTGGGGATGTTGACAATGGAGGAGGCTATGCATGTGTGGAGGCAGGGGATATATGAGAAATCTCTGTACCTGCAGCTCAGTTTTGCTGTGAACCTAAAACTACTCTTAAAAAAGTTAAAAAAAAAAATCCTCCTTTCCTTAGCAGCTGCCAACCCAATACCATAACAGTCTTGTTAGGGTCAGGCACTATCACTTCCTCCTCCGGGGAGAGGGAGGATGTCCATAAACTAAGTAGACTTTACATCAGATGAAATTCCAGTAGCTTCTACACAAGGCTAGCTTCATGGCTGTGAGTCCATTTCGAGGACTCAGTGCTTAGAAGAGCCTGCTGATTGGCTGGCTCAGTCAGTAGAGCATGTGGCTCTTGATCTTGAGGTCATGAGTTTGTCCCACCTTGGGGATAGAATTCACTTTTAAAAAGGGGGTAGGGGCTCTGTACTCAGCTTATTAACTTTGCCATCACCATCTTAAAATTCTTCTTTTTGAACAAGGAAACTCCACATTTTTATTTTGCACTGGGGCCATTACTTCTACGCCCAAGGTGTATCACGTCCCTACCGTCATCATTACCAAACTATCTAAATTCCTTGAGAAAGTCTTTCTCTGCCAGTGTTCAAATGCAACGTCTGCCTAGGTTTTATGGTCCAAACATAAGATTTCAATCAATTAGGGGCTTGGGGGAGGAAGCACAAGCCAGGGACTTCAGGTTCCTTAAGTGGGTGCCAGATGTCAAAGGATGTGGGGAGGGAGGCAAAAACAGAAACAAAAAAACAGGCTGGGCACAATAAAAGATTCTCTCTGGCGATATCACAATTCTAGGACTTGACTTGTTTAGCTTCAACTGAACATGGAAAACAAAACTGTGCCTAGGAGTAATTTTGCCTCAGTGGAAATGTAAGCAACTCTGCTTTGCTAGTCTTTTAGGATGCTAAAAATACAGCTCCGTTTTCTCCAAAAAAGAACTAAATTCCTAAGAGATTTCTGAAGGTATTCCCAAGTCACATCATGCTTGATCTGCAACTAACTCGGGGTTACATAGTATCTATTTTCTCTTCCAAGTGTGCTCACCGTCCCTCCATTCTTTCCCGGCTCAAATAAGCAACTGAGAGGTTGCGTAAGTGTGACGACTCTGACACAATTCCAATGTCTTTCCTTCACTTCTCCTGCTTTCCGTCTTCCTCTGTGCATCTCCTGTGTATCTTTTTGTCTGTAATTCATTTTTGTTTCCTGGCTGCTTCCATTTCTTGCTTAGTGATCTTAGGAAAAGGAATCTCCTTTCTTTCCTTCATTTGTAAATACCAAATGACCTCAGTTGTAATTAAAGAATAGTGAAAACTTGTATCAGGGAAAAGAGAAGATATGTTTGTATGTATACAGTAAAGAACAAGTATCTAAAGCACACAAAAATGACCAAAATCACCCTTAGTAATATCCTAAAAATTATTTTTCTTCATTTAAATATATATATTTTTAAAGTAGCATTCAAAATTTCTAAAGGAATTGTCATTCTATTTGTATATATTTCTTATTCTGGTGCTAGTTTTTAAAAATTAATTTTTAAATTGCCTTAAAAAAATGTAGGGTGCCTGGGTGGCTCAGTTAAGCATTTGCCTGCAGCTCAGGTCATGATCTCAGGGTCCTGGGATCAAGTCCCACATCAGACTCCTTGCTCAGCAGGAGAGTCTGCTTTTCCCTCTCCCTCTGCCCCTCCCTCCAGCTTGTTCTCTCTCTCTCTCCCTCTCTCTCTGAAATAAATAAAATCTTTTTTTTTTTTTTAAGATTTATTTATTTATTTATTTGACAGAGAGAGAGATCACAAGTAGGCAGAGAGGCAGGCAGAGAGAGAGGAGGAAGCAGGCTCCCTGCTGAGCAGAGACCCCGATGCGGGGCTCCATCCCAGGACCCTGGGATCATGACCTGAGCCGAAGGCAGAGGCTTAACCCACTGACCCACCCAGGCGACCCTCAAATAAATAAAATCTTAAAAAAAAATGTATACATAGTTCTTCCATTTAATACTTCATGGGCTCACCTCAGCACCAATAACTAGTTACATTATTACCTCTCTAGGAAAACATATTCCATTTTGTAAATATTTGACCTATAAGCAACCTCTTGGGACATGATTCATTTGCAGCCAATAGATACCTGACAGAATCAGGAGAAAAGTAGAAATAAGTCTGATGGCAAGGGGATAAAGAAGGTTAATTCAAGGAACTCGGCAATGAAAAAAAAGAAAAAACAGCAAACCAGCCTATTAGACTGGCAACTTTTAAGTGAGCGAGCATATTTTTCGGTTTATGTTATAAAATTTCTAATTCTTTAATTTCCTTATACAACGCTCTGATTTTGGAGCCCTCTCGTGGCCATATCAGGAATTGTTTAGGTAAAACAAAAGGCTTTGAATTTTCAAATTCACTTAAAATATGATTCTATATGTTATAAACACTTTTAGAAGTGCACTTTTCTGACTCCTGATTTAAGAGAGCAAAAATAGGACATGGATTTGGCTCTGTCCTGTCTCGGGATCTCAGAGAAATGCCAGGAAAGTGGTGGTACAAGCAATACACCTATGGTAATGCTGGGATGAAGGCAGTAGGCTAGAAACTGCAAAAACTCTAGAAAACAGAAAGTAGATAGAGTCATACTAATGGGCTAACCGATCATCTCAACAACATGCCAAGAAAAAGATGAGGTGAAGATAGGAGCTGGTTGAGCCCCAGAGAGGTTTCATTAAGCTTTCACTGTAAATAGGTCCCCCAAATGGCAGTAGCGTTTCCATGCCTGACTCCTAACCTCACTGACCACACAGCTGCCCCTGAGAGGTCCCCGTAGAGGTGTAACACTGCTGGGGCCTGTGGCTGAGCCCTTGTGTGATGGGGTTACACACAGTCTCAGCAGGACTATGGCTGTCAATGGATTGTACCTATAGGGACACAGCTAAGGAGCCAAGATTAAAATGCTTACCTTACGATTTACTTTTGGAAAACCCAACATCTTCTTTTTTTTCATGTTTCACAGACTTTCTGGTGTAAAATTTCTTTTGGAATTTATGCATATTAACTTTTACTTGCCAAGGGATATAAATTCTGGAAGTATTTCATTCAAAAAAGGAATGTAGCAGTTTATCTGAAGCGGGTTGGTGGCCCATAAACTCCTTTTCATTAACCTTTTGAACAATAAAGGCTTAAATGGCTCAATCTTTATCAAAATCAATCTGGCCCGTTGTCTTATTTCTTAAAGAAAAAGGTTTAGTTGTTAATATACCAGTTTGCAGTCATTCATGAGATTCACTCAAGTAACTCAATCATACTTTGGTATGGTCTCAGAGTGACAGCAGTACCCAATATCAAAACAGATCAAATAAAACCCCCAAACAGGTGAGGTTGGTGAGGGAAAAAACAATAAAGGGAACATTTACATTTTTAAAAAGGATTTTATTCATTTTTTTGAGAGAGAGTGAGGGAGAGAGAGAGAGAGAGGGAGAGAAAGCACAGAGAGAGGAGAAACAGACTCCTTGCTGAATAGGAAGCCTGACATGGGGCTCGATTCCAGGACCCTGAGACCATCATCTGAGGGGAAGGCAGATGTTTAACCGACTGAGCCACCGAGGCACCCTGAGAACATTTAAATTTTTAAATATGATGTGACCCAGCAATTCCACTTCTGGGCATTTATATAGTGGGTAATATAAGAAACAAAACAATGATATACTGTATTATGATTATTTTAATGTTAGTTTGTACTCTTGTAAAGTGGAAGTTAGCAAACTTTGTCTGTAAAGGGCTAGAGAAGAAATGTGTTAGACTTTGCAAGCCACATAGTCTGTTGTGACTACTCAACTGCAGTTGTAGCATGAAAGCAGGTATGGCTGTCTTCCAATAAACTTTAAAGACACAGAAAGCTGAATTTCATATATTTTCATGTGTCACCAGATAATCTTTTGATTTCTCAAACATTTAAAGATGCAAAAACTAGGCCCCCTTGGGTGGCTCAGTCAGTTAAGTGTCTGTCTGGTATCCAGTCCCACGTTGGGCTCCCTGCTAAGCAGGAAGCCTACTTCTCCCCCGGCTTGTACTCTTTCTTTCTCTGACAAATACATAAAATCTTTTTTTAAAAAATGCAAAAACTACACTGTGCTACACAGAATGTAGCCCAAGGGCTGTTGCTGCTAAGCTCTGCTCTACAGCACCATTTTTTAAAAAGGCTGCATGGTATTCCATCCTATTAAGGATAACATAACAAATGTCACTGTTCTAAACATCACACATTTTTACAAACATTTACTTTCCTCTCATGCTACTTCAGACATCAGGAGATATATACCGAAGAGTAAATGAATTCCACCCAATCTCCGTAACACTGAGTAATCTTAGAAATGAAAGGTGTATGGTAGTCATATACTGAACTGCAAGAAGACAATTTCTTATTCTGAAGTCATCTCAGTTGATGATTTTTAAACTGTACAAAACTATAATCTTTCTTATATAAAAGAATTAATCATAACAAATAAGGCTAACGTTCCTTTTGATCACCCTCTACCCTAGTCAATGTCACCTGTTTAGTGTACAATCTCATCAAACTTTTTCTGTTAAGTTTACATGCTTAAATGTACCCATGGAAACGTCAGTGTTAGTTTGAAAATATTCAGTATCTTATTTTTTGGCAACATACATAGCATTTTAAAAAAAGATTTATTTATTTATTTATTTATTTATTTATTTATTTATTTATTTGACAGACAGAGATCACAAGCAGGCAGAGAGAGAGAGGAGGAAGCAGGCTCCCCACTAAGCAGAGAGCCCGATGCAGGGCTTGATCTCAGGACCCTGAACCTGAGCCAAAGGCAGAAGCTTTAACCCACTGAGCCATTCAGGTGCCCCACACATAGCATTTTGACACAAATGATCATCTCTTTTTTCTTTCCTAAGAAAAGAATTCCTTTTTTTTTCGAACAGTAGAGTTGGGTTTTGGTCTTTTTTTCTTCCCTCACTGGGAAGCTTGCTTAACTCATAAAAGATAAGGAGAGCCTTTGTGTCTACTTAAGTGCCTCTCCTCAAGATTATAATGTCCTTAGAGATGACTCTGATAAATACCAAAAACGTTTTTGAGATAAGTGTCAACTCTATGGTCAACTAATCTTCGACAAAGCAGGAAAGAATGTCCAATGGAAAAAAGACAGCCTCTTCAATAAATGGTGCTGGGAAAATTGGACAGCCACATGCAGAAAAATGAAATTGGACCACTTCCTTACACCACACACAAAAATAGACTCCAAATGGTTGAAGGACCTCAATGTGAGAAAGGAATCCATCAAAATCCTTGAGGAGAATGCAGGCAGCAACCTCTTCGACCTCAGCCGTAGCAACATCTTCCTAGGAACAACGGCAAAGGCAAGGGAAGCAAGGGCAAAAATGAACTGTTGGGATTTCATCAAGATCAAAAGCTTTTGCACAGCAAAGGAAACAGTTAACAAAACCAAAAGACAACTGACAGAATGGGAGAAGATATTTGCAAACGACATATCAGATAAAGAGCAAGGGAGATTTTTATGAGAATCTGGGATTTATAGATTTTCCTTTATAATGAATATAGCAACGTATTTAAAATTTCAATCTCAAGCATACTTTCATCACTTTATCCTCTTTTTTCTATCACCACACTCTTACTCCAAGAGAATAATATGTTTAAAATAAAAAAATACGTAGTCAAAGAAATCAGTGATTTTTATATTGACATGTGCTCAGAAAGGAAAACATTTTTTTTAAAGAGTTGAATAGATTAAATGATTACAGAAATACAGACAATTCTAAAAATATGAGCTGAGGAATTTTGGTAGGAGCAGTTAGCCTGGAAAAATATAAATGCATTTGACTAAAACAAAAGTCAACGGTACTATCTTTGAGATAAACATTTTAAAGATAATGTTTACTGTAAATTCTTGCTATAAGTGCATAATTAATTTTTTAAAAATTGTTAGGCTGCCAGGCCAAAAAATAATTATACTATCTCAGGATGTACGATTTAATATTTTATTAAAAAACAATTTTTTAAAAAGATTTTATTATTTACTTGAGAGAGAATGAGTGAGAAAGAGAGAGCACAAGTCAGGGTGTAGAGGCAAAGGGAGAAGCAGACTCCCCACTGAGCAGGGAGCCTCATGCCGGGCTCAATCCCAGGACCTGAAATCATGACCTGAGCTGAAGGCAGACACGTAACCAATTGAGCCACACAGATAACCCAGTAAAATAATTTTTAAGGTAATACATTGTAAAAGTAATCTATCTGCTTAAGTTTCTATCATCAGAAATGAATTGATATTGAAAGCAATTACATGTGTGTACATGTACACACACTTCCATCCACCCCCACACATATATACCCTACACACAAAACATTTAAAATTCCACAATTTTTCTATTTTGTTTTTTTCATTCATTTTTTAAAATTTAAATTCAATTGACGTATAATGTATTATTAGTTTCCTATATAATACTCAGTGCTTCTTAGATCACATGTCCTCTTTAATGTCCATCATCCAGTTACCCCGTCCGCGCACCCTTCTCCCCTCCAGCAACCATCAGTATGTTTACTATGATTAAGAGTCCATTATGGTTTACCTGCCTCTCTGATTTTGCCTTATTTTCTTTTTTTCTCTCTTCCCCTATGAGCCTCTGGTTTTGTTTCTTAAATTCCACATATCAATCAGTGAGGTCATACAATAATTGTCTTTCTCTGATTGACTTATTTCGCTTAGCATAATACCCTCTAGTTCCATCCATATGGTTACAAGTGGCAAGATTTCATTTTTTGTGTCTCGGTAGTATTTCCTTGTGTGTGTCTATATATACACATCTTCTTTATCCGTTCATTTGTCAAGTGGACATCTGGGCTCCTTCCATAGTTTGGCTATTGTTGGACATTGCTGCTATAAACATTGGGGTGCAGGTGCCCCTTCAGATCATTATATTTGTATCTCTGGGGTAAATCCCTAATAGTGCAGCTCTATTTTCAACTTTTTGAGGAAACTCCATGCTGCACCAGCTTCCATTCCTACCAACAGTGTAAGAGAGTTCCCCTCTCTTTGCATCCTTGCCAACATGTCATTTCCTGACTTGTTAATTTTAGCCATTCTGACCAGTGTGATGTGGTATTTCATTGTGGTTTTGATTGTACTTCTCTGATGCCGAGTGATGTGGAACACATTTTCGTGTGTCTGCTGACCATTTGCATATCTTCTGCCCATTTCTTGATTGTATTATTTGTTCTTCAGGTATTGGGTTTCTTTATAGATTTTGGATACTAACCCTTTATCTCCTTAGACATTTGCATATATCTTTTCCCATTCTGTTGGTTGTATTTTGGTTTAGTCAACTGTTTCCTTTACTGTGCAAAAGCTTTTTATCTTGACAAATAGCTCATTTTTGCCTTTGTTTCCCTTGCTTTTGGAGACGTGTCTAGCAAGAAGTTGCTGCAGTTGAGGTCACAGAGGAGACTGCCTGTGTTCTCTAGAATTCAGTGAATTCCTGTCTCACATTGAAGTCTTTCATCCATTTTGAGTCTATTTTTGTGTGTGGTGTAAGGAAATTTCATTCTTCTGCATGTGGCTGTCCAATTTTCCTGACAGAGTCTGTTGATAGAGACTTTTTACCACTGGACATTCTTTCCTGCTTTGTTGAAGATTGGTTGACCACAGGGTTGAGGGTCCATTTCTGGGCTCTCTATTCCATCCCATTGATCTATGTGTCTATTTTTATACCAGTACCATACTGTCTTGATGATTACAGCTTTATAATAGGCTTGAAGTCCGGAATCATGATGCCACCAGCTTTGGTTTTCTTTTTAAACATTCCTTTGGATATTTGCGGTCTTCTCTGGTTCCATACAAATTGTAGGATTATGTTCCAGCTTTGTGAAAGAAGCATTTTGATAGCGATTGCACTGAATATATAGATTGCTCTAGGTAGCATAGACATTTAAACAATATTTGTTCTTCCAATTAATGAGCATGGGTGCTTGCTTCGGCAGCACATATACCAATTAATGAGCATGGAACGTTTTTCCATTTCTTTGTGTCTTCCTCATCTTCTTTCATGAGTGTTGTATAGTTTTCTAAGTTCAGATCCTTTACCTCTTTGGTTAGGTTTATTCCTAGGTATCTTATGATTTTGGGTGCTACTGTAAATAGGATCAGTTCCTTAATTTCTCTTTCTTCTGTCTCATTGTTAGTGTATAGAAATGCAACTAAATTCTGTGCATTGATTTTTTATAACTTGCCACTTTGAATTCCTGTATGAGTTCTAGCAATTTTGGGGTGGAGTCTTCTTGATTTTTCACATAGAGCATCACATCATCGGCAGAGTGAGAATTTGACTTCTTTGCCAATTTGGATGGCTTTCTTTCTTTTGGTTGTCTGATTGCTGAGGCTAGGACTTCCAGTACTACGTTGAACAAGTTGTGATCGTGAACAACCCTGCCATGTTTCTGACCTTAGGGGAAAAGCTCTCAATTTTCCCCCACTGAGAATGATATTCACTGTGGGTTTTCTGTATGTGGTTTTTACGATATTGAAGTATGTTCCCTCTATCCCTACACTGGAAGAGTTTTAATCAAGAAAGGATGCCGTACTTTGTCAAATGCTTTTCCTGCATCTATTGAGAGGATCATATGCTTCTTGTCCTTTTTTAAAAAAATTTTTAAAAATTAAAAAAAAATTTTTTAAAGATTTTATTTATTTGACAGACAGAGATCACAAGTAGGTAGAGAGGCAGACCGAGAGAGAGCGGGGGAACCAGGCTCCCCCTGAGCAGGGAGCCTGATGCTGGGCTTGATCCCAGGACCCTGGGATCATGACCTGAGCCGAAGGCAGAGGCTTTAACCCACTGAGCCACCCAGGTGCCCCTGTCCTTTCTTTTATTAATGTACCGTATCACACTGATTGATATGCGGATGTTGAATCACCCTTGCAGCCCAGGAATAAATCCCACTTGGTCATGGTGAATAATCCTTTTAATGTACTGTTGGATCCTATTGGCCAGTACCTTGGTGAGAATTTTTGTATCCATGTTCATTAGGGATATTGATCTGTAATTCTTTTTGGTTGGGTCTTTGTCTGATTTGAGGATTGAGATAATGCTGGCCACATAGAAAGAGTTCATAAGTTTTCCTTCCATTTCTATTTTTTTGAAACAGTTTCAGAAGAATAGGTATTCTTTTTAAAATACTCGGTAGAATTCCCCCTGGGAAGCCATCAGCCCTGGACTCATTTTTTGGGAGATTTTTGATTACTGATTCGATTTCCTTGCTTGCTATTCGTTCTGTTCAGGTTTTCTATTCCTTCCTGGTTCAGTTTTGGTAGTTTATGTGTCTCTAGACTGCATCCATTTCTTTCAGATTGCCTAATTTGTTGCATATAGATGCTCATATGTTCTTATATTTCCTATGTGTTGGTTGTGATCTCTCCTTTGTCATTCATGACTTTATTTATTTGGGTCCTTTTTTTTTTTTTGGATAAGTCTGGCGAGGGGCTTATCAATCTTACTCTTTCAAAGAACCAAGTCTTAGTTCCATTGATCTGTTCTAGTTCTTTTGATTTCTATTTTATTAATTTCTGTTCTAATCTTTAATTCCCTTCTCCTGCTGGGTGTTGGCTTTATTTGCTGTTTTTTTCTCCAGCTCCTTTAGGTGTAGGGCTAGGTTGTGTATTTAAGACCTTTCTTATTTCTTGAAAAAGGCTTGTATTGCTATATACTTCCCTCTTAGGACCACTTTTGCTGCATCTCAAAGACTTTGAACAGTTGTGTTTTCATTTTCATGTTACCATAAATTTTTAAAATTCTTCTTTAGTTTTCTGGTTGACATATTCATTTAGTAGGATGCTCTTTAGCCTCCATATATTCAAGTTCTTTCCAAATTTCCTCTTGTGATTGAGTTCCAGTTTCAAAGCACGTGAATGGAAATAAGAAGGGAACGATCCCAATGTCTTAGTACCAGTAGAGACCCGATTTGTGATCCAGTATGTGATCTCTTCTGGAGAATGTTCCATGTGCACTTGAGAATGTGTATTCTGTTACTTTAGCTTGGAATGATCTGAATATATTTTGAAGTCCATCTGGTCCAGTGTGTCATTCAAAGCCCTTGTTTCCTTGTGATCTTCAGCTTAGATGATCTGTCCACTGCAGTGAGTGGGGTGTTAAAGTCCCCTACTATTATTGTATTATCAACATTTCTTTAATTTTGTTATTAATTGGTTTATAATTGGCTGCTCCCATGTTAGGGGCTTATTTACAATTATTAGATCTTGTTGAATAGACCCTTTAATGATGATATACTGCCCTTTCTTATCTTTAACTAGTCTTTGGTTTAAAATCTAATTTGTCTGATACAAGGATAGCTACCCCAGCTTTCTTTTGATGTTCATTAGCATGATAAATGGTTTTCCAACCCCTCACTTTCAATCTGGAGGTGTCTCTGGGTCTAAAATGAATCTCTTGTAGATAGCATATTGGTGGGCCTTGCTTTTTTATCCAACCTGATACCCTGTGTCTTTTGATTGGGGGATTTTAGCATATATCCATTTTTAGTAAAAGTAACCATTTACTTTCAGAGTAACTATTAAAAGATATGAATTAGTGCCATTGTATTGCATTCAAGGTGACTGTTACTGTGTATTGTCTCTGTTCCTTTCTGGTCAATTACTTTTGGGCTCTCTCTTTGCTTAAAGGATCCCTTTTAATATTTCTTATAGGGCTGGTTTGGTGATCAAATTCTTTTAGTTTCTGTTTGTGCTGGAAGCTTTTTCTCTCTCCTATTTTGAACGACATCCTAGTTGGGTCAAGTATTCTTGACTGCATATTTTTCTCATTTAGCACCCTGAATACATCATGCCAGTACTTTCTGGCCTGCCAGGTCTCTGTGGATAGGTCTGCTGCCAGTCTAATATTTCTGTCCTTGTAGGTTATAGACCTCTTGTCCTGAGCGGCTCTCAGGATTTACTCTTTATCTCTTTGATCTCAAAGTTTCACTATTCTATGTCAGGGTGTGACCAATTTTTGATTTTGAGAGGGGTTCTCTGGACTTGGATAGCTGTTTCCCTCCCCAGATTAGGTAAGTTCTCTGCTATAATTTGCTCCAGTATACCTTCTGCCCACCTCCCCTCTTCTTCTGATATCCCAATTATTCTAATATTGTTTTTGCTTTATGGATCACTTATCCCTCGAATTCTCCTCTTGTGATACAGTAGTTGTTTATCTCTCTCAGCTTTACTCTCCATCACTTCTGTCTTCTATATATACTAATCTATATCTACTAGTTCTCTCTTCTGTCTCATTTATCCTAACATCTAGAGCCTTCATTTTTTATTGCATCTCATTAATAGCCCTTATTTCGACTTGATTAGATTTTAGTTCATTTCTCCAGAAAGGGATTCTTGTGTCTTCTATGTTTTCTTCAAGCCTAGCTAGTATCTTTAAAATCATTATTCTGAACTCTAGTTCTGACATCTTACTTATATCCATAATGATTAGGTCCTGGGCAGTCAGTACTGCTTCTTCTCTTATTTGAAGTGAGTTTTCCCATCTTGTCATTCTGTTCAGAGAAGAGATGAACAAGAGAACAAAAATACTAAAATGGCAACAATGACCCCCGAGAAATATACACTAAACAAATCAGAAGGGACCTGAAAGGAAAAAAAAAAAGGAATATAATCAGGTAAACAGACCAGAACTGGGTCTTGTGTGTATTTTGGTCTGTTTGTTAGAAAACTAGATCCCAAAATTGTAAAGTAAGAAAAACTTATATATGTAGAAAAATAAAATACAATAAAAGCATAGAATGTACATGTAAAAATGAAAACTGCAATCACGCCTGTCTCCCTGGTCTCCATCCACAGTGTGCTCACCCAGCCTGTGAGCAAGCATTTCTATCTCAGGCACATGATCCGGTTTCTAGTCTCCAAATCCTGTAGACTCCTACGGTGCCCACCCATGCAGCTCCTCCCACGGGAGGTAGGGAGACAGTTTTGCCACAGTTCTGCCGCTTGCTGGGCCCCTGCTTGGAGAGTGGTCACCCAACTGTGCCACAGTTCCTAGTTTATGGCAACCCTGAGCTGAGAACCCACTCCTGGGCTTGCTGATTGCAGCCAGCTTCCCTGCTCCAATGCCTGGGAATTCTGCCATGTGGGCACCTCCCCCTTCCTGTGACCCCAAGGATCCTGAGACCATGCTGTCCCACCTAGAATTCTGCCCCACTCTACCACCTGAGCACCTTTCAGGCAGAGACATTTCTCACTGGAGCAGACTTTTTGTCTTATTTATATATTTGACAGAGAAAGAGAGAGCATGAGCAGAGGGTAGGGTAGGGGGACACAATGGGCAGAGGGAGAACCAGACTCCCTGCTAAGCAAAGAGCCCAACATGGGGCTCGATCCCAGGACCCCAGGATCATGACCTGAGCCGAAGGCAGATGCTTAAACGACTGTGACACCCAGATACCCCTGGAGCAGACTTTTAAAAGTTCTGATTTTGTGCTCTGCTGCTATTATCACTTGCCGGGGCTGCTGACAGAGGCTCCTTCTCCCCACGGTTTATCTTCCCATTTATTGCCTCAGATTCACTTGTCTGCACCTTGTACCTTGCAGAACGTAGTCACTTTTCCATTTGCATAGTTGCAGCTATTTTCTTAGATCTTTGGTTGTGTTCACAGGTATTCAGAATGATTTGATAGCTATGTAGCTGAATTCCTGGGACCAGATGAAAACTAAGTCTCCTATTCCTCCACCATCTTGGACTATCCCTCTGTGTCAAAATACCACTCAAAACTAATGAATTACCAAATCTTAGTAGAAACTCTGGGATATCAGTAAACTCAGTCGTCTATTCTTGTCTCTCAAGCTGTTTCTTTATTCTTTTACCTATCAGTTTAAAGATTACCTCTGGAAAATGAAAACCTGTATTAATGCAAATGAAATAAAAGCAGTTTCAAATGTTACGGTACCTGGTTGACTCAGTCAGGAAAGTGTGTGACTCTTGATCTCAAGGTCATGATTTCAAGCCCCAAGCTGAGTGTACAGATTAGTTAAATTAATCAAACTTTTAAAAAAGTGACTTCAGGGGCGCCTGGGTGGCTCAGTGGGTTAAAGCCTCTGCCTTCGGTGCAGGTCCTGATCCCGGGGTTCTGGGATCGAGCCCCACATCGGGCTCTCTGCTTGGCAGGGAACCTGTTCCCTCCTCTCTCTCTCTGCCTGCCTCTCTGCCTACTTGTGATCTCTGTCTGTCAAATAAATAAATAAAATCTTTAAAAAAAAAAAGTGACTTCAAATGTAAACCTGATTAAAAAAATTAATTGTAATAGACACTATAAATTCATTTTCATAGGTAAGTGTCTTGAATTATCATTACATCTTTTTTCACCATATGAATAAACAATCAAAATAATCAAGACTCGAGTACAGCAAATTAATCATAGTTCATGTTTCAAAAATATTTACTTCATCCTTGAATCACTAGATCTATTATCTGAAATATCAAAATAAAATGTTTTACTATTTCCTGTTTTTAAAGTCGATATTTACTTTAGAACTAAGCAGAAAAACTATTTCAAATACTACAAATAACATAATCAATTTAATATGTTTAGCACAATCCGATTTTTAAGGCTTTAATTTAAAATTTGGACAATATAATAATTCTTTAGGATTAAAAAAAGCCATTTTATACATTCAAAGGAAAAATTTCCCAAACTTGTGTTATTAATTAATAAAGGACTTGTTAACTTAGGAACTTATAACAAAGCCAATGATTAAATTTAAATGTTTTTATTCACATGTATGGTAAATACTGTCCCCTAATAAAAAACCAATGACATTGTCTTTCAATCTGTCAAACTTATTAAAAAATTCATGTAGTTTTTTTCTGTATCATGTGTTGACATGGTAAAGGATGCAGGTTGTAAAAATCAATTTAACAGACATTATTAAATAATTTCACACAAATGCAGAATCTTGGATAAATGGTTAAAATTATAGATGAACATTAAATGTGGGCACATGGATATTTCATGTCCACCAATGGGTTTAAGAGAAAATGTGTTTGCACTGATTCCTGGTAACAACTTGCTTTCTGTGAATCTTTAAACGCCCAATTCCAAATCTTCCAACTCCTGGATAAGGGCTTTCTCTTTTTGAATTTTCTCCAACTAGAAAAGTTAAAAACAACAAAGTTATTAAATAGGAAATGAAATAAAATAATTACTGGATATATAGCCAAAACAGCAAAGGAGAAAAGTTAATAAAAAGAGTATTTCTGATACTTTAACAATCTACTGGAAAATACAGATTTAAAAATACAGGGAAAACAAGCTCTAATTTGTTTCCTGGTATGAATCAAGGGGGCAAAGGACAGATGCTGTCTTATTGTAACATTGAGGGTCCAAGAAATTTTCCATTCAACACTTGGGCTTCCCTCAAAAGGCAAGAAAAGAGCAAACAGGGCAGTATAACCTGAGATATAGGAAGGAAAGAGAATCTTATGTTTATCTATTTTAATAAATTGCCTTTATTTTTAATAGCAATGGCCTTAGTATACCTCTTGGGAATAGTGATTCTCTCATTCACCATGATCTACATCCTATCTTCCCCTATCCTTTTCTAAATATAAAAACATTTTACCAAATATACGGCATATGTTTTCAAAATAAGTTTTTCAATTATAAGCTCTCCCACTTGATTAAACAATTGTTTATAATAAAAAGAAGAATGGTAGTAATTACAAGCATAAATGAAACATGTAAAAATGACCTGATTTTTTTCTAGCTGTTTCCCAGCTGCTGCTTGTTCTTTCAGTTGTTCGATTGCTTTCAGTTTCTGCAAATATCAAATATATTATGAGTCAAGAGGAAGGAAGAATAAGTAATTTCAGAATGCAAATTTTCTTAGTAACAACGCAATCACATGGATGGGAAAAATGCGTAAGAAGAATCAATTATCTTACCTTTGGATCAAGGATAGTCTGTTAAAATGCTAAGGCAAAATTTTTTCTTTTTTAACTTATATGTAAAATTGGATATGTTAAGAACATGGGATTTGGCAAAAAAATTTTTAAGCTCTCAAGTACGTATTGCATTATATGTACATGTATAAGTATGTAAATATATCACCAACTTTACCACTTCTTCCAGCACTTCATTGTACCCAGACAATGTCTTTGGCTTTAAGAGATATTTTGTAATGCAGCCTGGGAAGGCTCTAGAAACCTGGTTTTACCCCAGGGCCATCATCACAAACTGGCTGCAATATGACAAATTAATAAACTTCTTTTTGTCTCTGTTTCTTCATCTTCAAAACTGGGATAAACATCTGTTCCTACCTATCTCACAAATGTCTGATGAAATACTAAGTATAAAACTGTTCAGCATACTTCTGTACAAAGGTACATTTCTTTTTTTTTTTTTTTTAAAGATTTTATTTATTTATTTGACAGAGAGAGATCACAAGTAGACAGAGAGGCAGGCAGAAAGAGAGAGAGGGAAGCAGGCTCGCTGCTGAGCAGAGAGCCCGATGCGGGACTCGATCCCAGGACCCTGAGATCATGACCTGAGCCGAAGGCAGCGGCTTAACCCACTGAGCCACCCAGGCGCCCCAAATGTACATTTCTTATTACTCCAAGAATCAATAATAAAAACTAATAATAGCTATCAGACATTTGTGACTAGAACTAAAATCAGTTCCCAGATTATAGAATTTCATAGAGAGAAAGCAATAATCAGAACTGCTACAAACTTCTTAGATGCCTATCTTTATATATTCTCATGGATTTCTTTCAATAAACACATCTGGTTTTTACTTAAGTGTCTCACCTTCTTTAGGTTCTTGATTTTTTTGTCTATTTCAGGGTCTCCAGAGGTTGATTGTGAGACAGTATTTCGTGGTGTGCTCTGTGGGGAAGGAGTAGGTGCCAAATCTGGACTCTTCTCATTTCTTGCTTCCTGCAGGAAACATTTTCAAAAATTCAATTTTCTAAAACGAAAACATTAAAGTACTTCAACCAACACAGTCTTGGTATATAAAATGCAGAAACCAAAATATGATTTTATCTTTTATACTACATTTTATATAAATGATCTGAATTGAAAGTCTCATGAAGTAGCCACACATTGTCCCATAACAGAAAGATACAATACAGCTTTAAAAAAAAAAAAAAAAAGAAAAGAAAATCACAATATAAGGAGACACCCAAAAGGATTTTACCATGCAATCATCATAGGGAACACTTTGTTAGGTCTAAAATTTGGAGTTAAAGTAACATAATAATAAAATACTAATAAATGATAAATTAATAAATAAAATAATAAAATAGAAAATAATCCTATATATGAAAAGAAATGGAATGATTTTAGCAGAGAAACACAGGAGGTTTCTGTATCAGCCTACAAGCATTCCAAACTTTTGGATATTTTGGGATGTGCCACTATATGAATGGTTTAGAAATGTGAGAGGGCCCGTCTAATTTAAGGTTTTTGAAGTTTCACTTTGATGATGTCCTCCAAAAACTCTAATGAGTATGTATGATCAAGTACATGTAATGGATAATGTTACCAGATAAGCCCTGCAGAGATTTATTTATAATCAGATCAGTTCAGCTCTGTGACAAATTCCTAAGCAAAACTCAAAGGGATATTGCTCTCAATGTAATCAGACCTCTGATTCTGAAACTACTATTTCCCCTCAGGTGCCATATACTTGTTTTCTGGCCTTTGTGTGTGCTAGAACAACTTCAGGTTGCCTGGCTGACCCTACTTATCGTTTAGGCCTTTTGGAAAATTCTCTCCCAACCCAGAAGACTGGATTAGTTGCACAACACATGGTATGTACTCCTGCTGTAACAGTATATTATACTATCTCCCATTAGATTGTACCAGAGATTTCTTTGTTCACTGTTCTGTTTGTGCCCCCGGCATAAGACCTGCTTTATGGCACATGCTAAATAAATGAAGTAGTCAAAGAACTACTCTGCTTTTGTAATTATGACAAGACATACATTTTTACAAGAGAGGGGAAAAAGGTTATTTAAGGCTTTATTAGCTGCAAGACAGAACTTCTATTTCTTCCTTATAGAGTTCCCAGTGGAATACACAAAGCCCCACGGCCACAACTCTTACTCAGAGTTTTGGGTAAAATGCTCTGAATACCAAAGCATCCTAGGGGGACATGAAACACGGTATCACTCCTACATCCTCGTGTCTAGAAATATTTGCCTGAGAGTTTTGGAGAGCATAGAACTGGAGTCAGTTTTTCTTTTTAAAGCATGTTAGTTGTACTTTTTGTACATTCCAGTTCAACAAATATTAACTTCTAACCTTCCATGTGAAAACTCATTACTGAGCAAGCACTTTAATAAATAGAAAGAAACTGTTTAGATCCTACTCCTAAGAAGCCTGTTTATTCTAATAATATGCAGTTTGGTACTTTCATAATAGAAAACTAAAGAAGAGTGAGTAAAAGGGTAAGAGAGATACTGTGCCTATCAAAATTCACTTCTGGGGCACCTGGATGGCCCAGATGGTTAAGCATCTGCCTTCGGCTCAGGTCATGATTCCGCGGTCCTGGGATCGAGTCCCGTATCAGACTCCCTGCTCAGTGAGAGCCTGCTTCTCCCTCTGTCTCTCTCTCTGAATAAATAAATAAATCTTGAAATAAATAAATAAATAAAATCTTGAAAAAAAAATCATTTCTGATTAAATGAATAAATAAATAAAATTTTGAAAAAAAAATCATTTCTGATATCAAGTAAGAATTTTTAAAATTTAGTTTGCAAAGAGCTGGGAAAAATTTTCTTCTAGGAAAGAAGACTAATGTCAATACATGTGAAAAACTACTAAGTGAAATATGAAATTTAACTTTCCACCATATTTTTGAAAACCAAGAATAAGTTAAAATGTCTGCATTATTATACTTAAATTCTGGTCATTCTCTAAAAACAATGCATATATGGTAAGATTAGATTCTTAGGTTCAATTCCTTTTGGTAGAGTTCATAAGCTTATAAAGTCATCACTAGTTTATAAAAGTAGTTGGTTAGATTATATGCCTCTGACGCCTTTATCTTTGATTACTTAACTCAAGAGTCAGGGCTGAGAAAGTGGCTATTGTCATGGACCATTTCCCTTTGTTCTATCACACGACATTAACTCCAACCATCCATTTCAATAGACATTTTACTAAAGATGACATACAGATGGCCAACAGACACATGAAAAGATGCTCAACATCACTCATCATCAGGGAAACACAAATCAAAACCACAATGAGATATCACCTCACACCTGTCAGAATGGCTATAATCAACAACACAAGAAAGAATAGGTGTTGGCAAGGATGTGGAGAAAGGGGAATACTCTTGCGCTGACAATGGGAATGCAAACTAGTGCAGACACTCTGGAAAACAGTATGGAGTTTCCTCAAAAAGTTAAAAATAGAGCTACCCTAGGATCCAGCAATCACACTACTAGGTATTTACCCAAAGAATACAAAAGTACTAATTCAACGGGATACATACACCCCAATGCTTATAGCAGCATTATCTACAAGAGCCAAATTATGCAAATAGCCCAAGTGTCCGTCAACTGATGAATGGATAAAGATGATGTGGTATATACGTACAATGGAATTATGAGCCATAAAAAAGAATGAATCTTGCCATTTGCAATGACACAGATGGAGCTAGAGAATATCATGCTAAGTGAGATAAGTCAGAGACAAACGCCATATAATTTCACTCAGATGTGGAATTTAAGAAACCAAACAAAGGGAAAAGAGAGAGAGAGAGAGAAAGTGGCAAACCAAGAAACAGACTCTGAACTATAGAGAACAAACTGCTGGTTACCAGAGGGGAGGTGGGGTAGATGGGTTAAATAGGTGATGGGGGTTAAGGAGGGCACTTGTTGTGATGAGCACTGGGTGATGTATGGAAGTGCTCAATTACTGTATTGTACACCTGAAACATTATACTGTGTGTTAACTAACGGGAATTTAAATAAAAATTTAAAGAAAATCTTCTAAAATAAATAAATAAATAATCCTTTCCCCCTATTTATTTATTTATTTATTTATTTATTTATTTGACAGGCAGAGATCAAAAGTAGGCAGAGAGGCAGGCAGAGAGAGATGGATGCAGGCTCCCTGCTGAGCAGAGAGCCTGATGCGGGGCTCAATCCCAGGACCCCGGGATCATGACCTGAGGCGAAGGCAGAGGTTTTAACCCTCTGAGCCAAACAGGCGCCTCATAAATAAATAATCTTATAATAAAGAGGAAGAAACATCATTTACAAAAATAAGATTCTTAAGTTGAGTGGGCTTCAGAAAGCCCTTACATCTCAATGAAAAGGAATCTTATACTGCCACTATGGACAGAATGGAGGTTCCTCAGAAAACTAAAAACAGAGCTACTGTATGACTCCGTAATCCCACTTCTGGAGATATACCAAAGGAAACAAAATCATTATCTCAAAGAGAAACCTATATTGTGTTCATTGCAGCATTATTCACAATAGCCAAGGTGGAAAATACATATAAAATGGACTAGTATTCAGGGGTGCCTGGGTGGCTCAGTTGGTTAAGTGTCTGCCTTCAGCTCAGGTTACAATCCTGGGGTCCTGGGATTGAGCCTCCTTTGAGCTCCTTTGAGCTCCTTGCTCAGTGGGGAGTCGGCTTCTCTCCCTCTCCCTCTGCCGCTCCCCCTGCTTGTGTTCTCTTAAGTGGGTACTCCCAATCTCTCTCAAATAAATAAATAAATAAATAAATAAATATTTGAAGGAAAAAAAAGGAAATCCTCCCATTTGCAATAATATGAATGAACATGGTGGGATTATGCTAAGTGAAATAAGCCAGACTGAAAGAAAATACTGCATGGTATCACTTATATGTGGACTCTATTAAAAATAAAGTAAAACTCTTAGAAACAAAGTAGAATGGTGGTTGCCAGAGGCTATGGAGTGGGGGGCATGGGGACAGACTGGTAAAAGGATACAAACTTCTAATTACAAGATGAATAAAGTCTGAGGATCTAATATATAACGTGCAATAATACTGTATTGCAGAACTGAAGTTTGCTAAAGAAGAGAACTTCAATGTCCTCACCTCCCAAAAAGCAAATACGTAAAGTGATGGATGTGTTAATAAACTCAATTGTGGGCATCTTTTCACAATGTTTGCCTATAACAGCTTATCACATTGTACACTTAAAAATTTTTGTCAATTACATCTGAAAATATTAGCTAGGAAAAAAAAAAAAAAACTCTAATCTACCAGTACTTAAAAGGATACTACTAACTTGTAATATTCAGGGCCAGTAAGGGATTTCTACTCACACTGATGAAAGGACAATTCCTGATTTTATACAAGTCAAATACATGGAATAGATCATTATGCTTAGAATGACCTAAACCTGACCTATTTAAAGATTATCTCTGGAGATGAAATACATCAACTACAAAAGAGCACTCTGATTTTTTTTTTAAAGCTCAGATTTTAGCAGACTGGTTGAATAATACAATTCTATGACTTAAAATAGTAACTGCCTACCAAAACATAAGCAACCAAGATATGTCAAAATTCCAGCATTACTAGCAAGACTGCATTATCTGAATCTTAAAAATGTGATCATGATGACTTCACTACCAGATACTCCTAGCCTGGCTGACTGCACTATCACTGTAAGCCATATACAATCGTCATTTATCAATTATTACACTAGTTTGGTTTTTTAGCTATAAAATCACATAGAAAAGGGGTGCCTGGGTGGCTCAGTCATTAAGCATCTGCCTTCAGCTCAGGTCATGATCCCAGGGTTTTGGGATAGAGCCCCGCATTGGGCTCCCTGCTCGGTAGGGAGCCTGCTTCTCCCACTCCCACTCCCCCACTTGTGTTCCCTCTCTCACTGTGTCTTTCTCTGTCAAATAAATAAATAAAAATCTTAAAAAAATAAAATAAAATAAAACCACAAAAAAAATTATTTTAGAACAATTCCATTGTTTTGGGTACTTCTGTTTAGACTCCCAGTTAAACAATTTCCTACAGTAATGTAATACTGAGTAACAAAATGGCTTTATGGTCATGTAATTCTGATCTCTCTTAACAAACACATGCTTTCAGAGAGCAAACCATACCACTTCACACAGGCTCCAACAGAAGGGTCTATAACAAGTAACATACTACGTAATCCCATTAAGGTTTCAGGTTTTAAGATCTGATCCAGTTTCCTCGCTGCCTCATTATATAAACAGAACTACCCAGAAAATCATAGGCAAACACAAAAGAAAGACATTCTGGTTATTTAAGTCTAACTTCAACTACATTTTATAACACAGTAGTCAAGTCTTAGGGTGCCTGGGTGGCTCAATTGGCTAAGTGGCCGGCTTCTGAACTGAGCTCCAATCATGATCTCAGGGTCCTGGGATCAAGCTCTGCATTGTCCGGCTCCATGCTCAGCAGGGGAGTCTGCTTGAGGATTCTCTCTCTCCCTTTTCCTCTGCCCTTGCCCCTGTTCATGTGCATGTACACACGCTTGCTTTCAAATAGATAAATAAATCTTAAAAGAAAAAAAAACACACACACTAAAAAACCCACAATAGTCAAGTCTTTAGGACTACAATCTTTAAACTTTGACGCTTAAATTAAGCTAATTTAACTGGTTTTATTTTGTTTCAAAATGATTAGTGTCCCAAATACCTGTTTTGCAGCTTTCTTAGCCTCATGCTTCCTTTGATTTTTAAGGGCTGTTTTTGATAATGGCTTATCATTTCCTACTTGTGGTTTCATATTCTGAGGTGGTTCCTCCTCATGCTGTGGAAAATGTAAAATAAACAACTGTGAAATGGAATCCATGTTTTTAAAAACATGCATCACAAATTATACAATTTTGTTACTGTGGGATAAATTTTATTAAATTTATTTTAAGATCACTGGCAAAGGCTATTTTAAAACTCAGTAGCAGGCACATTCCAACTATCAGGATGGATTTAATGAGGATCTTATTATTAGTGGATATATGATGGTTTTCAGTTATACAAGTGCTGGCAAAACACAGTATAGTTTTGTTAAAACAATGGAACTTTTCTTAGTACTACTACTGCCATACGCTTCATAGGAAATCAGATACTAACAATAGCTTCTCCCAGGCTCTTTTTGGATCTGACTACTGCCAACTGAAACCCAGTTACTTCATTTGCTTTCTTTACACAAAGAATTACTTGCTAGGTCTTTACATGCAAAATCAGAGATTAGAAGATTAAAAATAAAAGCAAATTAAAAACTAAAACAGACCAGAAGGAAAAAAACAAACAAACAGCAAGTGGTAACTGTATATTTGTAAATCCAGGATTAACATAATGAGGAAGCTCAAAAAAACTAAATGACTGGTCAGACTATAATAATAAGAGAAAATCATTTCCATCAGGAGATATTTATATAACCATCCATCAACTATATTCCACAACAGAAAGGATCACTTAAGGATAGGCTCAAGGAGGAACTAGCATAAAACATGGTGACTATGGTTAACAACACTGTATCATATAACTGAAATTGCTGAAATTTGCTGAGAACTCAAATGTTCTCACCACAATAAATAAATAATAATGAGGTTGTAGATTCATTAATTAACTAGATTAATTAACTATATCTCACAATATATACATATATCTAATCACCATGATGTACACTTAGATATCTTATCATTCTACATGTCAGTTATATTTCAATAAAAAACATATATACACAGGGGCACCTGGGTGGCTCAGTGGGTTAAAGCCTCTGCCTTCGGCTCAGGTCATGATCCCAGGATCCTGGGATCAAGCCCCGCATCAGGCTCTCTGCTCTGCGGGGAGCCTGCTTCCTCCTCTCTCTCTCTCTGCCTGCCTCTCTGCCTACTTGTGATCTCTGTCTGTCAAATAAATAAAAAAACCTTTAAAAAAAAAACCATATATACACAGGTTTAAGTCATCTCCACAGTTGCTTGAGGCCACATGGAGCATGGGTGGTCGCACCACAGCTTCTTATCAGGTTCACGTTTACTTATTGATTTCCCTCCAAACTGCTGTTACCTCAGTGTTAACTGTCTCTTAGACTATCATACTCAGCACATCTAAAGAACCAGATCTCCATGAAGTTTCCTAAGTACTAGATTTCAGATCTCTGTGGTACTTGTAAGTGCTATAAGGAGATGGGCAGGGCTCAAACACTGAAGGTACAGGAAGAAGAAATAAGAAACCATACTGTGACTTTAACTTAGCTGCATCAACTATTTCAGGTCATCAAAGGTCTCGGTGTGTACATGCTCTACCTCAAGTAACTGAGTATTTGTAGAACAGACAATGTGATGGCAAGTCTCTTTCACTTCTTTGTTATCCACACTGCATACAACATTAGTTAAGACAGCAGTATTTGCTGAACATGTATTTTATACATCAAAATTCTTTCCACAGTGGGCTCTCCTACAGTACCTTGCTTTGGGTGAGAAGCTTCTAGTCATGAGAACGTCAAAAAAAAAATGGCAAAGCAATTAAAAATGATGTAAGGAAGGACGAGTAATAAGGCTTCTATACTATGTACACTATGTAGTCACTGATGGACTTTCATTTCAGACACACAAAAAATCCACATGGCTACTACGGATCATGAGCTTTTCTGGTCTTAGTACTGTGCCCACCATAATTTCATCCCTATTAGTAAAATTTGTTTTTTCATTTATGTCAAATAGTACCAGACTGTTTTAATGAATATACTATAAAAGTGAAGGTTTCTTGGAAAGCCAAGAAATACTTAACAGAATTCATTTGTGAATTTTTATTTATAAAAAAAAGCTAGGAAGTTTTTCTTGAGAGAAAATCCCATCTCTTTTTTGTCCCTTTTGCTATCTAACCCTCTTCCCTTGTGAAGTTATTTACAAGAATGTCTTTGTTTCTATTAATTTCTTGACTATTTTTTTTTGCCACTTAGCTCATTTCTAGAATTTGATACAAACAAAAATTTCTCACTGGGCATATAATTCCTTCAACTAAAATGATTTGATAGGATCACATAATCACCACGTCACATACAAAAACAAAAATTTAGTGGAAATCTTAAATGTTACAACAATGCTGGTTTTTTAGAAGTTCTTACAAAGTTTTATCACTATTTTCAAAGTTTATTTCTCTTCCTCTCCCTATCAAAACAAATTAGTTTTATGAATCAGAGAATAAAAATACATATTGACTTAGAATTTATTCCTCTTGTACAACCTTACAGATATTTAGAAGCTAGGATATATTGAGGTTGTTTCTGTTTTTATCTTAGGCAAGGAACATTTTAATAAGAGAATAAGACAAATCCAAAGACTATTGTACCTCTCTTTTTTTATTCTAAATGCCAAGTATCATAAATGGGGCTTAATTTGTTCATATATTTCTATATGTTTTTAGTAAATAAAACAACAAGAATGTTTAAACAGGACACTTCAATGAAGTCAAGAAGTTACAGACTACTGCTAGGTTTTGTGGAGGATGGCTATTCTTCTGTTTTTGAGAGGGTTAGGAGTGGCACGAGGGAGGCATAGGAATATTTATCCTCTGAAAAAGTATCTACTTCCCTGACTGCCTAATAGTTAAGTGACTATATAGGCCTATTTACTTGGTTCCAACTTACACCGATTGTATGGTCACCACTATAATACTAGTAATATTATTGTTCATTCTTGCAGAACAACTTTATTCCTTAACATCATCCCAGAGACTCAGGTCATTAGTAAATGCTTCCCCTGAGCTCTGAGATGCTAACATTTTAAAGCAGATCAGAATCTGACCAATGCTCTGGTCCTAAATTTATGATATAGATGGGAATGGACAGCCTAAGGAAAACAAATACGTTTTGTTTGACCAACAGTGTTTTAAAAATTGAGAAATTTTATGTAAGAATCCAGACTTGTTTTGTCTTGAAAAATCAAACATTTTGGCAAACTGTGCCCAAATCTCCTATGGAAACAATCAGCTGCTGCTGTGTAGTTGCGGTGACCTTTAAAAAGGGCATGGTCTCTCCCTTTCACCATTCTCCCCCAGTCACCAAAGCCTTACATTACCAGCCTCACCTGACAGGCATCTGAATTTGAGCCCATGATCTCTATAAAGCCAGTATGTTATACTCCGTTCTCTTTCCCATATATGTAAAACGTGAACTGCTTTCAATTGACTACTTTGTCAACTTGACAATGCTAGCTGTTCACAATCTTCAGCAGTAGGTCCTCCATGATTTCTACTCTAGGGTTAATATTCTAATCAGGTACTAAGTAACGCAAGAAAATGCATGAGAAAAAGGTCTCCAGAACTCCACGCACTGAAAAATCTTTTCCCACCAAGGTAGTAAAACTTTGCTTACCAGTTTGGAATTGGTGATTGGCTTATTTCTTAAAGCTGGGGGTCTGTAAGCTGTTGCAACTTTAGGTTCTTCACTGGGTACATCACTTGGAACTGCTTGGTAAGTTATTGCTTTTACTGGAAATATTCCGTCTAAAAATGGCTGCCAAGAAACCTGCCATAATTCTCCATTTGACGGGACATCATACTTGTGCAAGACAGAGCCAGTATAATGCCAAATCTTGTACCCATTATTAACACGTAACCTGGGAGCACACGTGGCTGTTAAGATATGCTCACCATCAGGGCACCAAGCAAAATAGGTAGAATCAGAGGCCACTGGTTTAGAAATAAGTTTGTAGTTTTTAACATCCCATACTTCCATTTGTCCCCTCAGATTTCCAAATCCAGCTAGTACTAATATATGTCCGTGTGGGCTATAGTAGGCAGCATTACGGGGACCAGTTCCAAAGTCAAACACAGGATCACATTTCAAGTTGAAAATTGTCGCTTTGGCAGGCATAAAACCATAAACAGCACAAAACTCAGTAGAACTAGAATTCCAAACAACATCATAAATGGGGCCATTTTTTGCTAGAAAAAAAAATATAAGACCCAAATTAGCAATAAATCATTACATGAATACAATATTTATTAGCCAACTTATAACTATATAATATTCATAAACATGTCAAACAGTAAAAAAAAAATCCAAAAATTTCAAGATATGTTATAATTAAAGTATTATATGATATACTATGGCAATTAATGCTTTACGTTAATTTCTTTTAAACATTTTGGCAATGTAGGCTCATAGAAACATACATTATTAGTCCTATTAATAAGCTAGTTTTCATTAGAAAAGGTAATATAGGGACATAGTAATAAAAATACAAATTATATAAAATGATATGCCACAAAATAAGTCCCTCCACACAAAGGCAACCCTCTATTATATTCTTTGTATTTTTAAAATATTTTTGTTGAAATTAAGCATCTCTCTTGAACACATATATACACTCACACTGAAGTTCTTTGCTGTTTCATTTAGTACTCTATCTTGGAGATTTTTCCATATGAGCACATTAAGATCTGCCTCACTCTTCCAGTGGTAATGTATTCCTGTATATTCTCAACTGTGAGCGTATACAAACACATCTGCGGGAATGAACCTGGCTGCTCAAAGGTGTGTACCTTTACTTGATAAAGTCAAAATGCCCCTGAGAGAAGCTGTACCATTTTACATTATCAAAAGCATTTTTTTAAAGATTATTAACTTTTTTTTTTGAGCAGTTCTTAAGTGTACGTATTTTCCCCTCAGTCTCTCTCACACTGTGTAGTTTCATACTTTTATCTTTGCCAAGCTACTAAGAGAAAAACCTTTCTATTTCTTTTCTTATAAACTAAGCACCTTTTAATATATTTATACATAATTTCGTTTGTTTCTGTGGACTGTTTTTTACTGTCCCATGCTTGTTTTTCTCTCCAGCTATCGTTCTTTTACTGATTTACTTGATAGAGTAACAAAATTCACCTTTCCCATATTCATCCCTTGTCTGTCTAAAAATTTTTCCCCAATTTTTTTTTGTCTTGCTTAATTTATGGGCTTTTCTTCCTCCCATGTAGAAATCTGTATTTTATATATTCGCTTTCCCTTATTCTTCTGCCATGTTAGAAAATCTTTTTTCACTTTCAAGATTAGAAGAGAAGGTTGGGGTGCCCGAGTGGCAGATCAGTTAAGCATCAGACTTTAGCTCAGATCATGATCTCAAAGTGCTGTGAATGAGCCCTGTCTTGGGTTCCTGCTTAGCTGGATGTTTGCTTGTCCTTCTCCCTCTGCCCCTCCACCTGCTCATGCTCACTCATTCTCTCTCTCAAATAAATTAAAGAAAAAAGATTAGAAAAAAAAGAGGAAAAAATCAACTTTAGAACCAGTTTATCTAGTTAAAAAAAAAAAGACAACAAACCTTGGCTTTTTAATTTTTAGGTTATTTTGGAAAGAAATGACATCTTCATAACACTTCTATTTTTTTTTTAAGATTTTATTTATTTGACAGAAAGAGCAAGCACAAGCAGGGGGAGCGGGAGAGGGAAAAGCAGGCTCCTGGCTGAGCAGGGAGCTTGATGTGGGGCTCCATTCCAGGACCCTGGGCCGAAGGCAGATGCTTAGCCTACTGAGCCACCCAGGTGCCCCTATGAAACTCTTCTTAATAAAGGTCACATTTTGCCTCTTAGAAGTTTTGAAGTTTTCTTCCCATTAGTCCTATATATTTCTTGCCTTTTGTTAGTTTCTATAGGATCTTTCCTTTCATTATGTTTTTCAAGTGGCTGCTTATATTGTGACTTCATGTACATGCACAGATATGATTCTGTTTCTCCTTTCAAAACTGTGTATTTATTCTTTTGATCAGTTACACTGACTAGGTCTTCCACAATATTAAATTATAGTAGAATCCTTGATGACTTCAGAATACAAAGTTTTTTTTTATAAGGAAGTTTTTTATAAGGAAGTACCTTATTTTTACATGCTCAATTCAAAATGAAAAGTCAAATTTTAGAACTGTAATATTCTCAGTAATTTAGTTCATCAAAACAAAAATGAAATGGTAACATTCCTCAGTTCTGAAGACAGTGCTAAACTCACTAGACCAACTTACTGTCATAATAAGTAAGTCCCTAGAGAATACTACAATGACATTACCTCACTCAACAAGTTCCCCAGAACTAAATAAACTGGATTTTGTCAAAATAATCTATGTTTAGGGATGATTTTAAGTTTGTTAATTAAGAGAAATTTTACTTTAAAGGTTATTAAAATATTTGAGTTTTATCATGTGATCAAGAATTTGCATTAGATCCTCTTTATGGCACAGTGCTCTATTGTTTCATCACAAGAAGTCAACTGAATACTCACGCAGTTGCACAACAGCACTTTCTCCATTCGCTGCAATGTAGTGCAGTGTTTGTTCCCCATAGTAGGATGCTCCTGTCTTGTCAACATCTGTACTAGCTATTACTAACACAGCAGTAGCTATAATAGTAAAAACTTTAGTTAGATTTAAAACACAAATTAACCTAATATTGATAAGAAAAAAATTCCAAAAAATGTAACAGAGCACATTTTCATTAAATAAGCATCACTATTCTTTTTTTCTAAACATACAGGAATATGTCAATATTTGATAAATGAAATATAATTATCATACCTTTTTTATTCCATAGCATTGTAACCTTATCAGCTTTAAAGAAACTTTTATTAGCTAAAGCTGCATGAGGTCCATCAAAATTAGGGTACTGATACAATCTAACAAATGAAGGTGCACCCTTACTTCCTGGAACATAGACAGCCACCTGAAATACATATAAATCATTACTTAGTTTTTTCAGGCACATAAACTAAGATGGACATGTTTTTACAGTCACTAAGAACCAGGAAAAGGTTTAATCTAGTTATATTCCACATGAACAAAAACAAAGAAATTACCTTGTATGGTTGAGGTCCAGGCGATAACACAAAATCATTAATTTTTTGCAAATGCAATTTATTTGCAATTGTGTCTGAAAAAAAGCAAATAGTGTTAGATGGACGAGAGAAGCTAATAGGAACATGATCAATTCTGACTGCATTATAAAAGATTAATTTAACTACACATTGATACTATTCATTACAGTCTCATGTAGGTAAGGCGTTATGTATGGTGGAAAAAATATGGAGTGGGAACAACAGACCTAGATTTGAATTCCTACCCAGTCACTTACTAACTGGATGACCATGGTGAGTAATGGGACTGCACATCTAACTACCACTGATGATTTTAAGAAAACAGTGTTCTTTCTTATATAAATGTCCCACTAGGTAACCAAGTAGTAGATGGGGGAATTTCTCTTTATAAAAGTAATATAGCTTCCAAGTGACAGGGGAGGTGGGGAGACTTGGAAAATTAACAATTTGTAACCACTCATAAAATAATGGATCGAAGCACTGAACATTAATGTCAGCTAATCCTACAAAATTAAAGACCATAAGATGTAATTCTTCTTGATAAAAGAATTGAGCACTGCTTATGAGGTAGATTTGCCCTCATCACCCCAAAAAGAAGAATCTGAAGCTGACCAGTCCTAGATCCAAGAAGCTATTTAGGGGACAAATGAACATGGTAAACTATAGGATAGGATACAATAGCAAAATTCAACTATGAGAAAAATATATGACAAGTAACCTTGTTTCCTTACTAATAAATCTCAATGGGGGGCAGAGGAGATGGGAGTGGGAACTGATAGCTTGAAAGAAACTTAAAGATATATATACCAATTTATAATGTGAGGAGCCTTATTTGGAGCCCAAGTTTAAAAAAAATTATAACATTTGTAATTATTAGAATTTGGATACTGACCAGATATTTTATAATCTGTGATAATGGTATTGTGGCTAAGTCTTAAAAAATTAAAGAGCCCTAATCCTCAAGGATACATACTGAGATATTTATAGGGAAAATGATGCTATGTCTAGGATTGACTTTAGCAGAGTAAGAGAGAAAGATGTTAGGTAGAGAGATGTATGGATGAAGCAGGACTGGCAATGCACTGAAGGTTATTGGGACTAGGTGTTGACTTTTATGTTTCAAATTCTACATAATAAAACATTTTAAAAATCCATATCACAGAACTTTGATAGCAACTAAACACAGAAAGAGTATGCAAGTATTTTAATTTAATAGCGATTATTAGATAATAAAAGCTTATTATAAAAAAATCTTTGTTGTAGAATTTTAGTTGGCACTTAGACTTACAAAAGTTATCCAAATGAATTAATGTAACAATGATTATTAAAATATTAACAGTATTTAGGAGAATCCTATGATGCTATATAAGGCAATAAAACTATATACACTTAGAGTAAATAATAAACTTAGTTCATATATCCATACTAAAATTGTTGTTCTCAAAGAAGTGAACTTCGTTGTTAACATTTCGGGCGCAGACAGTTTCATCTTCTGACCAAGATGGACACCTATGTTGAAAAGAAAGAGTATGAACAAAATTTAGACAGGTGTAACCTCACATGTTAACATGCTGAAGTTAGTAATATTACTTACTATTTAAGGAAAATTACTGATAAATATGTCAAGTCAGATCCCAATAGCTTTAGTTAGCATTTGTACTAGAAAGATACCATTCTCTTTCATTCAAATAGTAAACAAAAGAAAGATCAAGTTTTTCCTCTATTACATTCCCATATACAAAATCCTTTAAGATCTAGACTTTGGTCAGACAAGTTATTTTCTATTTTAGTACCTGAGAAAAATATTATTCAATGAATTCATTTAAACTACTTTGTAAATAATTAGTATTTTAAAGCATTTATTTACCAATTTTGCATTTTTTTCTGGATGAAAGACTTCAAACATGTACCAGTTTTCACATCATAAAGTTGTAGGTTGGGTATCCCAGCTGTGCCATCTTTAGAAGCTAAAATAAAAACATTTTTTTTTTTTTGCAGTAATTGTCTCCTAACACTAGTAAAAAGAATTCTTTCAAAGAACAACTTTGAACAAGATTATAAAGATCAAGTGAAAGAGTTGCTTTGAATCAACTTTCTCTTTTAGCTTTAATTATGGATTTAATCATCCCTTCCTAAAGCCACAATTTGACAGCTGTTTGAACAAAAGTTTAGCATTTCTGAAATGAGTTAATTACTATAGATTTTAAGAATACTTAAGAGACTTGTATTAAGTTTGACATGGTTTTCAGTTAAATGGATTAAATTTTGTTATGAAATCTTGTATCTGTAAGTCACACACACAAACACACAAAATTATATTAACTACTCATGATCCTCAATTTCCTTTTTATTTACTTGAAAATGAAGATTCATTCAAGTCTATGCCTCTTGGAAGAACAAACCTAGAGGGTTTATAACCCAACAATGGGCTATTATACATTTAACTTAACATATGCCCACGTTATTAAAACATGTTTAAAAAGCCCCTATACCAGTTCTAAATTATTACTCATCTATGAAGCACAGCCATATAAAATGCTCATATAACATGTTATCTTATCTTTAAATGTGTTAAAATATGGCACATTTCCTACACTTTGTCATACCATATACATTTCTTACCTATTGTGTCTATTTACTTCTTCTTTTGGAGTGACAATAATTATTTGTTTTTTAAATTTATTTTATTTTATTTTATTTATTTGACAGAGAGAAATCACAACTAGGCAGAGAGGCAGGCAGAGAGAGAGAGAGGAGGAAGCAGGCTCCCCGCGGAGCAGAGAACCCAATGCTGGGCTCGATCCCAGGACCCTGAGATCATGACCCGAGCCGAAGGCAGAGGCTTTAACCCACTGAGCCACCCAGGAGCCCCAATTACTTATTTTTTAAAGGTTTTATTTATTTATTTGAGAGATCACAGGTAGGCAGAGAGGCAGGCGGGGGGGTGGGGGCTCCCTGCTGAGCAGAGAGCCAGATGCGGGGCTTGATCCCAGGACCCTGAGACCATGACCCAAGACGAAGGCAGAGGATTAACCCCACTGAGCCACCCAGGTGCCCCTGACTGGCAATGATTTTTTTTTTTTAAGATTTTATTTATTTATTTGACAGAGATCACAAGTAGGCAGAGAGGCAGGCAGAGAGAGAGGAAGGGAAACAGGCTCCCTGCTGAGCAGAAACCCCAATGAGGGGCTCGATCCCAGGACCCTGGGATCATGACCTGAGCTGAAGGCAGAGGCTTTAACCCACTGAGCCACCCAGGTGTCACCTGGCAATGATTATTTAAAACATTTTTCATTTAAGGGCCATTATTATCCTTAATTTTTGAATAACCACCAACCAGTGGTTATTCACTTGAGCTTTTTCTTTTTCTCTATCTCATGATGGATCTTTTCACTAACTTACTATACCTTCAAATTACTTAAAGTACATTATATTGTGGCCATGCAAGATTCACTGTTCAGTAAAGATACTCACAAACACTATTTACTATCTAAAGATTAATTACTTTCATATAAGGTTTTAAACCTTCTCTTTTTTATTCCCCCCACTGAACTGAATTGGTCCTGTCAATATTTTTATAATTGGAAAATACTTACTAGTGTAAGGTTGCCATGTTGCCAGGACAGTGTTTTTTGGTGAGAACTCAAGGCAAACTGCCTTTGGGAGGTCGAAGGAATGCAGCAGTCCCTTGTTAGTGACATTGATAACATTTATTCTGGTTTCAAAAGAAAGTACTTCAGCAATGAAATACTGTTTTAAAATAGCCAGCAAGATCCAAAACATGCATGCCTCTTTTCAAATAGAGATTGCTATAAAGTGGTCATTTTCATAAAAATCAATTTTCAGTTAATTCTAGAAAGTATCTAATGAACACCTTAAAAACAACAACAAAAACCAAGTGTACATTTTACCAAAATGCCCCTATATAAGGTTGGTACTGGGAAACACAGACTTAGCAGAAGGATATAATAGATGATTCCATTTTTAGCTGAAAAGAAAATTGGCCTTTAAGTGGACATAGAGCTAACTTACAGATAAGCTGACATGTATCAAACCAAGGGAAAACAGAAGTGCTAAACTGAAAGTATATTTTTTAATTTGACTAAATGGAAGTTGTAGTGGCTGTGAAATCATCAAGGAGACTTTTGATGTATATTAAAATCTCAGAAGTAATCTCCAAAAGATAAGACTAAGAATTATGGTGATATGATAATGATAAAAATTATAATAATTGTATAATAAAAGCCGTTCCACTTTTTGGATGCTTTATATGAACATGTTCTGATCTAACCACTTTATATACATTTTCTCATTTAATCCTCACAAGAGACTTAAAAGATAGGTATTATTGTCTCTATTTTACAAATGGTAAAAGCGAGGCTTAGAAAAATAAATGATTTGATGATTTGTCTAAGATCATACTATTGATAAATGCCAGAGTCAAGTTTTAAAACCAG
This sequence comes from Meles meles, assembly GCF_922984935.1. Lineage (NCBI taxonomy): Eukaryota > Metazoa > Chordata > Mammalia > Carnivora > Mustelidae > Meles > Meles meles. The sequence continues at coordinate 86,338,873 of NC_060069.1, forward strand.
TTTGGCTCGACTTATCTTATGTACTCTTATAGGTAAAGGAAAAAAAAAAAGATACTCCATCTTACTTTAGAAATTGCTTAAAATTACTTTGTTCTACTCAAGTTTGTGCCACTGGTTTAGGTAGGCAACCAAAAAGGCAAACAAAGTGGGTAAGAATGAATGATTACTGCATGCTGTTTAAATACACACACACACATAAATACACAGGATTCTTTACAAGTTACTATAAATTACGTATTTTAGAATTACATGAAACTTTCTTTTTTGTTGTTGTTGATAGCCTTTAATAGTTATTCTTAGTTTAACAGAGTATTTATTTACACTAAAAAAACTCACATATTTAAGGAAAAATCAGTTATAGTTTCTGATTAATTAACTATGACCTCAGCAAAGACCACAATCAATACACTACATCTGTTTCTCTTGTCCCCAGAAACGTTATATGTTGTTGTGGTTGCAGAAACTGCAGGAAATAAATGCTAGAACCAGGGATAGAAAGTATCTATTTAAAAGATGGCCACAACAAATGGGCACATATTAAAAGGTTTGAGAGCTGAATACAACAGAAAGCCAATCAGGGATATGAAATACATTAGGTAAATAATTGTGAAGGTGAAAATAGACTTACTCAACCAACTCTAAGCTAGTAGAGTAAGGGATACCTCAAAAAGATAATAGACAATGAAAGGAAGTATATTATGTCTCATTATATAGTAAATTTCTATTAGCTTATTACTCACAGTGTAAACTAAAATATAGATTTTAATCTTTTTTCGAAATTACTCTTAAAATATACACCTTAAAAATAAGGGATGCCTGGTGGCTCAGTCGGTTAAACGTCTGCCTTCAGCTCAGGTCATGATCCCAGGGTCCTGGAATCGAGTCCGGCATCTGGCTCCCTGCTCAGCCGGGAGTCTGATTCTCCCTCCATGTGCTGCTCTCCCTGCTTGTGCTCTCTCTCTCTGACAAATAAATAAGATTCTTAAAAATGAAACAAAATAAAATAAAACTCAAATACTGACAATAGGTCACACCAAAATTAAGAAAATTTGAGATTACATTCTTTGAGACTGAGATTAAGACTTTGTTAACATTGTGGATAAGACCCAATAAGATCTTTTCTTTTTTTTTTTTAAGATTGTATTCATTCATTTGAGAGAGACAAAGAATGAGTTGGGGTGTTGGGGGAAGAGCAGAGGAAGAGGGTCAAGTAGACTCTGTGTAACATGCATACCCCAACGTGGGGCTCAATTCCAGAACTCTGAGATCATGACTTGAGCCAAAATCAAGAGCAGAATGCTCAACTGACTGACCTACCCAGGCACCCCCAATATTACTACATTCTTACTAATTTATGAGTAGTAGTTTACTGGTTGGCATCAATAACTTAAAAAAATAAGGTGATTAACATTTTTAATTACAAAAACTAATTCTGCCAGCTACTCATAGTCATCAAAAGTGAATCATCTAATTCAACACAATCTTTTTAGCATTAATTTAAAAAAATCAGCTGTTTAATCCAATCTGACTTTAGAATCCATCATCACTGTGTAACAACTTTTAAAATGTACTTTTCATATTAATGAATACATTTTCTACCTTTTAAAAAACCTAAGGTATTATATCTGGTTAAAAACAACAACAAAAATAACTTTAAATCAAGCAACAAATACTTAGGCATTTTCCTGGTTCTCTGAACTGAAATGTAGTGACTATGGAAAAATTGAGAGTCATTTTCTTAGTGAAATTATGAATATTTAATCAGAATACTTCTCTTTTGCAAAACGAATTTTGTAATCTGATTATTTTATGTAACAGAAAAAAATTACACTAATGTACTTTTGAATAATTTATAAAATACTTAAATGACATACTTTTATATACAATAAATCTCACAGAAATAACTGTTGTTACTAATTTAAAAGCAAAGATATAAGTATCTAAGTCTAAGGTAAACAAACAAAAAAGTTATTCTCTAAGTGTTAGCGCAGAACTGAAGAAACCCTTACCAATAACATAGAGCACTATTTAGAACAACTCAGCTTCTCCAGCATTAAATTAACTGCCTCTTTTAATATATTTTTAGTCCTAAGAAACTATGGTAAGTCAAGTCATGGCATATAAACAGAAGTTAACTTTAGAGTTCTAGGGGAGCTACACTGGAGATAATATCTAACTACATCATTAAGTAAAGTTACTTATTTACTAATTTACTAATGACATCCAAAACTGTTATTCAAATAATGCCACTTATGTTTTATACTCATGATACACATATAAAATGTTATATAAAGAAACACTAACTTTTCTCCGTTGCCCCAGGCAAACAAGGTGCCATCCTTACTAAAAGTATAGACTTTGCAATTTTTCCCAGATTCCCTGAAAATGACAAGAAAAAAAGTTTAATAAGCATTACTATTTTTCAAAAAGTGATTAAAAATTTACAATTTTTACAATTAAATTACAACTAATTTAATGATTATGAACTTACATAAATTTAAAAAGTAATTCCAAAATGCTTTAGTCTACCAAATGCCTTATCTCTTAAAATGCAGTGCCAACAACCACTGTAAAGTAAGGTGGAAACTGGAAACTGATGTTACATCAACAGATCAATCTTAAGAAGAAAAGAGAGCCCTTTTGGGTGAATAACTAGTTTGTGTGAAAACTCAAAAATGTAAGTGAACATGGAAGTCACCAGCTGTCAGCCCTAATCTTGAGCGGGCTGAAGGATTTCAATATGGAGACTTTGTGAAGAATGCCCCAGATCACCTGCATAACAACCTAACTATGGATAGAATACCCTCAAGTAACCAATAAGTGCCCCTAGATTTGAAGGACAAAGATCTTCCATTAATTTCTGATGTACAGAGACCAGAAGTGTAACAACAATCAGAGGCTCTTCACGTTAAACTGTGGATGCAAGATTCTCTATAAGAACAGACCTAGGAAATCAGACTTCTTGGCAATATTCTATTTAATGATCAAAACTCTATGTACTATATCTCTCAACTGGAGATGGCTACTAGGAGTACATCTCCCAGCAATAAGGAATATACAAACAGAAATGTGTATGTGGGCACATGCAGAATGTCCATATGTGTAGTCACATAAAACCAGAACTTCATCAGCTAACAACCATTTAAATTATTAAACAACAAGCACTGAGAATTGACCAGGACATCCCCCTTAAACTGGATACTATCTTTACATTACTAATTCGTCTGAAGATGATATCTGTGTTTCTGCCATCACATAATAATTAGCTTATACGCAGTTTGTGGTTACTGAAACATTATTTTTAGTCCTCTTCTCACATAAACAACTATGACCAAGAAGTCCTCCATCTTCCACCTGTGCTGCAACTTATTTCATTTAATACCCAGTTCTTGGATATACAGGTTTTTAAAAGCTCCCCATGTCATTCTAGTGTGCAGCCAAATTTGAGAGCCACTCATCTAAAATCTCGACTAAGGTCACAGGAATCAACTTTGGGGGGGGGTCACACTAACCTTAAGATGGGACACTTTGAGCATTGGGAAGAAAAGAAATCATGAGTCCATATTGATATATGCAAGTCTATCCTTTCATTCTTATGCTGAAAAAAAACACTTGGTTTCTAATGATTTTTAATATGTTATATATTTATTTATTTATATCATACAATGGATTTAAAATAGCAGTATCAATTTTCTGTTACCAAGAAAACAACTGAATGCATTTCAGAATTTTGCATGTCATCATATGGTTATGCCACCAACTTAAACTTAGTATTTTTATTATAATTTTCTGTTTACCCATTCATTGTTTTTTTCTAGGAAAAAATATATCTGTATCTACCTAGTTATATATATATTTTTTCTATTTCCTTCCTTTCCTATACCTTTTCCATTCTCTGACTTCATGAAGTCTACAGCCAGTGGTTTGGTTATCACATTTGCAAGTTTTTCTTCGTTCCCCAAGATAAGATTCTTCTTAGCTAAAGGCTTGAACCCAAATATACTAACGTCTACACTTTTTCTTTTAAACATGCTGAACTATTATTTTCACATCTAAAGATTGATCATTTTTCTCGATAAAGATTATGCATTCTTTCCATCTACTGTTGATATTACATAACACATCTCGAAGAAACTAGCCTATCTGTTCTTTCTTTCTTGTTCAGAATATAACAGCAAAAAAATAATTTAGGATGTATCATATAGTTCCCCATAACCTCAGTCAACAATATAAACCATACCTTGGAAACAAAGTGCTTTCTGTAAAATGTGGTGGTCCATTTACCATGTACAGTCCTTCTGATCCTCGGACTAAAGAAGCAAAATGGAAAAAAACGCCATCAGTTTGTTAATAAATACTCAGTAATCACAAATATTTTAAAAAACAAAAAGCTTTCAGGGGCACCTGGGTGGCTCAGCCAACCGAAGCATCTGCCTTCAGTTCAGGTACTGGGGTCTTGGGATAGAGTCCGGAGTCAGGCTCCCTGCTCAGTGGGGAGCCTACTTCTCCCTCCTTTTCCCCCAATCCCTGCTCATGCGCTCTCTCACTCTCTCAAATAAAATCTTAAAAAAAAAAAAAAAAGCTATCAAAGTATCAATGAAATTATTAAACATTTCCTAGAACTATAGAATGTTAGCATTAAAAGGGTACCTTTTTCAATAAATAAATAAATAAGTACATTTTTCTTAACCCTATTGCATGAAATCCTGCAACTGTTGGGAAGTCAATAGGTACTGCAATGGAATTAAGGTTTATGTCCCCCCCACAAATTCCATGTTGAAACACTTATCCCAATGTGATAGTATGTGGAACTGGGGCCTTTTGGAAGTAATCCAATTCATGAGGGTAGAGATCTCATACATCAGATCAGTGCCCTTCTAAGAAGAGCTCCAGAGAGCTAGCTAGCTCTCTTTATGCCATGTAAGGATATAATAAAAAGTTGGCAGTCTGCAACCTGGAAGAAGAGGATATAGAAAGCAGGGTAGCCGTGTGCTTTATTTAAAAAAAAAAAAAAACAACCATAAAAATACAGAATATGTTCAAAGTTCTTAAAAAAGTAAAGTATTATTAATATATTTACAATTTCTCAAACTAAGAGAACAAGTGGGATGAAACACATTTACTATGTTTCCAATAACAGTAAAATCCTAAAAACTAAAGCCAGAACAGAATTCAAGATTAAGCAAAAACATCCACAGAATTAAATATTTTTATTTATTTTTTAAAGATTATTTATTTATTTGACCAAGAGAGACAGTGAGCATAAGCAGGGGGAGCAGCAGGCAGAGGGAAAGGGAGAAGCAGGCTCTTCACTGAGCAGGGAGCCCGATGCGGGGACCCAGAACCCTGGAATCATGGCCTGAGCTGAAGGCAGATGCTTAATGACTGAACCACACAGGTGTCGCAGATTAATTATGTATTTTTAAAATGGCTGACTTAGAAGCTTCTAAAGCTGAATCAAAGAAATTGATTTGTTCATTTGAAAAATGCTTCCTGAGCAAAAATAAAAACTACCTCCCAAAACTTACGTAGAGTACTAATGATACAACAGGGAGGACAATCAGCTTTGTCCCTGACCTCATTAATCACATAATCAATCAAATACATGGAATTCTGTAAGTGTGCTTAGTGCTATAAAGTAAAGATTTATGGAGCTAATCCAGCAAATAACAGGGAGTTTTGATCTAAAAATGGAAGGTTAGGGAAAGTGTTCTGGAGTACAGGATTTGTGCGCTGAGTTCTGGAGGATGGATAGTAGTTAACAAGCAAAGAGAACAGCAACAAGTGCAAAAACTCCATGGCAAAAGAGATGATAGAGCATTAGAAGCAACTAAAGGCCTTTATGGAAGTAACTGAGCTGGAGAAGAAAACAGGGCTCAGACCAAGCACGATCTCTTGTGGACTAAGGCAACACTGGTCTGTGGCCTAAGGTGGGAAACTTCTAAAGGGTTTTAGGTAAAAATTTTTTTAAAAGATTTTATTTATTTATTCAACAGAGAGAGAGATCACAAGTAGTCAGAGAGGCAGGCAGAGAGAGAGGGGGAAGCAGGCTCCCCGCTGTACAGAGAGCCCAATGCGGGGCTCAGGCCCCGGACCCCGAGATCATGACCTGAGCCGAAGGCAGAGGCTTAACCCACTGAGCCACCCAGGCGCCCCTAGGTGAATTTCAAGAACCAGTTTTGCATTTTGAAAAGGTCGATCTGGTCCAGCATAGAGAATAAACTGGAAGAAAGACTGGATAAGACTATTCAAGACAGTTCTACAGTGGTCCCACAGGAGAGTGTGGATACTTGTACCGGTCGGGTGCAGTGGAAATGGAAAGTGTGTGTTCAATATTTAAAAAGATAAGACTGGCAGAACCTGGTGATGGGCTACTATCTTGTCAGCTAAAATTCTTGCTAGCAGCAACAGTTAAGCACTGAATAGAAGAAAAACTTATACTAAGGTTCACAGTTGTAATTCTACCTGCTTCCTTTTCCACAAATCTTCCACTCTTCCCTTTAGTGAGAAAGCAGCACAACTGGTAAACAGGGCCACTCTTTGCTCCATTTTCCTTCTCAAGGTACAGTTCTCATAATACTGATTTTCTTTCTTTCTTTTTTTTTTTTTTTTTCCTTTAAAGATTTATTTATTTGACAGAGACAGAGAGGGCGAGAGAGAGCACTGGGGAGAAGAGAGGGAGAACCAAGCTCCCCATGGAGCAGGGAGCCTGATTCAGGGCTTGATCCCAGGACCCTGGGACCATGACCTGATCCAAAGGCAGACACTTAACCAACTGAGCCACCCAGGAGCCCCATCATTACACTGATTTTCTACCTGAGAATTAACTAGTTCAATTTTCAGATATTGAAAGTAATATAACTTATAGTCCCAAAGTAAGTAATTTAAAGTCAGGAAGTTATTAAGGGAAAGAACCACTGATGAACAAGACAAAAAAAATCTATGCCCTCATGCAGCTTCCACTCTAGTGGAGGGACCAAGATAAATAAACACACAACTAAATGATGAGTTGCTTGTTAGATATCCACAAGTACATAAGTCCATACCATGTTTCCTCACACACAAGCACTAGACGGAATGGTCAAACTGTTACAGGTCATTTGGCCTTGAATAGAATGAAGCCTAGCAAAGTGTTCTGCGTTCTGCATGTACCAAGATCTAAACTTGTAGCACTATACAGCTTACAAGGCAATGCTCTATATGATCAGGTCCCTTCACAGCTCTGTGTGCTAGGCATGAGGGATTTTAAAAAATGAATCCACAACTGCATTCAAGGCAATAATTTCAAAGGAGCTCAGTCTATTGCTATGCCTTGAATGAAACACTGAGATTTTAAAACTATGAACTAAAATTCTCTAGCATCAAAATTCTCAACTGCTTCTCAGTTTTTTGGCTAAGATCAAGTGCAGCATCAAAATTCTTTTACTACATAGGCAAAACAGTGCTATTTCTCATCACCGAATCATTTGCTGTAATATAAGGTACAACTCATTAGCATTTAGAATAGGCCATTCTTTTCTTTAACCCATTGAGACACCCAGGTGCCCCCAGGCCATTCTTTTCTTAATACTATAATAACTAACAGCTTTAACAAACACTTATCTCAGGGTTTAATAAAAAGTGAATCTACCAAACTAGGGAGTTTAGTTTCCAGATTACACTTTAATACTAGGCTACATACAATTGTTGGCCTAATGAGGTCCCTCCCACAAGCAGCTATTGTGGTTTAACACACTAAGGGCTCTCCTACAGAATTTACATATAGGCCTAGGAAAATAAAACAACATATCGTCAGTGAAGTCCCAATGAAGCTGCAGTGTAATGAGAAAATGTGCCACAGATGATGCAATCAAACCATACTCTGTTTTAACTGCTGACCCTGAGAACATAACGCCTGAAGCGACTGGCAAAAAAAGAAAAAACAAGCTTTATCGATCTCATCTCAGGCTCTTGTGTTCTCATGAACTTGGAACTACTAACTTGATCCTCTTTTTTGATCCATTTTTCTGTTATCAGCAACCACAATGTTATAGTTGGGGTGAAATTCAAATTTTTGTATATTATACAGTTGACCCCTGAACAACACAGGGGTTAGGAGTGCTAAATCCGGTGTAACTCAAAATGTGTGAATAACCTGACTCCCCCAAATATTTAACTACTAATAGCCTACAGCTGACCACAAGCCTTACTGCTGATATAAATGATTAACACATATTTTGTATATTTCATATCTTCATACCAAACTAAGGTGGAAAACTCCAAAGGATTTACTACAGACCGTTTACCACCCACATCATTCAAATGTTGAAACTTAATCCCTGATGTGGTGGTATCTGGAGATTGGCCTCTGGGAGGTGATTAGATTCTGACAGGGAATAGGATTAGCACCATGTAAGAGATTCCCAGAAGCTCCCTCTACCCTTCTAGCCTTATGATGACACAGTAGACAATGGCTCTCTTTGAATCAGTAAACAGGTTCTCACCAAACAATCAAATCTTCCAGTACCTTGAAGTAGACTTTCGCAGACTATAAAAGTATGGGAAATAAACGTTGTTTAAGCCACCCACTCTATGATATTTTTGTTACTGGAGCCTGAATGGACTAAGACAGTGTAGTAGAGAGAAACAAAAACTACTTAACCCACCCTCTTTCATACAGGTTGTTAACTCAAAATCTTAAAAGGCAACACTCGACAGAAAAGTCCGTGTAAGAAGTGTCACTCTTGAGTGTCACTCAAGAAGCATTCAGTCTCATGTGGTTTTCAGTTCCTAGTTTTAGTATGTTTCTGGAGAAGCAAAATCTTGAGTGAAATTGATCAACTTCTTTTCAACATGCACAAGTTCGCATTCTAAATAAAGAGTTTCAAAACAAAAATCCAAAAAGTTGTATGTTCTGATTCCATTTATATAACATTCTTGGAATGACAAAATCACTGAGGATAGATCAGTGGCTTCCCATGGTTAGAGTGGAAAGAAGAGTATGACTATAAAAGGGTAGCATCTTTTTCTTCTTTTTTTAGAGAGAGAGCACGTACAGTGGGGGGTAAGGGGTAGGGGTTGTGCAGAGAGACAATCTTACGTAGGCTCCACACCCAGGGCAGAGCGTGACACTGGGCTTGACCTCACCACCCTGAGATCATAATCTGAGCCAAAATCAAGAGTTGGATGCTCAAATGGATCCCCAGGATCCCCAGGGTAGCATCTTCTTTGTGATGATGGAGCAGTTCTATGACAGTGGTGGTTACATGAATCTATATATGTGATAAAATTTCTTAGTACCATATATACACACAAACTGGTGAAATCCAAATAAGGATTATAGTTTAGTAAATACTACTGTACAAGCACCAATTTCCTAGTTTTAATAATGTACTATGGTTATATATTATCACCGGAGAAAGCTAGGTGAAGGGTTCACTAGGAACTCCCTTTATTGTTTTTGTGACTTTTTATAAGTCTTAAATTATACCAAAATATAAGGCTTTATAAAAGACCACCATTTTTTATGATGCTTTTTCAAAATATGGCAAGAAATTAAATCAATCAAAAGTCTGGAAAAAAGTTCTTCTTTCTTTTTTTTTTTTTTTAAGATTTTGTTTGTTCGAGAGACACACAGAGGGAGAGTGAGAGGGAAAAGGAGACTGCCCGCTGAGCAGGGAGCCCAACATGAGGCTTCATCCCAGGACTTTGAAATCATGACCCTAGCAGAAGGCAGATGCTTAACTGAATGCGCCACCCAGATACCCCTGGAAAAAAGTTATTCAACATTTCTCAAGAATGGATTTGCTTGGGAATACCAAACAAAAGTGTTTCATTAAAATAAAACATTGGGGGCACCTGGGTGGCTCAGTGGGTTAAAGCCTCTGCCTTCAGCTCGGGTCATGATCCCAGGGTCCTGGGATAGAGCCCCAAGTCAGGCTCTCTGCTCAGAGGGAGCCTGCTGCCCCCACCTCTCTCTGCCTGCCTCTCTGCTTACTTGTGATCTCTGTCAAATAAATAAATAAACTCTTAAAAAAAAGAGAAAATAATAAATAAAATAAAAAATGGAATAGATCAAGATTTTTGTACTAAGATAAAAACAAAGTCCATGAGACAAAAAGTACAAACCAGAGCTACTTTAAAACTGGTGATACTGGTGGTTATATTCTTATAACAGATATGTCTATTTTAGGGGGACTAATTATCAATTGATTCATCATAAAAATTATATTGGGTCACTACAGTCTTGTTCATACATACAATCACTATTTTTTTTCTTTTCTTTTTTTTTTTTAAAGATTTTATTTATTTGACAGAGAGAGATCACAAGTAGGCAGAGAGGCAAATGGCGGGGTGGGGGGGGCCGAGCAGGCTCCCCGCCAAGCAGAGAGCCCGATGCGGGGCTCAATCCCAGGACCCCAGGATCATGACCAGAGCCAAAGGCAGAGGCTTTAACCCACTGAGCCAACCAGGCGCCCCTACAATCACTATTTAAAGCAAATATTTTATTTCACACCTCCTTACACAGAAGCGTAACCAAAATGCTTAATATAATAACAATATGCATAACTAAAATGCTTAAATAAAATAATATAAAGTGCTGTAAGACATTTTGGAACCACTAAGATACTTTACTGGATTTAATCAGTTTCAGTAACTTATACAAGAATAAATGGATATACACAGTGTATTAGAAGACACAAAATCAGATTCATAACAGAACATAAATTGTATTACAAGTTAACAAAAGTAAAAATATAAATATGAATTCAAAAGTTCTTTTCAGTAATGAAAACAATTTTTCTACATGACTTTTTATGAGGAATTCATTTTATTTATTTTTATTTTTTAAAGATTTTTATTTATTTATTTGACAGAGAGAGAGATCACAAGTAGGCAGAGAGCAAGGGGAAGAAGGCTCCCCGCGGAGCAGAGAGCCTGACGCAGGGCTCGATCCCAGGACCCTGAGATCATGACCTGAGCCGAAGGCAGAGGCTTAACCCACTGAGCCACCCAGGCGCCCCGTGGAATTCATTTTAATTAGAAATGACTGAATTCAAAACATTGAACAGACTGTAGAGATAGTTTAATATAGTGTACTGAGAGTTGCTATGATCTGTTTTTAATGATCTTCCCCTGTAATCAAAGGGGATCTGGAAACATGCTCTATTAGAAAGAAAAACCTAGAACGTGAACAGCTCTTTTCAGTAAAGCAACAAATAAATGCCAGAGTTTCACACAGAAAAACTGTTTAAAATCAAGAATATTAAATATTGTATTTAAATAATCTTTTTAAAAATTAGTAGCCTTCCTGGATACTCATATACCATTTATTGCTCTAGGCCTGAATTAATATGAGAAAACTACTAGGTTTCAACGAACAAGGGTTCTATGCCAGGGATATGGTGATCATTATAATGGGATATTTTTTCCAATCCTTACATCCACTGCAGTACCTATCAATGTAGGACAATGACTCCATTTTGAATAAATTAACTCAGTGGCCTCAACCAGGCAAGCTGATTAGAAATATGGGTTTCACATAAGGACCACTGTTTTACATGCCTGGCATCCAGAATCCACCTACTAGAAGACTCTAATTTTCCAGGGAAAACTGTCCAAGCATGAGAATATAATTTGGTCCTGGTGATTCGATTAACAACTGAATGATTCAAAGATAAGCAAGATCCAGCCAGGCCAAGCCAAACAGACGGCATTGAGACTGGCAAAAAGCAGGCTTTCCTTTGGGGCTGCTGAGCTGGTTGAATATAAACATGGAGAATGTTAGCCTGAGAATGAATTTTGTTTTAAACATCTATTTATTTATTTATTTAGAGAGTGCTTATTTATTTAGTGAGTGCACACCTGCAAGCAGGAGGAGGGAGAGAGAGATGGAAAAAATCCCAAGCAGATTCCCCACAGAGCACAGAGCCCAACTCAAGAGAGGCTTAATCTCATGACCCCAAGAGCATGACCTGAATTGAAATCCAGTCAGATGCCCAATGGATTGAGCCACACAGGTATGCTTTGGCTTTTTATCATTTCCAATTAAAAGTTATGTCTAACAAGGGGCGCCTGGGTGGCTCAGTGGGTTAAGCCGCTGCCTTCGGCTCGGGTCATGATCTCAGGGTCCTGGGATCGAGTCCCGCATTGGGCTCTCTGCTCAGCGGAGAGCCTGCTTCCCTTCCTCTCTCTCTGCCTGCTTCTCTTGTGATTTCTCTCTGTCAAATAAATAAAATCTTTAAAAAAAAAAAAAAAAGTTATGTCTAACAAAATTTACTGAACAATGTCCAAATTACTTTAAACTCTAAAATTCCATGAGTCTAAGTTTAAAAAAAGATGTTGGAAGTAAAAGAATCTATTATTGGCTGAAATATCTATGCTAACAATGTTTACAAAATTAATCTGTGTGTTTACGTAAAAGAAAAATGGACCATGGAGTTGAATGACTAAATATAATCATGATTCTGCCAACTTGGAATATCAATCTCTCTGGGCCTCCATGAATATGAGAATATGAGGAACAGAAAGACTAGTTGACCTTTAAGCTCTTACAAAGTTCTTGATTTTAAGCATTATAAGAAAATTGTCATTCTTAGTTAATTTGACTGTAAATGAAGTGATGATCCTTCATGAACTTATTCCTCCATCAAACATTCAGGGTGTCTATTGTTTACCATGCACTGTACCTGGTACTGAGAAGTCAGGGAGGAGTAAAACTCTGCCCCCACTACCAAGGAGTTCACAGTCTAGCAAGGCAGAAAAGCATCTAAACAACCAGATAATTAACCTATGTGAAAAAAAAAATTCAAGTATATATGAAGTATAAAAATAGCCTAGGACTGACTGATCATCTGGGAAGAGTGGAAAAAAACTTCAAAAAGCAATAATGTTTGAAACGAATTTTAAAGATGAAAAGAAGTAAGTCAAATCAAGAGGAACAGGATAGTCCTAGGCTGAAGAAGTTCATTTTTCAAGGGTTTTATAAGCAGTTTTTTATAAGCAGTTCAATACTGATGGAGCACAAGCCGGGGGGGGGGGGGGGCGCGGGGGGGGGGCGGGGTGCGCAGGGATGCAAAGAGCTTTTCAAGGATTATGAAGGGTTCCACATTCTATGCTAAACTGGAATTTACCCTGTAAGCATCATGAAGACCCTGTAAGGATTTTCAAAGGGGAAAAATTTATAGATAATTTTAATGTACTATTTTTTTATTAGAGTTCAAGTAAGTATTTAGTATTCCAAAAATGTGAACATACAAGTTATCTTTACGAAGTCAGAGAAAAAAATCCACTTAATTATGTAATTATGCCTTTTAAAACAGTATCTGCCTGGCATAATCATCTAACAAATTATAGTCAGCATTTGATAAATATCTGATGAAGGAACTGCAGTAGCCAGACTGGTAAGAGTGGACGTGGTACTTAATAATAAAGATCTTAAAATGCAGAATGGGAAAAAGTGCAAGTTTTTAAAGGTTCCTTTCAAGTCTCAAGGGGACATAATCCCCTTCCTCGAAAGTAGACAACCTTTCTGTTAATGACTTTCTCCCTTCTACATAAGCTGTCCACGACTTTTAAAAAGCCTCTATTCTTTTCTTTCCCAACACCCCTCTCTGTATTTGATAGTCATGTGAGAATCCTAACTGTTACTGTAGTCCAGTCTTCTCGGACACAGTCCAAGACTAAGTTAATTATCTTTTCCAAAATTATAAACTCTAACTTCACTTCAAAATCTCAGGAATCCTCTCATGTTCAAATTCGAAAATGCTCATAACCATTTCAACATCAAACGTTGCCAGATCATTTCTATAATACTGCTACAATCCCAGAGCACACTTTCATCACTTTAAATCAACTAATACAGTTCTACTCTCTCTATTCTATTCTCTATTCTAATCTAATTAAAGCAAGGAGCACAGAATTTGGTATTACTTAAGTTCAGGTGTATTTAATATGTGTGCTCATTCTAGGGACTTAATAATTTGTTTTTGTTTGTTCCTTATTAAAGGGATAAATGATTTCTCACTGTCAACAAGGTCTGTCACCAGATAAGGGTTCGTATAAAACCAGTGCTGCAGACCCGGGGTAACAAATTCAACCAGCATTTTCTGATCTTATCTTCCTTCCCCAATTCCAGTGGAACTTGAAGCGACAGGGAGGAATGATGCATGGGCCAAAAGGGTGGGGAATGTTGGGGCCCAGAGCGAGGGCCTCACTTCCGATTGCCACGCTACACCAAGAAACCCAAAAGGCCTTCGAGATCTTCCACAACCCACAAGGAAAAGTGCATCAGACACCAATGCTTCTCGGGTTATCCCCAAAAGCAAAGACACAAGAAGAAAGTGCTCTGAAAAGCAGTCCCTCGCTTGTTCAGGACTCACCTGTCAGGAGCGGCGTGGACGGCGCCATCTTGTTCCGGAAAGAGAAACCCACGCGCTTGGGTCAGAGTTCACGAGGGCCAAACCCGGCCCCTACACGTCTGTTCAAGCGTGGAAACCGCGCAGAGCTATTTCCGGTATCACAAGCCTCGGGGCCAATTTACTTCCGGTTGGAGAGAGTAGCGGAAAGGAGCCCGAAAGCGCACGCGCAGCTCCGGGGCAACACTTTTAAGAGCGTCGGGAGGCTCGGCTTCGTCTTCCCTCTTCTGCTTCAGCAGGCGGAGCGCGCGCTTCCGCGGGGCGGATCCCGTCCAGTGCTGACGTTGGCAGCCGAACCCGAAGTAGTTCGAGGTTACGGACGGCACTGCCCGGTTGTTGCGTTGCATTTCCTTCCTCTTTCAGTCCACGCTCCCGGCGGCGGCCAGAGCGGCGGCGCAAGAATATCCCGGCGGCCCGCTGTCGTCTCGCGCGCCCGCCTCTCGGCCGGCCAGTCCGGCGTCGTCAGTCAGGCGGCGGCCCGCGCCCAGCCAGCGGCACTCGTGCTCGCTTAGCCCAGGCCCAGCGGCCGGAGCTAGTGCCCCGCCTGAGAGCCTCCTAGCTCCGGCGGCACAGGCACCGGGAGCAGAGCGTCGCGGCGGCACAAGGGGAGGCGAGCGAGTGCGTCCAAGGGGTGCCGGGGGCAGGTGGTGGCGCCGCGAAGATGGTCGCCAAGCAGCGAATCCGTATGGCCAACGAGAAGCACAGCAAGAACATCACCCAGCGCGGCAACGTCGCCAAGACCTCGGTAAGGAAAGGGCAGGCGCCCCTCGGTCCGCCAGCCCAGGCTCAGGCCCGGGTCGTAGGGCCGCGTCGAGTTCTCCCCGAGACCCGAGGCTAGGGGACCGGGGCCGCGAGCTGGACGCTAAGTTGGCGGGGGCAGGCTGGGGCGGGGTGGGGGAGGTTCGGGAAAGTGGGTGCCGGAGCTTGGCGGTTCGGGAACGCTGGGGAAACCTGTGAGTTGAGAGGACCCGGCCACCTGGACCGAGGTGTAAGCTGCAGGAGCCCGGGGTCGGAACGGGGTTTTGCATTTGAAAAGGGAATCTTCATTTTTACAGAGAAATGCTCCCGAAGAGAAGGCGTCTGTAGGACCCTGGTTATTGGCTCTCTTCATTTTTGTTGTTTGTGGTTCTGGTAAGTGTTTGGGGGCTACCTTTGGGTAGGGCGTTGGATGTACGGTTTGGGATGACGTGGTGACCCATAAGTAGTGACTCCTACCAGCGTAGTTCTCAACTTACCTGCCGTGAGCCCCACATAAGTCTCTCTCATCTGAACCGAATTACTTGTCCCACATATGCACAGAGGGTGGTGCTCCAGAAATTTCTCACAGGTTGATTTGTGCTCACAGGAGATCAGAAAAAGAGGTCAGGTCCTTAGTTAGTAATGATCAAGTTGGAAGAAATTTAGACCAAAACAAAAAAGCCTCACGGAATGAGAATTCAGAATGTTTTGCAGCCTCATTATCGATACATTTGCAAAAAAGCTTAGGAACGTGATGTATGTTATGGACGTTGAACTTAGTTTAATGTGTCCCAGAGTCTGATGTTTTTATGTCAGAATTGGGTACATTTTATAAAGTAAAGAAAGCTCTTGCAAAGAATTGATTCTGTATAAAGAAAACCTTTCTTTCTGTATAAAGAAACCTGACTGGCAACTTAATATATGAGACAAATGTTTTTAGATTAAAGAAACGTTTGACATATGGTAGGAAAAATAAGTTATCAGGTTAACTTGCTGTTAAAGTAATAGATTCTTGCCTCTACAAATTACAGAATATCCTTTCCTCTGTTCATTTATTATCTTCATTTATTATTAATATGCAAATTGTTGCATATTAAGTTGTTGATAGTGAAGTACACGTTTTTGTTTTTTACCTTCTGATATTTAAAGTTACTGATGTTTCTCTTAAACATTTCACTTTGTCTCCTTCCTAAACTTACTAGTTAGAAGCTCTCTTGATAAATGGCTAAGAGCCAAGCAATTTATATAACCTAAGGATTATCAAATTTCAGCTTTGTGAGAATGAGGAAACATGATTATATTACAGGCCAGACCTTAGAAGGACACTTAATATTTTGGGGATAAATCAAAATAATTCTATGCTAGAAAACGTATTTGCTTTGGTACTTGAAGTTCTTTCTGAAATGATTGCGTGTTGCAAAATCTCTTGGACATTTAGGCATAAAATTCAGAGAAGCTGAAATTTAAAAATATAATTTGACATTCAGTTGTCTAGAATAGGCTTGTCTTTATTTTTTTATTTCAGTGAAGTTGGGTAGCATTTACAGATAATTGAAAAGGTGCTCTTGGGTTCTTGTGAAGTACCTTAATAAGTATTTATCGTGCCAGACCTATTTTATTCAAAGCATGCTTACTAAAACATTTGCTCTTTCTCTTTACAGCAATTTTCCAGATTATTCAAAGTATCAGGATGGGCATGTGAAGTGACTGACCTTAAGATGTTTCCATTCTCCTGTGAATTTTAACTTGAACTCATTCCTGATGTTTGATACCCTGGTTAAAAACAATTCAGTAAAGCATCCTGCCTCAGAATCACTTTTCATATCATCCTTCATTTGTCATTCCAAGGTTTCTTCACAAGTCATTCCAAGTTTTCTAGTCCATACCACAGTGCCTTGCAAAAGCACCACATGAATAAAGCAATAAAATTTGATTGTTAAGCTACAGTAGTGGACCCTACTTATTCAGTCAGTAAAGAGTAAATTTTTTTAATGTGGTTATTAAAACAGTATCCAATATAGATAATTAGATTAAATTTATGTAGACAGGGTCTGGATTTTCTTAACCCTAATGTGTAAATGCAATTAGCTTAATTTAAAACTCGGAGTTACGATCTTTATATAGCTAGGCACTTTATTACTGTATCTTGAATTGAAAGCACACTCCCGTATAGGGTCATGTTACAGTCCTGTAATAAAGTGCTTATAATGGAACAACTACACAGTTAGCCTAGTTTTCCCATAACCTTTAGCACCTAAATTTTTTAAAAGGTAAATGCGTAATATAAAGGGAGATGCTAATAGCTACAACATCTATTTTAACTATTATTTCTGTTACACTACCTTGGATTTTGCATGAGTAATTATACTAATCTGAAATGCCATAAGAAAACAACTTGATTGAGCATTTTTTAACTTAATGAGTCAATTTATTTTCACTAAAAGCTACCGTGGTGGAGTAAAGTCAGGGAAAGTATGTCACCATTAAATTCACCAAAATTATTTTAATATATCAAAGGGGTCTACTATGCTAGACAATATTTTAGGGAAAAATACTACTAAAACTGGGTGTCTCATCAGGATATACTGATGAGTCCAATGTGCCATAAAACATCTTAGCACATTAATAGCACTTTTAATACCAAAAAAGGCACATCAACTAAAAACTTAGTTTGGAAATAATTTTCTAGATCTATGATTAAAATTTTGTTAGGGTACTAGATACATCAGACTAAAGTGCCATCTGGAATTAAATGGATTTGCTGATAAGGATCAGTGTTTAGTCTTCCCTTTGTTTTATAATTATAGGTTATGATCAAAGTTTCTTTTTACTAATGGTAAGGGTGAGAAGGCAGGTTTTGGGTTTTCTGGTACCAGAAAATTTAAAGTTTAGGCTATTTAAATACGTAGTCATAACTTGATAAAAAAAAAAACAACGTGAGAGTGTATCAGTGAATTGGAAAGAAAGCTGCTCATTTGCTTTGTTAATTGTCTCAGGATATCTCTTTTAAAATAAACTCAGAAGGGAAATCTTCCTAGTCATGCACAGTCTGAACCTCGGAGAGAGCTTCTGATACCCCTAATTACAGGGGGAGAATGAAGGAGAGGAGCAGGTAAGAATGTTTAGGAACTTAACTACTCAAGAATAGGGAAGGAATCAGCTGACCTTGGATCAGCAGGTTTTTATCTGCATTGTTAACCTGCCTTTCTCACCCAGGAAATCAACCCTAGACTTGTTTCCCTCTTTGAAGCAAGGGTCTTGGTTGACTAATTCTATTTTATTGTAACTAAAAATGAAAGTTTTTGTTCTAAATTTATAGCAGGTGCCTTATTCTTTGCTTTGAGTGAAACCATTCCATATCCTCTGGTTTACTATAGATAATTGGCTTTAAGATGTTAGGGGTTTTTGTTTTTTTTTTTAATTGTACGTGTCTTTATTAATTTGACTGTTAAATTGCTATAGCTAGCAATCATTTTACATATGTAAAGTTGCATTCCCTTTGTATTTCATGTGTAATTTCCTAATTGAGTACATTTTATATTAAGGATGGATTATGCATGTTTGGGTCAATGAAAGCTATGTCTTACTTGATTTGTCCTTTAAAAATAAAGTTCCCTGAATATTTGATGCCTTCTAAAAGGAAATGATTTTACAGATTTCTTATCAGAGTTTACTTTTTATAGTTAGTAGAAAATTATTTTAAAGAATGCCTACTATTATGTTGTACTTGAGTTAAGTAAGTACTCAGAGAAACAGATTAAAAGTTTATAACTGGGAATAAGTAGCAAGAAATACATTAAAAGCACAGTGAATTAAATACTTCCTTTCCTAGGGTTTATCCTCATCTCATTAGCCAAGTCTCATTCGAGGAAAAAGCACAGTTCCTTCGGTCTTCCTTTCCCAGTTGAATTTTATGTCATGCAGTGTTGAACACAGTGTGATAATATTGGGGGGTTTTCTACATTATCCAATTACTCTTTGTCATTTACCTTTAACATTTGGAGGAGTTGTCAGTGATTTCATTGTATCCATTGGGTTGTATATAATGTTACTCAAAATAATTGAGTTGGCCTCCAAAATAAGGAAAGCTTTTTATTCTAACAGGATGTATTGTAATGGGCTTTGACTTAACATCAAAGAAGTATGTATTGAATTCAACAGCTGGGCCATCGCTCTTCTCACTGAGGTTACTGGGGTTTTGCTGGCACAAAGGAATATCATGGAGATCTGGATTGTGTTCTTGGGAGGCTCATCATCAACAAAATTTTATTGCTCTTATAGTATCTAAAAATTTAGAGCCTCAAATTTTCCACTTAGAAATTGTTTTGACGTTTGATTTGTCTTTACCTACCTTTTTATTTAGTTTTTTAACATACTGTTTGAGATGCAAACCAGAACTTTAAGAAACGAGTTGGGTTCAACAGCAAATTCTCTGTCACTTCTCTTAGAGAATCATTTCCTGTCAAAATTTCATCCCACTCTAGCTGCTTGTACTGTGTTAGCTTCAAGTTGAATTAGAACAGAAATTTCCTAGTTTGAAAAGACCAATAATGAGCAATAAAGGCTAGAAGCCAGGCAGAAGGAGAAAATTCAGACGTCTGGACTTAGTTAATTCAAAGTAAATTCATCTATAGTACAGAGTCCTAAAGATAGAAAGGACATAGGCAGTTTAGTCCAACTGCCCCAGTTTACAGGGAAAAAAAAAAAAAATCATTTATTGAGCTATGTGCCAGATACAGAGTTAGAGCTGTGAATACAGAGTCCCAGCACACAACTATCTTTCAGTCCTATATTTTCAGACTATATTTGTGGTCAGTGTTTCAAGAGAAAAGTAAAATCAGATAAATGGTTTCCACTCTCTCAGAGCTTGTTGAGGTAGAAGAGCAGAAACTAGAATCAACATATCCGGACTCAGCTGTATCCTAGAGAAACCATAAGAATGACTGCAGAACGTCCACACACAACACTTCTCTTTTCATGAGCTCTTTACTTCTGCTTTTAGGAAAACCAGTAATTTTTAAAATTTTTTTGCATGTTGCAAACTTAAAAAAAAAATTGTCCTTTTATAGATGCAATGTCTTTTGAAAATGCATTTAAGTGACAAATTTACTATTGATATTTCCTGTACAGCACAAAAATAGATCAAATCAGTAATGTTATTCACTGTAACATATCCAAGAGTACATTTTTAAAAGGTATTTTATTATATAACCTTAGTGTATTTTGTTTTAAAAATTTTCATCTGTGATGTTGAAAAAAGTCTGGTAGCCCCCCCCCCCCAAAAAAAAGGAGTCATATGTCTTACATAGGTCCTTTTTATTACAAAATTTCAGTGAATAAATTATGTGTGAGTTTTTTTCACAGTGTGAACTTCTTCGGGATGCAGATAGAACAAATTTGCAAATTTAAGTAAAATTATGATTTCAATGTTATTAAAAGCATTAGTAACAGGTTTTTCTTCTTTATTCATTGTTATGAAGTCTGAACCAGGGAAATGAAAAGAACTGATTTTAGACCGAGAAGGAACTTTAGAAATTATCTTGATTAGCCCTTTTATTTTACACTTGGAGAAATTATGGCCTAGAAAGTGATCTTTCCCATTACCAATGAACCATTGACAGAACTAGGATTAGATAACTAGTCTTGTGGTGACTAAATTGGCTCTTTTAATATGTTGAGTGCTTAAGAATTCTGATTCTTCTAGAATGTCCTTTTTTTTTTTTAAGATAACATGTTAATCTCAGAGTTCTGTGAAGGTAAAATCTGAATACCTACTAAACTTCAGTGGCTTCCTGCTGCCATTGGAATGAGTATCTCTTTAGCTCTGATTTTTTCAGGAAACTTCACAGCATGGCCCAACCTACCTTTTCAGCTTTGTCTCCCACTGCTTCTCTCCTCAGTCAAGTTAGCCCAAAAGTTCACTTTTCAAATACCTGTGCTCAGTGTTTTTGCTTATTTTCCCTACATTACAATACTACTTTCCCTTCAATATCTAGCTTAAGTATCACCTCTGTGAAGTTTTCCCATGTCATGGGAATTAGAAACACTGTCTTTGGGATTGATGACTCTAAACCAGTTAGCATTTATTATGTTGCCATGTTTATTTGCATTCTCAGTTTCCCAGCTAGAATATGGAATCCTTAAGAACAAATGCCATATTTTTCATTTTTTCATCTACTTCCACCACCCTTGAGGCTAGTATGAAACTTTTTTTTTTAAAAGATTTTATTTATGTATTAGCACAAACAGGGAGGAACAAGAGAGGGAGAAGCAGTCTCCCCATTGAGCAGGGAGCCTAATAACGGGGCTCAATCCCAGGACGTTGAGATCATGACCCGAGCTGAAGGCAGCGCTTAACCAACTGAGCCACCCAGGGGCCCTGAGGCTAGCATGGAACTTTACACACATGAGGGGAGCTCAACATTTTAGATGAGTGATAAAGAGAGCACCAAGTGCCCTATCATATCAGAATAATCTTTGAGGTAAGAACATGTAAAATAATCCACCCCTGATACAAAAGCCATCCCAACTACTTTCAATCTTGGCAACCTCTGCTTGATGGCTGGGCTCAGCACCATAATCCAAGTTTACCCTTCAAATGAACTCTCTTAGGATAGGCTTGATGTTTGGAAACATACCAACAGTTGTATTTGTCCTTCAGGCATATTTGAGAACCGTTCATTATAAGTGTCATTGAGAAAACTATAAAATGTGCTTTATAAAGAAAGCTGACACCTCACCACACCAGTCTGCCCGGTTATAAGGAAAGAGTCTGACAACACTGTTCAGAGCAGGTGCCTGTGGGCTGTCAGCCGTCCTCTGTCCCAGGCCCCATCCTATAGCACAGAAAGGGACAAGGAAGTCACAGTGGGCACCTTTCTCCAAACCAGCCCACAAACCCAGATGGTTCTGTTCTTCCCAAACCAGATCCAGTCCCTGAAAGGGACAGTTTATTCTCTTCAAAAGAAATTCCCTATAGCAAGGTCACACCACACTGGCAAGCTTTTATCATGTCATGTGGTTACCAAACCAGATCTCTGACATTGGACAAAGGAAACTCTCAGGGTCCACCTAGGAAAACAACATCCATGCAGCCATGTGGAAAACCACTTAATTCCTGACACCTGGGAGCACCGTGGGACTAGGATGAACCACCAAGATTCACGAGTTTGTGTTCTGACACTTGAGCCACCAATTAATGAACAACTGTAGATGCCAAGGTCCAAATGCATCTGGGATTGAGACAGAGCTGACAAAGCCCAAATCATCAAGATAAACACTAGCAATATCCAAGCATATTTCCACCTAGTTCCACCGTTGGTTACAGGTGCACAACTTCCTGTTCTTTTTTCTTTTTTTTAAGATTTTATTTATTTATTTGACAAACAGAGATCACAAGTAGGCAGAGAGGCAGGCAGAGGGAGAGGGGGAAACAGGCTTCCGGCTCAGCAGAGAGCCTAACTCGAGGCTCGATCCCAGGACCCTGGGATCATGACCTGAGCTGAAGACAGAGGCTTTAACCCACCGAGCCACCCAGGAGCCCCCACAACTTCCTGTTAACCACAGATAGGTTACATGAAGAAGGTCTAACAGTCATTTCTGCTTGATTGAAAACAGCATCAGAATGCTTTTCAAGGGCCACCTGGCTGGCTCAGTCAGTAGAGCATGAGACTTGATCACAGGGTTGTGGGTTCGAGCCCCACTTGGGTGTAGAGACTACTTAAAAATAAAACCTTTAGAGACGCTTGGGTGGCTCAGTTGGTTAAGTGTCTGCCTTTGGTCAGGTCATGATCCCGGTGTCTTGGGATTGAGTCCTGCATGGGGCTCCTTGCAGAGTGGGGAGCCTGCTTCTCTCCCTCTCTCTCTGCCTGCCACTCGCCCTGCTTGTGCACTTTCTCTCTGTCAAACAAACACACACAATAAAATCTTAAAAAAAAAAAAAAAAAAAAAAGAATGCTTTCCAAGGCCGGATCCCTTTCTTTTCTAAACATTATGTTAAAGCCCATCTGTATTGACAAGTACCCACAGGGAAAGTGGACCAACAGAGTTTAATAACCAGCCTATGTCAATGGTCTTATCTATTACTCAGAGTGGGGCCAGCAGACCCACAGTAACCTGGAAGTCTGTTAGGAATATAGAATCTTGGACCTCACCCAAGGCCCACTGTATCAGAATTTTCATTTTTACAGGGTTCTTACATAACTCATATACAAATTAAACTTTGAGAAGTGTTGAAGAGGTCTCAGAGTTCTGGTTCTGAAATGAATACCTAACTTCCTTGGGACTTGTTCTCTTTGGCTACAGAAAAGAAAGCACTTACCCTCCTGTTTGATGCAACTGTTGTGAAAACTTGATGGTAAAAGCACTTTGAAAAGCTAAAATGCTCTACATAATAAGATCCACTAATTTTACGAACTGCAAAAACAAGATATCTCCCATAGGCTGAGGGGCCTTCCTCGTTGAAAACAGAAAGTAACAGTAGCCTCTGTATTAGACTTAGCAGAAGTCACCTACTTCTTAGGGTCACTTGCTATTCACATATCTTGAACTAAATCTCCCTTTCCCAATCTTCTGCCTTCTGAATCGCTTTTCAAAACTTACGGGACTGTGAATCCTATCTAGCTAATCAGGATTGGAATAAGAAGACATACTACATTTGGAAAGCTGAAGGGAAACCGGGGGGTATATGGGTCTCAAATGAGACTGAGCCACCCAGGCATCCCACCTTCGCTCATTTTAAAAATAAACATAGGTGATGGGCATTAAGGAGGGCACATAATGTGATGAACATTGGGTGTTATATGCAACTGATGAATTATTGAACACTATGTCTGAAACCAATGATGCGTTTTTTTTATTAACATATAATGTTTTATTTGCCTGAGGGGTACAGGTCTGTGAATCATCAGTCTGACACATCTCACAGCACTCACCATAGCACATACTCTCCCCAGTGTCCATAACCAAACCACCTTCTCCCTTCCGCCCCCTTCCCCAACCCCACCCCCACCGCAACCCTCAGTTTCTTTCCTAAAATTAAGAGTCTCTTATGGTGGGACACCTGGGTGGCTCAGTGGGTTAAGCCTCTGCCTTTGGCTCAGGTCATGATCTCAGGGTCCTGGGATCGAGCCCTGCATTGGGCTCTCTGCTCAGCAGGGAGCCTATATCCCCCTCTCCCTCTGCCTGCCTCTCTGCCTACTTGTGATTTCTTTTTCTCTGTCAAGTGAATAAATAAAAATCTTAATAAAAAAAAAAGAGACTCTTATGGTTTGTCTCCTTCCCCTGTCCCATCTTGTTTCATTTTTCCCTCCCTACCCTCCATGACCCCCCGCCCTGCCTCTAAAATTCTTCATATCTGAGAGATCATATAATTGTCTTTCTCTGATTGACTTATTTTGCTCAGCATAATACCCTCTAGTTCCAACCACATCATTGCAAATAGCAAGATTTCGGGTTTTTGATGGCTGCGTAGCATTCCATTGTGTATATATATAATATTTACCATATCTTCTTTATCCATTCATCTGTTGATGGACATCTAGGTTCTTTCTATAGTTTGGCTATTGCAGACATTGCTGCTATAAACATTCGGGTGCACGTGCCCTTTGGATCACTACTAATGATGTATTATATGTTGGCTAATTGAATTTAAACAACAACAAAAACTTAGATTTACAGAGAAGTTGCAAAGATAGTACAGAAAGTTCCTTTGTACACTTCACTCAGCTTCCCCTAATGTAAATGTCTTATGTAACTATAGTACACTTGTCGAGATTAAGACATTAACACTGGAGTGATACTATTAGCTAGATTAGGACTCTATTTGGATTTCACCAGTTTTTCTACTAATGTCCTTTCTCTATTTTAGAATCCAGTCCCAGCTACCACATTGCAATTTAGCCCTCATTCCTTTTTTTTTAATGAGTAAACCACCTAATATAGAATATTATGCTTTGGAGTTTTAAATATTATAATTATAAAAAATTTCCAATATACGCAAAATAACATGAGATGTCTACATGTCATCATTAATATGCCACAGTTGTTAAAATTTTGCCATATTTGTTTTAAATCTCTTTTTTAAGTATAAATGAAGTATTAAAGATACAACAAATACACCCTTTGCCTTATGAAGTCATTGTAGGCCATTCCTATGCATTTTTGTACCTTTACCACACATATATAAATTCATAAACAATACATATTCTTGTGAACTTTTAAGATTTACATAGGTAGTGTCAAACTGTACATTTTATATGCAACTTTATTTTTTACTCAGCGTAATTTTGAGGTTTCTCCAGTGGATCTGATTCATTCATTTTAATTGCCACATAGAGTTTACCTATTATGAATAAGCCACACTTATGTGTCCAGACTCCTGAGAGATGTTTTTATGTGTTCACTGTTACACTCTGGGTTGCAATGAATGTGGATAATTATACCTTATTTCCTCTTTTTAAAAATTTTTTAAAGATTTTATTTATTTATTTGAGAGAGAAAGAGCACAAGCAAGGGGAGCAGCAGAGGGAGAAGGAGAAGCAGGCTTCCTGCTGAGCAGGGAGCCTGATTCGAGTGCTCTATCCCAGGACCCTGGGATCATGACCTGAGCAGAAGGCAGACGCTTAACAACTGAGCCACCCAGGAGCCCCTATACGTTGGTTCCTTGTATAAATATATAGAGAATTTTCCTAGTCTAGAAGTGGAACTTAAAAAAAAAAAAAAGATTTTGTTTGTTTATTTTAGAGAGAGAGAGAGAGAAGGGGTACGGGCAGAAGGAGAGAAAGAATCCCAAGCAGACTCCCCACTGAGTGTAGGGGGGAGCCAAATGCAGGGCTTGATCCCATGACCCTGAGATCCTGATCTGAGCCAAAGTCAAGAGTCAGATGTGTAACTAACCAAGCACCCCTAGAAGGGAAATTCCTGAGCATGAGGTATATGCATCTTCAAATGTGTTAGGTATGGTAAATTAACTATCCAAAAAAGATTGTGAAAAATTAAGTTTCCATCAGCAATATGTAAGAGTTTTTATGTCCTTGAGAGCTCACTAAAATTTTATTTCATCAGACATTAACTTTGCCTTTCTAAGAAGAGGGTAAGTTGATTCAGAGTTGTTTTAATCTGCATTTCTCTAATTACTAGCAAGGTTGAGCAACTTTTTTTTTTAATTTTTAAAGATTTTATTTATTTATTTGACAGAGGGAGATCACAAGTGGGCAGAGAGGCAGGCAGAGAAAGAGGAGGAAGCAGACTCCCTGCTGAGGAGAGAGCCACCGCAGAGCTAGAGCAAAGGCTTAAACCCAATGAGCCACCCAGACGCCCTTGAGCAACTTTTCAAGTGTGGCTCTAGACTCATTTGCATCTATTCCCCCCCCCCCCCACCCGCTTGGTTCCTTTGTGATGTTGGGAAATCTTTTCAATTCTATTTCTTCAGTTACAAATGAATTAAATGAGCAAATAGAGTAAAGCACATAGAAAGAGACTGGCATAACAGGGTGTCCCAAATTCACTTGAGATCAGTTCCTTCCCTAGATTTGGAACTGTCATCTATGGTTCTTTTTATCAGGATATGGTATTTAGAGATTACAGTCTAACTCTAGGGGAGTTTTTTTTGCAAGTGTGTTCTCATTGTTACTAAGATTGTTAGTGATCAAAACCAAAAAATAGGTATTTTTAAGGGAAAGTACATCATGATTTTATATTGGTATTTCCAATTCAAATTTAAGATGACAGATTTTCACTAGTTTCTTGAATTTTATATTTGCATTCTTTTTTTTCCCCCTAAATTCAAAATCTTGGTTCCTAACAACAATAATGTGATTACTTAGTCACTTTATCCTACTAAATATACAATAATTTCAAAATATAATAACAATTTTGTTAACAATATGGCTATTGAAAGCAGTTTCTAAAAATATATATATATTTATCTTTGAAGTTCTTTTTGTTCTTAGGCAGTATTTCATGAGGGATATAGAGCCGAATTATTAGCCTTTATTTGTATGTATGTCTGTATTATGTATGTATGTAGGTTTCACAGTGCTTGGGTTTTATTTAACATCATGTCCATGACCCGAGGCCAGCTTGGAATCCACAGTCAGCATAGAGTCACATGGTCTGGGGCCCACCGGGACGCCCGTTCTGCCAGTCTACCCTGTGCTGACATAAGCCAAGGGGCCCCCATGAAGCAGGCATGGGACTCAGTTCACTTGCAGGTTTTTAGAGCCCTTGTAAAACGGATTCCCAAAGCAGCCGCCTCTCCCGAAAAACGGTCTGACCGTGATGGTGGGCGGGGCAGGGTGGGCTCCCAGGTGCTGGTCCTCTTTGGTTGTGGTCTAAGCTTGTCTCAAGCTCTCTCCAGGGCCACTTTTCCCATGAAGAAGGTGATGGCAAAGTTACGCTTGTACCAGTCTCTGTTATAATACATGTGCTTCAGAACATTTTTACTTAGAAATCCCTTGTAAAAGTCAGCCACTTCTTCTGCGTGTAATGTTGCTTTATGACCTGATCCAACTCTCAGTTCCGATCCTTTCGCCATTAGTCTTGAGCGAATAAATTCTTCTTTTCCTTATGAAATGTTGAGTTCTGTTTTGCCCAAAGCTGTTGGAGCCATTCTTGTGATTCTTGCCCTCATTGTCTTGGCTTTTGTTCCAACGATGATTCGTCTTCGGGGAAGTAAGAGTGAACGGGCCGAAGGCTTGAATGTTTACTGGAGGTCTTACCCAATCACGGCAAGATTTTCTTGGAGCGCAGAGTGTGGAGACCCGGCCGGAGGCCGCATCCCTGCGCTCTGCACCAAGCTCGCGGCGAGCTGACCACCGGGCCCGCGAAGCCTGGGTGCAGAGCAGAGGCAGAAGGGCCCTCCCCCCGCCGCCTCAGCTCACGACAGCAGATGACCAGCTTCTAAATCGTCTGGAATTTCTCTGTGGGATTGTGCCACTAACTTATTTAATTAGGCTCACTTGTCCCATTTGACTTTGCTTTTCAGGATTTGTTTTTTTTAAAAAACAGCTTTTTGGATATGTAGTTCACAAATCATTCAATTCACCCATTTAAAGTGCGCCCTTAAATCGTTTTCAGCCCGTTCAGAGTTGTGCAATGATCACCACGGTCAGATTTTCATAACTCAAAAGGAAATCTAATATTTCTGGGCTCTGACCACTCAACATTCCCCGCCATCCCCCATGCCATAGCCTAATGCCACCACTAATTTCTTTTGTCTCTATATTTGCCTATTATGGACATCTCATATAAATGGAATCATTGACTATGTGGTATTTTGTGACTAGCCTCACCCATGTTGTAGCATGTATCAGCACTTCATTCCTTTTTAAGGCTGAACAATATTTCATTATAAGGATATGCCAAATTTTGTGGATCCACTCATTATTTAATGGAGATTTTAGGTTTTTTGCACCTTTGACTCTTACGAATAATGTTGCTATATACATTTGTGTATAAGCTTTTCCGTGGACATATGTTTACATTTCTCTTGGATGTATACCTAAGGGTAGAACGGCTTGTCAAATGGTAACTCTATGTTTTAACTTTTCTGAAGACCACTAGAGTGTTTTCCAAAGTAGATGCACCACTTTACATACCAGCAGTGTATAAAGATTCTAAGTTCTCTACCTTCTTGTCAACCCTTGTCAAAGAATGTCAACATCCTCTGTTACTACTGTCTTTTTTATTCTAGCCATGCTAATGGGTATGAAGAGTTATCTCATTTGTGGCTTTGATTTTCATTTCCAGGATGGCTAATGACTTTTGTATGCTTATTGGTTATGTGCATATCTTCTTTTGTGAAATATTTTTGGAGATCCTTTGCTTAGTTTGGTTTATTAAGAATACTCGGGGTGCCTGGGCGGCTCAGTGGGTTAAGCTGCTGCCTTCGGCTCAGGTCATGATCTCGGGGTCCTGGGATCGAGTCCCGTATTGGGCTCTCTGCTCAGCAGGGAGCCTGCTTCCCCCCTCCCTCTCTGCCTGCCTCTCTGCCTACTTGTGATCTTGCTCTCTGGGTCAAATAAATAAATAAAATCTTAAAAAAAAAAAGAATACTCAGTAGAGGGCACCTGGGTGGCTCAGTGGGTTAAACATCTGCTTTTAGCTCAGGTCATGATCCTAGGTCCTGGGATCAAGTCCCACATTGGGCTCCCTGCTCAGCATAGGACTCTCTGCTCAGTGGGGAGTCTGCTTCTCTCTCTTCCTCTGCCCTCCCCGTTGTTCATGCTCACTAGCTCTATACTTGTCATTGCAAATGGGAAGATTTCATTCTTTTTTATGGCTGAGTAATACTCCATTGTATCTATATACCACAGCTTCTTTATCCATTTATCTGTCAGTGGATACTTGGGCTGCTTCCATAATTTGCTACTGTAGATAATGCTACTAAAAACAACAGGGTGCATGTATTCCTTTGAATTAGTATTTTTGTATTCTCTGGGGAAAGTAGTGCAAATGCTGGATCATAGGGTAGTTCTAGTTTTAACTTTTTGAGCAACCTCCGTAGTGTTTTCTACAGTTGCTTTATCAGTTTGCATTTCCATCAACACTGTAACAGGATTCCTTTTTCTCCATATCCTTTCCAACACTTGTTGTTTCTTGTGTCTTTGATTTCAGCCATTCTGACAGGTGTGAGGTGATAGCTCATTGTACTTTTGATTTGCATTTCCCTGATGATGAGTGATGTCAAGCACCTTCTCATGTGTTGGTTGGCCATGTCTTCTTTGGAGAAATGTCTATTCATGGTTTCTGCTCATTTTTAAATTGGATCATTCGTATTTTGAGTGTTGAATTTTATAAGTTCTTTATATATTTTGGGTACTAACCCTTTATTAGGTGTATTATTTGCAAGGATCTTTTCCCATTCAGTAGGTTACCTTTAAGTTTTGTTGACTGTTTCCTTCATTGTTCAGAAGCTTTTTATTTTGATGTTTACTTTTGCTGTTCTTTCCCTTGACTCAGGAGACATATCTAGAAAAACGTTGCTATAGCCACTGTCAGAGAAATTACTGCCGGTGCTCTCTTCTAGAGTTTTTTTGGTTTCAGGCCTGATATTTACATCTTTAATCTATTTTGAGTTTATTTTTGTGTGTGGTGTAAGAAAGTGGTCCAGTTTCATTCTTCTGCATGTGGCTGTCTAGTTTCCCAACACCATTTGTTGAAGAGACTTTTTCTCCTTGTATATTCTTTCCTCCTCTTTTGAAGATCAGTTGACCATATAATTGTGGGTTAATCTCTGAGTTTTCTTTTTTTTAAAGGTTTTATTCATTTATTTGTCAGAGAGAGAGAGAGAGAGAACAAGCAGGGGGAGTGTCAGGCAGAGGGAGAAGTAGGCTCACCGCTGAGCAAGGAGCCCAATGTGGGACTTGATCCCAGGATTCTGGCATCATGACTGGAACCAAAAGCAGATGCTTAACTGACTGACACACCCAGGTATCCCTATTTCTGGATTTTCTTTATGTTCCACTGATCTATGTCTTCTTCTTCTTCTTCTTCTTCTTCTTTAAAGATTTTATTTATTTATTTGACAGAAAAGAGAGAGCATGCACAAGTAGGGGAGAAGCAGGCAAAGGGAGAGGGAGAAGCAGGCTCCCCACTGGGCAGGAGCCTGACATGGAGCTCCATCCCAGGACTCTGGAATCATGACCTGAGCTGAAGGCAGACGCTTAACCAACTAAGCCACCCAGGCGCCCCATGTGTCTGTCCATTTTTGTGCCAGTACCATACTGTTTTGATTAGTACAGTTTTGCAATATACTCAAAGTCTGGAATTGTGGTACTACCAGTTTTGTTGTTTTGTTTCTCTTTTTTAAGATTGCTTTGGCTATTCAGGGTCATTTGTGGTTCCATACAAATTTTAGGATTGTTTGTTCTGGTTGTGTGAAAATGCTTTTGGTATTTTGGTAGGGATTGCATTAAATCTGTAGGTTGCTTTGGGTAGCATAGACACTATGACAATGTTTGTTCTTCTAATCCATGAACAAGGAATGTCTTTCCATTTCTTTGTGTCATCTTCAATTTCTTTCATCTGTGTTTTATAGTTTCCAAAGTACAGGTCTTTCATGTTGGTTAAGTTTGTTCCTGGGTAGTTTATTGTTTTGGGTGCAATAGTAAATGAGATTGCTTGCTTAGTTTCACTCTCTGCTGATTCATTATTAGCATATAGGAATGCAACAGATTTTTGTATGTTGATTTTGTATCCTGTGACTTTACTGAATTCATTTATTGGTTTTACTAGTTTTTTCATGGAGTCTTTTGGGTTTTCTCTATATAGTATAATGTCATTGGCAAATAGTTTAAATTTTAAGACTTCCTTTCCAATTTGAATGCCTTTTATTTCTTTTTGTTGTCTGATTGTTGAGGCTAGGACTTCCAGTGCTTTGTTGAAAAAATGTAGTGAAAGTGGACATCCTTGTCTTGCTCCTGACCTTAGGGGAAAAGCTCTGTTTTTCCCCATTAAGTATGATGATCACTGTGGGGGTTTTTTGTTATGTTGATGCAAATTCCCTCTAGACCTG
Organism: Meles meles; assembly: GCF_922984935.1. Classification (NCBI taxonomy): domain Eukaryota; kingdom Metazoa; phylum Chordata; class Mammalia; order Carnivora; family Mustelidae; genus Meles; species Meles meles. The sequence continues at coordinate 86,370,523 of NC_060069.1, forward strand.
CTTTGTTGAGGACTTTTGTCATGAATGGATGTTGTACTTTGTCAAGTGCTTCTTCTGCATCTATTGAAATGATCGTTTGGATTTTGTCCTTTCTCTTATTGATGTGAAGTATCACATTGATTTCTGAACATTGAACCACAATTGCATCCTGGGGAAAAAAATCCCGCTTGATAGTGCTGAATGATTTTTAAAAATGTATTATTGGATTCAATTTGTTACTATTTTGTTGAGGATTTTTGCATCTATGTTCATCAGAGATATTGGTCTGTAGTTCTTGCGTGTGTGTGTGCGTGCGTGTATGTTTGTGGGTGTGGTCTCTTTATCTGGTTTTTGTATCGGGGAACACTGGCCTCATAGAATGAATTTGGAAGCTTTCCTTCCTTTTCTATTTTTTGGAATAGTTTGAGAAGAATAGGTATTAACTCTTTAAATTTCGTGGAATTTGCCTGTGAAGCTGTCTGGTCCTGGACTTCTGTTGGTTAGGCGTTTCTTTATATTACTGATTCAGTTTCATTGCTGGTAACCAGTCTGTTCAAATTTTCTATTTCTTCTTCCTTCAGTTTTGGTAGGTTATATGTCTATGTATTTATCCATTTTCCGCTAGGTTGTCCAATTTGTTGACATATAATTTTTCATAACATTCTGTTACAATTGTTTATATGTCTGTAATGTTTTTTTATTTCATTTGTGATTTTGCTTTTTTGGTTCTCTCTATCTCTCCTTTTTTATGAGTCTGACTAGAGGTTTATCGATTTTGCTAATTTTTTTTGTTTCATTGATCTGTTTGTTTTCTTAATTTCTCTATCATTTATTTCTGTTCTAATCTTTATTATTTCCTTCCTTCTGCTGGTTTAGGGTTTTGTTGCTCCTCTTTTTCTAGTTCCTTGAGGTGTAAAATTAGGTTGTTTGAGATTTTTCTTGCTTCTTGAAGCAGGCTTGTGTTGTTATAAACTTCCCTCCTAGAACCACTTTTGCTGCATCCCAAAGACTTTGAAATTATGTGTTTTCATTTTTTTTTGTTTCCATGTATTTTTTAAATTTCTTTGATTTCTTGGTTGACCTACTCATAGTTTAGTAGCATGTTACTTAACCTCCATGTATTTTTCCTCTTTCTAGATTTTTTCTTGTGCTTGATTCTAGTTCCATACTGTTGTGGTCAGAAGGTGCACGGTACGACTTTGATCTTTTTTAATTTGTTGAGGTTTGTTTTGTGGCCTAATATGTGATCTGTTCTGGAGGCTGTCTCATGTGCAGTTGAAAAGAATATATGCTCTGCTGTTTTAGGGTGGAATGTTCTGAATATATCCGTTAAATCTATCTGATCCAGTGTGTCATTCACAGCCACTCCCACTGATTTTCTATTTGGATGATCTGTCCATTGATGTAAGTAGCATGTCAAAGTCCCCAGTTATTATTGTGCCACTATCAGTTAGTTCCTTTATATTTGTTATTAGCTGCTTTATGTATTTGGGTGCTCCTATGTTGGGTGTGTAAGTATTTACAATTGTTATGTCTTCTTTTGGATTGTCCTCTGTAATATTATATAGTGTCCTTCCTTGTCTCTTGTTATAGTCTTTGTTTTAAAGTTTATTTTGTACCATAGAAGTATTGCTACTCTGGCTTTCTTTTGACATCCATTTGCATGCTGGATGTCATGCATGAAACATTGCATGTTTCTCTATCCTCTCACATTCAATCTGCACGTGTCTTGATGTCTGAAGTGAGCCTCTTGAGGCAGCATATAGATGGGTCTTATTTTTTTAATCCACTCTCTCATCCTATGTCTTTTGGTTGGAGCATTTATTCTATTTTCATTCAAAGTAATTATTATTATTTTTTTAAAAGATTTTATTTATTTATTTGACAGACAGAGATCACAAGTAGGCAGAGAGGCAGGCAGAGAGAGAGGAAGGGAAGCAGGCTCCCCGCTGAGCAAAGAGCCTGATGCGGGGCTTGATCCCAGGACCCTGGGATCATGACCTGAGCCGAAGGCAGAGACTTTAACCCACTGAGCCACCCAGGCACCCCTCAAAGTAATTATAATAGATGTGTATTTATTACCATTTTGTAATTTGCTTTGTGGTTGTTTTGTAGTTTTTCTCTGATACTTCTCTTGCTTTCTTTTGTGGTTTGTTGGCTTTCTTTAGTGATATACTTGGATTCCTTTCTCTTTATTGTTTGCATATCTGTTCCTGGTTTTTTTGAACAGAGGTTACCATTAGGTTTGTATATAACATCTGCATATAATAGTCTATAGTAAGTAGATGGTTACTTAACTTTGAATCCATTCTTTACTCCTCTTCCCTCCCATGTTTTAGGTATCTGATGTCATATTTTACATTCTTTTATTTTATGAATTCCTTGACTTTAATGAAATACTTATTTTTAATGTGTTTTTATTTTTCTTTTCCTGCTTTCACTTATGTCTCTCTTTTCTACTCAAAGAGTATTAATATTTCTCATAGGGCTGGTTTAGTGGTCATTAATTAACTCTTTCAGTTTTTGTTTGTGTGAGAAACTCTTTACCTCTCCTTATATTCAGAATGATAGGTTTGCCAGATGGCTATGGTTCTTTTTTTCCTTCCAGTGCTTTGAATAGATCAAGCCACTTTTTTCTAGTTGCAAAATTTCTGCTGAAAAATTCTCTGATAATGTTATGGGGTTTCCCCCTTGTATGTAACTACCTTATTTTCTCTAGTTGCTTTAAATTTTTTTTCTTTATTGCTACTTTTTGCCATTTTAATTGCTATGTGTTGATGTAGATCTTCTTGGGTTGATTTTTCCAGGGGGAATCTTTGTTGTCTCCTGGATCTGGATATCTGTTTCCTTCCCCAGGTTAGGGAAGTTTTTAGCTATTATTTTTTTTCAAATAAATTTTCTTCCCTCTTTTCTCTCTTTCTCTTCTTTTGAGATGCCCATAATGGGAGTGTTATTATGTTTGATGGAGTCACGGAGTTTCCTAGGACTATGCTCAATTTGCATGATTTATTTTTTCTCTCATTTGCTCAGCTTGGTTACGTTCCATCACTCTGTCTTCCAGGTCATTAATTCATTCCTCTGCTTCCTTTAGCCTGCTATCATTCCCTCAGGTGTATTTTTAAATTTCATTTGTTGTGTTCTTCATCATTGATTGGTTCTTTTTTATCTTTTTTTTTTTTTTTTTGACACAGAAAGAGAGAGATCACAAGCAGGCAGAGAGAGGGGGAAGCAGGCTGCCCCCTGAGCAGAGAGCCCAACACAGGCTCAATCCCAGGACCCTGAGATCACAACCCGAGTCGAAGGCAGAGGCCCAACCACTGAGCCACCCAGGCGCCCTGGTTCTTTTTTATCTCTTTGTTAAGGATCTCGCTGATGTCCACTCTTTTCTCAAGTCCTGTGAGTATCTTTGTGATCATTACTTTGAATTCTCTATGGGGCATATTACTTATACCTGTTTCACTTATGTGTCTTGCTGTGGCTTGGTCCTGTTCTTTTATTTGGGTCATATTCCTGTCTCCTCATTTTCTCTACTCTCTGTGTCTCTTTCTCTGTGTTAGGAAAGTTAGTTATGTCTCTTGTTCTTTAAGGTAATGGCATTGTGAAGAAAAGGTCCTATAGTGTCCTGTAGTGCCGTGTCATCTGTTCCCCGGGACCTGCCACTTCAGGGAGCATCTCCCATGTTTGTTGTGTGAGCTCTGCTCTTGAGGCCTGGCCTCTTTTTCCTTTAGGCCAGCCATCTGCAGAGGCTGTCTTTGCCTGTTGTGGGCAGTGTTTGGTCCCTGCTGGGTGGGGCACCTTTTAAGAAGGTATGCACTAGTCTGCCTGTGAAATGAGACCTCCACCATTGCTGCCAGAACAGAGACCCTGCAAAAGGGAGGTCTGAAGACACAGTGCTGGTGAGGTTTGTGCCCGTCTTCTGGGAGCGGGGCTGGGGGTTGCTGCAGTGCTGGGACTAAGGCCTGACTCGTAAAAGTGACTCTGCCAAAGTGCAGGGGGCAGGGCTTGGTGTAAGCAAGTTAGGCAGCAAGTGTCCACACTGCACTGGTTCCCACAGGTGGCCTTGTCCTCATGCTGAGCGACAAGGGAGGGAAATGGCACCTGCCAGTTTCTTTGTTCCCAGAGGGGTCTTCCCGTGACCACTGCTTCTCAGGGCCATGCTCTGACACGAGTAAATCATTCTCTGTCTCATTTGCCACATGTGTTTTTCAGATTGCTCCTTCTATGCTGTTTTTCTGCTGGCCATGGAGCTATCTCTTTAAGGGTGGGGACTCAGCTTCCTCATGCTCTCTAGGCTCTCCCGTTGTCCACGAATTTTTAAAATTCCAGGCTTTAAGTTCTGCTGGTTGCAAGAACTCCTGAATTTCAGCCCTTCTTGCCTTCCAAGCCTGATGTTATGGGGATTTGTCTTCCCTGTGCAGGCTCCCTGTTGTGATAGTCTGTTTCTCATTCTTCTCTGAGACCTGGCTCTCTCTCAGCCATGAATGGCCATGGTCCCTTTTGCTCCCAAACCACATCTTCACCCTTCTTACTTTCTTCGATGTGGCCTGTTCTCTGTCTTTAGTTGCAGAGTCTGTTTTGTCAGTCTTCAGCTCATTTTCTGGGTTATTTACATGATGTGAGTGTTATCTAGTTGTATCCTTGGGAAGAGGTGAGCTTAGGGTCCTCCTACTTGGCCATCTTCCCAGACTTCAGATGTGCAAATATATTTTTGAGATAAATTCTTAGAAGTGAGAACTTCGGGTCAAAGAATATATACAGTCAGACATTAACAAATTTCCTTCCATTCTAGTTTACATTCCTAGCCAGTATCCCTATGTGGTTACCTGTTATAATGTGCTATATAGGACTGAACGTAACAACGTGTTTTCTCTAGTTTTTGGTGCCAGTCCCATGGTTGTTCCTTTCGTCAAATTGTTAATTATGTTGCTCAAATATATATTTTTATTAATTTTTTAACTTCTTGGTAAAAGTTTATGGTTTATCAATTTCTAATATTTCCATATATATTTACTCTAAATATTTTGAGGATATGTTAGGCATATTTTATTTTGTTCTTTAAAGATTTCATCCATTTATTTGACAGAGAGACAAAGAGCACAGCAGGGAAGTGGCAGGCAGATTAAAAGGGAGAAGCAGGCTCCCTGCTGAGCATCAGCAACGCCAATGCAGGGCCCAGTCCTGGCACTCCAGGATCATGACCTGAGCTGAAGGCAGATGCTTAACCGACTAAGCCACCTAGGTGCCCCTGTTAGGTGTATTTTAGTTCAGAAATATCTTTTTTGATCGTTTTTTTTTCATTATGTAGTATCCATCCTAATAATGCTTTTTGACTTAATCTATTTTATTTTGTGTATAAATATATATTCACCTTTCTTTTGGATATTATTTGTACAGTATATTTCTCTATCCTTTTGTGTTTAATCTTTCTATGTCATTTTTTGTGTCTTTTTAAATAGCATATACTTGGATTTTGATCATGTTTTAACTTGTCTTATCATCATCATCATCGTCATTTTATTTTGCTTAGTTTTAACTTCCATTTCTACCTTCTGTTGGATTGATTGGGACTTTAGCTTTCTGGGACTTTTTAAGGGTAAAATATACCTTAGCGCCATGACATTTTCTTCATTATAATATTTTACCTGTGGCTCTTTTATTTCAGAAATTGGAGGGATACCTGGGTGGCTCAGTCAGTTAAGTGCCTGCCTTTAGGTCAGGGCCCTGGGATTGGGTCCCTCATTTCATCGAGCTCCTTACTCAGCAAGGAGCTTGCTTCTCCCTCTGCCTCCCGCTCCCCTGCTTGTTCTCTCTCTCTCCCTCTGTCTCTGACAAATAAATAAAGTCTTAGAAAAGAAATTGGAGACCATCTTTTCATTAAGTTGTAGTTCCTTTGTCCTCTTCCAGCTTAGGAAAAATTTGAGAAAAACTTATTTTGTAGAAGTTAGTTTGAAATTATTTTCCTCTCTAAGACATAATTTAAGTGTACATAAAGCACACAGAACTGTATCTTACACTGTATGAGGCTTTTGGAAAAATACATTTTTATTTTAATCTCTTATACTCTACAAATATTTTGTAAATTCCATCAAAAGAGATTCTTTTGAATATTCCCGTTATTAGGAAATACACACTAAAACACTTATGGTAAGATTCATGATGTATGTAACTTATCTGCAAATGGTTCAGGAAAATAACTACACATACATACATAGATTTATTAGAAAGAAAGGGATAGAGGGAATGATAAACGTGAATGGTATACAAGAAACAATAAATGTTGGTGAGGTTGTGGAGAGAAAGGAACCCTCTTGCACTGTTGATGGGAATGCAAACTGGTGCAGCCACTGTGGGAAACAGTACAGAAGTTCCTCAAAAAGTTAAAAGTAGAACTACCTTATGGTCCAGCATTTGCACTACTAAGTATTTACCTAAAGAATACAAAAATATTAATTCAAAGGAATACCTGCATCCCGATGTTGTTAACAGCATTATATACAATAGCCAAATTATGGAAGCAGCTCAAGCGTCCATTGATAGATGAATGGATAAAGAAGATGTGGTATACAGAATACAATGGAATATTCCCACTTACAACAACATGGATAGATCTAGAAAGTATAAAAATGCTAAGCAAAACAACTCAGTCAGAGAAAGACAAATACCATTTGCTGTCACTCATATGTAGAATTTAAGAAACAAAACAAACAAGCAAAGGGGGAAAAAGAGAGACAAACCAAGAAACCGACTCAAGTACAGAGAACAAACTGATGGCTACCCCAGAGGGGAAGTGGCAGGGGGGTGGATGAAATAGGGGTGGAGATTAAATAGAGTATACTTATCAGGATGAGTACCAAGGAATGAATAGAATTGTTGAATCATATAGTACACCTGAAATTAATATAACACAGTATGTTAACTATAATGGAATTACAATTTTTTAAAAAAATCTCTTTAAAAAGAAACAAAAGTGAATGGTATAAAATGTTAACAATAGGTAAATCAGGGTGAAGGATCTAATTATGTTTTGGATACTATTTTTAAAAATTTAAAAAAAAGATTCTATTTATTTATTTGACAGATCACAAGTAGGCAGAGAAGCAGGCAGAGAGAGAGAGAGAGGGGAAGCAGGCTCCCTTCTGAGCAGAGAGCCGATGTGGGGGCTCCATCTGGCACCCTGAGATCATGACCTGAGCCTAAGGCAGAGGCTTTAATCCACTGAGCCAACCAGGCGCCCCTACTATTTTTATTTTTGCAATATTTTATAATTTTGGAATTATTTCCAAAGGAATTTTAAAACTTCATATTTAATAAAAGGTTAGAAAGGTAGCTTCTTTTTTGAGATTTTTCATTCATGGCAAGTAAAACATACACACACACACACACACACACACACACACACACACACACACACCCCCAATACATATTTTTGATGATTGGGTGCCCTCTAGTGTTCAATTTCTGCAACTACAAAACTAACAAATTCAAACTCAATTTCTCAAAACTGGTTTTGGAAAGAACTTTTGTTGACTTCTTTATGATGGCAACATAAGACATGCAAAGAATATGTGTGATATCAATATTAGTAGAAAAAAGAAAAATCTCAAGCTACTAAACTATGAAGGAAAGAACCATGCATTGAGATATCAAATGCAGATTTCTACCTCCTTTAAATCTTAACAAAGTCGCAAGAAGACATCAAAGTAAATAGAGGATTCAGGAGGACTCCAAGCAGTGCACAGAGTAGTCAAAACTAGAGGTTTACACATAATCCATGATAATTACGTGGCATAGAATTTCTTCAAAACATCCACATACTCGAGGTGAAGCGACCGCAGCAGGGAAACTGGCAATATTTTTTTTCTTTTTTTTTCTAAGCAACAGATGTTGTGGGGTTTTTGTCCCAAATAAATGCCATTACAATAAAAAGAACAAAGTGAGTTTCACATCTGACTGAAGGTAATTTAGTATCATCAATTTTAAAAGAAACGGAATACTTTAATACATCCATCTGTTGAACAAACCAAACCACTCACTCTAGCTATGTTTTAGACTTCTTCAAGGATTGTGGCTATGGTCCAAATTCTAACCCTCAGAAAGATCAGAATGTAAAATGTTGAGTTCAGTTTGGATATGCTCAGCGACTTCACCATCATCCCCGTCATCAAACAGATTTTGACACCATCTCCGTGAACACACATAACTTGCCTTTGACGGTAGCTTGTCCTGGAACTTCATCGCTCCGGCTTTATCAGCAGGACAATGTGAAATATGTAACTTTGCTGTCAAGGAGTCTTGTAAACTCACCGATAAAATGTCCAAAGTTCTTATCCTAACCTTTCTTTCTCAATTTCTTCTGACCGTCCAAACATATTGCTTCCAATTGCCCATTTCCCAGCCTTTAGGTCACGTGGGCGTACTGGCCCATTGTCCTTGAACTTAGTTCTCTTATTTCGGGCTCATTCTCATTCTTATCTCTGCACCTCTTTCCACCTCTATTCTTGGGCATGGCTGCAATGGAGGTGTGGGTCTCTGTCTCTGTCCCTCCTGCGTGAGGAACAGCCGCCATGGGAGGCTGGGGCCTCATTTGGGAGAGCATTAATGTGTGGGAGAGCATCCGATTAGGGGTTCCTTATTATTTCCCTTTTGTGCCACTCCACCTTTCTCAGAGTTAAACATTCCTTTTCTATTGTCTCAGCGAACCCTTTAAAAACTAAACCTGGTATATTTGATGGAAGTCTAAAATTCCTCTGTAATTAATCTTCCTTCTGTAAGGAAGAGCTCAAATGCTTTGATTTCAATCATCTCCCTCTTCCATATTTTATGGAACGGTAGTTATACAACTACTGTTTTATAGTGGGGTATTTTTTTTTTTTTGCCCAAATTAGCCATTATTGTTTTTTATGAGCATGTTTTTACATGCTCCTTGTTTATGAGCACGTTTTATGAGCATGTTTTACATTGCTCCATGTTTTTCAATTTCTTTGCTCACCATTCTTTCTTTCTTTCTTTTTTTTTCTTTATTTATTTGACAGAGAGAGAGATCACAAGTAGGCAGAGAGGCAGGCGGGGGGTGGGGTGGGGAAGCAGGCTCCCTCTAAGCAGAGAGCCCAATGCAGGACTGGATCCCAGGACCCTGAGATCATGACCTGAGCCGAAGGCAGAGGCTTAACCCACTGAGCCACCCAGGTGCACCTCACCATTCTTTCTTGCATGTCATTCCTTTCAAGTTCCTTTTCCTTCTTCCTGAAGTACATCCTTCAGTAATTCTTTCAGTAACTAACAGTGAGAGATAAATTCTCATTTTGTTTATATGAAAATGTTTTAATTTTTTTCTTCTCTCTTGAATGAGTTGGGTACTGATGTCCACAGTGACACATTCTCCTTCTGCAATCAGAGGACAGTATTCTCTCATCTCCCCACCATTCTAGTATTGCTGTCATAAAGCCAGCCATCAGTTTATTGCTCTTTCTTTGTGAGTTACAGGTATTTTCTCTCTGGGATCTCAAATCTCAAAAGACTTTGTGTGTTTGGTGTTTTTCAGTTTCACTAAGGTGTTTGTGACAGTGGGTCTATTTTTATTTTTCCTGATTTCCAGATCATAGTGATCCTTGAGTTTGGGGATTTATGTCTTTTACCATGACTAGACATTTTTCTGCCATCTCTCTCTTCAAATTCCTCTCTTTTCATTCTTTTCTCCTAGAATTTCTGCTCCAGCTATGGTTAGCCTTCTCACACTGTCTTCTATGTCTCTTCATTTTTGGTCATAATCTCTTCTCTTTATCTCTCTGTATTTATCATTATCTCTCTTTATCTCTCTGTGGTATTTTGGCTCATTTTTTCCACATCTGTCTTTTGGCCTGATCATTATCTCTTTAATTTTATTTAATGAGTTTTTTTCATGCATCAGTTGTATGAGTTTCTTCTTAATTTCAATAATTTTTTTCACTTCTAAAATTTCTATTTAATTCTTTCTCAAATTTTCTCCTCAGTCTGCCTGTTTTTAAAAAATAGGGTCTTGTTTTATTTAGTTTTGACTATTTAAAAATATTGTTAATAATTTCAGAGATAATTATTTTCTTCTGCTTCAGTTTGTCTTTTTAGTTATTTCAACTTCTGGTACTTGTGTTCACTGACTGTCACTCGTGGTGGAATGATTTCTCATGCTTTTTAAACAATTTTTTATAGTAAACTCATCTTTAGCTGGGACTGTGTTTTTTGAGTCCAGAACAGAGACAAACTTCCTTGACATCTTCCTGATTTGGTGGACACATTTCATTCTGATCCACTCTTTCACTGAGGGTGTAGACCTTTAAAAGTCACAGTTTATTTACCTCCACCTCCTTAACCTGTGTGGAACCAGGTGCCTTATAGCCTGTGAATTTATTCTCTTGAGGGGATTATTTTTATGTTTAATTTGGCAATTCTTTGAATGGAAGGGTAGAGTTTTCTAGTCCTCTTATTGGAACTGGGAGGCCTGACCTTGTTACAGGATGATTTTTTAACAAGGCTAAAATCAGAACTTCCATGCAGATATAACATGAACGTGTATTAAATATTTATTCAATTCATTGTTAATGAAGGTGTTGGTAGGATGTTAACTAGTTCGAAGGAGAAATCAAAGGAGCACAAATTTATATGGAATAAAGATGTGTTGAAATGAATTTATAAATGAACAGCAAAGTGGGCTTTTTCGTGGAAGGGAGGGAGGTCAATCCCAAACATCCCCAGACAGAATATATTTGCATGTGTAATGAAAACACGTACTTTGCCTTGCGATCACTCATCCCCAGGTTTGCAGAATTGTAACATAGCTGCGGGCAGTGCAAGGCTGGAATCCGAGTAACTGCCAACGTGGGCTCTAAATAGGCTTCGTTTTGCCTCAAAGAATCCCAATAATCTTTTCTGCTCTTGCCCAAATATTCTTAAAACTGCCGGTCTCTCTTTGACCAAACTTTAATCAGTCTCCTCTCAAATCTCATGTTGTGGACTGAATGTTGTGTCCTCTGCAATTTGTGGAGGCGGAGAAAAATCAAGGCCATCCCACCTCAGGTTTAGCCTTAGCATAAGTACAGCCATCTCAGACCCCTGTGCTCAAGGGCCGAACTTTCCCCAACTTTACTTTAGTTCTAAGGACCCCCACCCTGCTTTAGTAACAGGAAGCCCCACCCCACTTTAGCAACAGGAACCCATAAATACCCCTGCCTTATACTCCGCTGTGTTGGGTATACTTGGGCCCAAGCTTAAGCTTGTTAAATAAACCTTCGTGAGATTGCATCCATGTTGGCTCCTTGGTGGTCTTGGCTCCTTGGTGGTCTCTCGGATGCGAAAACTCGGGTACAACACGATTCATATGTTGAAATTCTGGACATCCCCCCCCCACCCCCAAGATAGGAGGTGGGGCCTTTGGCAGGTGATTAGGACTGGAGGGTAGAGCTCTCGTGAATGGGATTAGTGCCCTTATAAAAGAGGCCCCAGGGAGTCCCCTCATCTCTTCCCCCATGTGGGGACACATAGAGAAGACGACCATCTATGAACCAGAAAATGAGTTCTCCTCAGACACCAAATATGAGGGCACCTTTATCGTGCGGACTTTCCAGACTCCAGAACCATGTGAAATAAATGGTGTTTAAGCCGCCTAGTTTGTGATATCGATGAAGGGTAATAGAAGGCAGGTAGGCAGGGAAGAGGTCCCCCACCCCACCCCCAAGAGGAAACCATCCTAAAAAGGATTTTACACCACCCTGGAAGGAGCCCTCCACCCTTTCCCATGGGATAGAGAGATGACAAACATCTAACTGGATGACAGGCGCAGGGAGAGTTAATCAGATTAAAACAGCCTGTCAACAAGCCCATAAAAGCTCCTAGATTTAGAAACTGGGGTTGTCCCCCCAAGTCCCCTCCCTCTTCGGGAGCTTTGTGCTGTCACTTGGGTGTCACCCAACAAACCTTGCTCTGCTGCCCACCACTCTGCCTGGTCTACCTTCATTCTTCGAAGATGCGTGACCAAGAACCTGGGGCACCCACAGAACAAACATCCTGTAACAATAGTTTTGTTGCAGCAGCTCAGACTATGGCATCTCTTTTCAACTAGGACCTGACTTTTGGGCTTCTGTGTTTGCCTTTCCCTTGTTCAATTTTAGCAAGAATCCTGCCAAGTTAGTTTGGCCAGAATCCCCTATCCTTGGAATGGGGTTGGGTGCCTCAGCCTCCACGATCCCCTAGGTGATGTCTGATTTCTCTGCCTCCCTTCGGCAAGAATCCCGTCAAGTCAGCTTAGCCGGAGTCCTCCCTGACCGCTGATGTTTCCTCCGAGTAATTTTCCATTCACTGACCCCCGCCCCATCCTTGGCTATACATTCCCACTTTTCCTTGTTGTGTTTGGAGTTGAGCCTGATCTCTCTCCCCCACTGCAAAACCTCATCTCAGTGGTCCCTACACCTACAAAAATGGTCCAGATGAAGTCTGCTTTACTGTTCTTTGACAAGTGTCATGAATAAATTTTGTGAACACAGCCTTGGATTTTTAAGTAATTTTGCAGAGAACACCTTTCCTTCATAATGACTTCCTTATCTTCATAATAAAAAATGCACTATTTTCTCTTCAATCTTATGCTCAGTTGATGGAGCCTGACTTGGGGGTGAGAGTCAGGGAGAAAGAAAGAAAAAGAATTACTTTAATATTTCCTCCTGTTCTCCCAGAGTTTCAGAAAAATAGAAGGAGCCATAAATACGCGCTTGATTGTAATCACCCTTGGGACCTTAATGTATCGGGTTCTTTATTTATGGAAGAGTGGGTGATAGAGAGTGGGAGGGCAGTTGCTGATTTATACAATATGCACAGGGTACAAATACTTTAGGATTACAATCCATTCTCCATCTACCTACTACTCTAAACCATTCCTTATGGAGCATATTTTGAAAACCACAACAGGAGTTTGAGAGATGAAATCACAGGCAGGATTTTCCTTTAGATTTCAGGTTGGACCTTCTGGTTTCTGTTTCTAGGAAGGAAGATTAAGCAGATTTGGCTCATGTATGATTACCCGAGGGCTGAGAGCACTTTGTGGGGAGCCCTTCCTGCCCAGCCCCTGGGAACTCTAAAGAAGTTTGAGGGATGAAAAGTCCTTGTCAGGTGGGATAAAAGTCGGGAAAGATGACCTCTTCCTGCAGCAGCGGGCAAGCAGCTGGCACTGCTTTTCACTGATTTTATGCCTTTGTCTGTGAGGCAACCGCAGTGTCCTGCACAGAGAGGCCCTCAACAGAGGCAGTTGGGGATTCAAGTAGAAGAGATTAAGGGGATGGGGGAAAAGGCGGAAGCATCCTGTTTTCTTACATGTGGGGAGTGATGGAAAATTTACAAGGAAGGAAAGACTGTTCAGTTTGCTTTAAACACTTGTGTGAAGTAGAATTCTGAGGAATGGAATTAGGAGGTTGAGAGAGCTGTGCAGATTTTAATCCGTTTCATGCAGACCCTATAAATCAATGTAATACCATTTATAGGGTAGCATGGAAATCGTGAATAAGTGCAAAGAGCAGGATGTAAAATAATATGTACACTGATATATCCATACTAAAATGGGAAAGAAATATGGATATTATTAACTTTTTTAAAAAAAGATTTTTTTTAATGTATTCATTTGAGGGAGAAAAAGAGAGAGAGAGAGCAGGAGGAGTGGTGGAGGGGCAGAGGAGAGAAGCAAGCTCCCCAAGAAACAAGGAACCTGATGTGGGACTTGATCCCAGGACCCTGGGATCATGACCTGAGGTGAAGGCAGACACTTAACGTACTGAGCCACCCAGGCACTCCCCCCACTTTTTTTTTAAACCAGAATAGGATTACTTGTGTATTTTATTGTATTTTATTTTATTAAAGATTTATTTATTCATCTGACAGAGAGAGACGCAGCAAGAGAGGGAACACAAGCAGGGTGAGTGGGAGAGGGAGAATCAGGCCTCTGGCTGAGCAGGGAGCCAAATGCAGGGCTCAATCCCAGGACCCCGGCCGGGACCATGACCTGAGCCGAAAGCAGACGTCCAATGACTGAGCCACCCAGGCCCCCCTACTTGTGTATTTAAAAAATTATTTATGTTTTGATCTATGTGACCATAATAATAATTGGATTTTTAAAAAAATTTTTTTAAAAAGATTTTATTTTTACTTGTTTATTTGAGAGAGAGAGAGAGAGAGAGAGAGAATGAGAGAGAGAATGAGAGAGAGAGAGAGAGCATGAGAGGGGAAAGGCCAGAGGGAGAAAAGCAGGCTCCCCACTGAGCAGCGAGCCCGATATAGTACTCCGTTGCAGGACTCCAGGATCATGACCTGATCTGAAGGCAGTCGTTTAAGCAACTGAGCCAGCCAGGTGCCCAATAATTGGATTATTTAATTTAATTTAATTTATTTATTTTAAAGATTTTTATTTATTTGAGAGAGTGAGAGCACGAGAGGGGGAGGGTCAGATGGAGAGGCAGACTCCCTGCTGAGCAGGGAGCCTGATGTAGACCTGATCTGGGGACTCCAGAATCATGACCTGAGCCGAAGGCAGTCGCTCAACCAACTGAGCCACCCAGGGACCCAACTGGATAATTTTAAAAAGCAAAAGTAAAGCACCAGAAAAAAAATGCATTTTCTTATTGTTATTGTAATTATGACTTAGAGTGCAATCTTTCACATTTGTATAGACATATTTGTCTATGCATATTTGTATATACATAGACATATACACATTTGTCTATACATAGACACATTTTTCTATACATATACACATGTATATACACATATACACATGGATATACATATACACACACACATATATATAACCTTGAAGTCTAGTGAATAAGACATAGTGGGTTATTTAAGGGATGGTGGGAAATACCTATGGCAAGATAACCTATGGAATTTTCAAGTCGTGTTTGCTCTCTCTCAGTTTCGCTCTAATTTAGGGCTTCGAGGCTTCAGAGACACTCGCAGGGTATGCAGAAGCAACCACAAGTCCGATGTTCCTCTGTTCTTTTGCAGAAACCTAGAGAAGCAATGGAGCCGGGGGTTAAGGAGGGTGAGAGAGGCCAGAGGCACAGTTCTCTGGGTTCCCTGGGGCTGGAAGGGGCCCCTTGGAGGAGATTGCCCAACACCCTGCGAGGGTGGAGGTTGAGAACCCCTCAGGCCTACCTCGAGTGACAGTCGGAGAGTCTGTGCCTAGGGTCTGTGAGCTGGAACCTCGTGTTTGAAATGTGGGTCAATACAAAGTCCTCCACAGAGAGGTAACCGGGTGCAGCGGTAGCTTTAGCCGACATCTCCCTGACCGCTGATGATACGGAGCATCCCTTCGTGTGCGGCTTTATCCTTACTGTATCTTCCCTGGACAAATGTCCATGCAGAGCATTTGCCTCTTGAAAAAAATTAGTGATTTCCCTTTTGATCACATAGCTGTAATAGTTTCTTGTACGTTTCTCATAGAAGTCTCTTATCAGATACGTGATTTGCCAAAGTTCTTTTTGCTTTCTTGACAATGTCCTTTGAAGCACCAAAGTTTTTCATTTTAATGGTGTCCACTTGGTTTATTTTTTCCCCTTGCTACTTATACTTTTGGGGTCATGGCTAAGAAACCAGCCACAAAGGTTTATGCCTGTGTTTCATTTGAAGAGTTTCACAGCTTCAGCTCTTACATTTATGTTACATTTATGTAACATCGATGTTGTGAGGTAGGGGTCAGACTTCACTCTTTTGTGTGTGGATACCATCATGCTCATTTACTGAATCATTTACTGAAAATTATTCTTTTCCTACTCAGTCTTTTCGGCACCCTTGTCCAACACCGATTGACTGTAATCGTGTTGGTCTGTTTCTAGATTCCAATTCAATTCCTTTGATCTAATATGTCTCACTTACATCAGGACCACGCTGTCTTGATTACTGTCACTTTATTGTAACGTTTGAAATCTAGAAGTTTGAGTTGTCCAACTTTGTTCTTTTTTAAGATTGCTTTGGCTGTCGTTGGTCCCTTGCAATTCCATATGAATTTTTTAATATTTACAAAGAAGTCACTTAGTATTTTGAAATTTTGGGGTTGAATCTGTAGATCAATTTGGAGGATGCTGCCATCTTAACAATATTAAGTCTTCTGATCCATGAAAACATGATGTCATTAGGTAGGTTTAATTAGGTTTTCTCTCATTTCTTTCTATAGTGTTTTGCAGCTTTCAGAGTGTAAGTCTTGCACTTTTGTTAAATTTATTCATAAACATTTTATTCTCTTTGATGCTATTGTAAATAAAATTGTTCATTTCATTTTCTGTTGGCTCACTGCAACTGTATAGAAACATAATTAACTTTTATATATTGATTTTTGTATCCTGTACTCTTTGAACTCATTTATTACTTCTTATAGTTTAGTAGAGTTCCTAGGGTTTTCCACATACAAGATCATGTCATTTGCAAAGAGAGTTAATTCTACTTCATTCCAACCTTCATGTCTTTTATTTCATTCTCCTGCTTAACTGCTCTGCCTAGAACGGTCCAGTCAATAAAGTGTTGAGTGGAAGTCTTGAGAATAGACATCTTTGTTTCCTTCCTGGTCTTAGGAGAAAAGCATTCAGTTTTTCACCCTTAAGGATACAGCTGTGAATTTTTTGTAGATGTCCTTAATCAGGTCAAGGAAGTTCCCTTCCTTTCCTAGTGTGAGTGTTTCTATCATGAAGGGCTGTTGAAATTATGAACATTCTTGTACATTACTTGTGTTGGGTACACATTAAGCACGCACTTCTGTTGTGTGCATACCAAGAAGTGGAAATGCTGAGTCATTGGGTATGTATAAGTTTAGCTTTCATAGACACTGTCAAACAGCTTTTGAAAGTGCTGCTATTAATAAACACTTCCACCAACAGTATATGAGGATTCCAGCTGCTCTCTGGGATGGTGCTGCATTAAACCACTGGCTGAGAGAACGACTTCCTCACCTCGGCCATCAAACCCCACTGCTTCCTGGTCTCCCTGTGTGGGCAATGGCGGCGGGCAGTGGTAACTAGACTTGTGACAAACGCAGGAATTGCCCTGATTCATTGCTCCCATGTTGGCTTTGGTGGGAATTCAATTCATAGGATGGAAGAAAAGGATTTAACATCTACCAACATAAGGTGTGAAAATGTTATTTTAATTTTCTGGTTTTTACTAGTACTGATGTTCAGACAAATTTTCATAGTTTTGTCATTTGTATTGTGTGATGTTTCTGTTCAGGTCTTTTCACTTTTTAATTTTTTTTCAAACAAAAATCTGGTTTTTAAATTAGTTTTCAGCCCTCTTTATTCATAAAGACATTGTCCCATTATCTGTAACGTCTTCATATTTTTAAATACTATTTTTTCAGAATCACTGTCTATCAGTGGCTTTTCATTATGTGCCAGTCATTTCCTTATGATTTTTGGCATCGATGCCGTGACTCTTCCCATCCACAGTTATACAAATATTACTATATTTTTCTCAGTATTCTTTACATGTGTTTTGTTCTATAATGTAACTGAAATTTATTTTCATGCATAGTGTGAAGTAGAGATTTAGCTTTATGTTTCTTTAACATGGTGTCAAAATTCTGACAGTGGAAAGAATCCACAACAGTCTATGATTTTTCATCACCTTTGACAGGGGCCAGGTTAATCTGTGCTGGCTTAATTGCTGCAGATCGGGAAGGAGGTCTTTTTTCCCCTCCCCCAGCAGAGTGGTAATACGTGTTCATTGTAGGAAATTTGGAACCACGGATGTACCTAAAACCCAAGTCAAAAACTGGGACATGAACTTACCTTTACTTCAGCCTCATCTCAGGCCTGACTCCACTCCTGTGTGTCACACATGAACACACAGCACAGTTGTGTTCCATGACCCTGATTTTAACTCTTCTTCCCTGATCTCCAGCGGATTGGTAACTGTAGTGACTCCTGCTGACCTCAGCTTAAGTCCCTGAGGATGTGAATCATCTTAGTTAGCAAGAGTTCTGGAGTTAAAATTTGAGACTTGATGAATACTTTTTCTTTTTTGACCTGGCACAGGATTGCGCAAACACTGCAGAAAAACTTGTTCCAGAGAATTCCACCACCTCTCTCCAGAATGCTTCACTGGTTAATTCTGGAGACAGAAGTCTCTTGCAAACATTCACCCCAAAGCTCTCCATGAAATTCAAGCTCCAGTTTGTCTTCCAGTTTGTCTCAGATCAAATAGGCAGCAGCTGTTCACCATTCCTCCCAGGGCATTCGTGCACTTGTGTCCCTATGGTAGCTGTACTCAGGTCAGAGGCGCAGTTGTCCCCTCTCTTCCAGGCTACAGTGGGTCCCCCGGATTAACAAGGAGTTTTTTCTTTTTAAACTTGTCTTTTTCCATTGCAGGAGTGTTGTTTAGTTCAGCATTTATGAAAGCAGATGCTGAGGCGGACCACTTAGGTTATATTTTGGGAGGGCTTAGTCAGTTAGCCATTCTTTCTTGGCTTCAGTTTTTTTCTCATTATTTCATTAAAAGCCACTGTCAAGGGCAGCCTGAGTGGCTCAGTCGTTAAGCATCTGCCTTTGGCTCAGGTCATGGTCCCAGGGTCCTGGGATTGAGCCCTGCATCAGGCTCCCTGCTCAGTGGGGAGCCTGCTTCTCCCTCTCCCACTCCCCCTGCTGTGTTCCCTCTCTCACTGTCTCTCTCTGTCAAATAAATAAATAAAACCTTAAAAAATAAATAAAAGCCACTCTTGAATAGGACTTTCTTGGGATCCAGGTATCAAGAAAGAGCACAGAGTTCTCATGTAACACTTTGGATTATTTCTAACAACTTTTGGATTATTTCTATTATATTTTGCCTTTTGTTTTTATTTTTAATTGTGATAAAATACACAGAGTTTACCATTTTAGCCATTTTTCCAAGGGAAGCCTGATTTTCTTTTTATCATAGTAAAGAACACATAAATTCACAAATTCACCATCTGAGCCATTTTTCAGTGTAGCTTTAGTAGTGTTGAGGACATTCCCGTTGCTGTGAAACAGATCTCCGGAATGTTTTCATCTTACAAAACTGAAACTCTATATTAAGCAATAACTCCCCATTTTCCCCTCTTCTCAGACCTTGGCAACCACCATTCTACTTTGTTTCTATGAACTTGACCACATTAGAGTCCTCATATAAGTGGACTCATATGGTACTCATCTTTTTGTGACTGGCTTGTTTTATTTAGCGCATGTCCTGCAGGATCACCCCTGCTGTAGCACGTGTCCTCATCTCCTTCCTTTTGAAGGCTGAATAATACTCCATAGTAGCTCTTGACCACAGCCTGTTCACTCGTTTATCCACTGCCGGGCCCTTGAGTCCCTTCCACCTTTTGTCTGTTGGGATTTATTTGTACTATAAGGAATATTTTTGTGTTTGGGGACGAGATATATTTGAAGGAAAAGTGAGCAGGAAGGGGCGATAGGCCACTGCTGTTATTTCTGTGTTTATTCTAAGCAGCAAAACAGTCTTAGAAGAAAGTCTTTCTGTACCAGTACCCAGGGTTAGACTTTGTGACCCTCTGCTCATTTGTGTTACCAACCTTGTACAGTCCCCGGTTCTTCCGTGCTTACTCTCTAAGGAAACGAATCCCTTGGCTAATTTGGGACCGTTCGTCGGAGAACAGACTACAGCGTGACACAGCAGCATCAGATAGGGACACTTTTCTTTCTAGTTGAGATTTTATGTAATGCCACACGCTTGCAAAGTGTTATGGGATCAATTTGGCCAGGAAAGCATCTTAAAAATCCTGTGAGGATTTACATTTTAATCAGTTCAATGCCCTGAAGAGGATGGTAAAATTTCTAGATCTAACAGGAGATAAAGAGATAGGCTTATTCCTGGCCTGGCAGCACCGGGGGGGGTGGGAGGGAAGAGAGAATGGGATGGAGAGGACCTTCTTAATGCCCTTTCATGAAATTCACATGCTACAAAAAAAGCAAAATTTTCTCTAAGACCCCCCAAAATGAAAAACTAGCTTTGGGACACATGCCTTTGAGTCTCTAATTGACTCCTCCACTATATCTAAAGTTCAGTAAACAATACTTTGTTACCTTAAAGCCCTTCCAGTGGCCATCCTTCATCTTCACCAAGGGGAGCAACTAATGGCTTCGACAGAATGGCAGCCAATGCCCAAGCAACCGCGGTCGAATAACCAGGGAAACGAAGTGCAAATTTCCAGGAAGGAATTCACCCCCAGCCCCAGAAAGTAACCAGTGCAGCAGCCTTAGTAGTAAGCCACAGACCTTGTCAGTATCTTGATCATCAGTAACCTAGATGTTAAAGGCACCTGTCCCCAAAGCGTAACTACACAGAATTCACAGTAGGACTCAGTGTCTCACCATGAGCTAGGGAAGTGTTATATTACACAATTGAGCTGCTTTGACATCTCTGGCCATTTCATCTTTTCTCTTGGGTCATTTTGCCTTCGTACCTGATCATTCACTGCAGTAGCGGCCATGTAATCACATGTTATTACGACAATCTTACCATCCCTTCTTCTCGCTGTGAAGGCCTATTTAGCCAGAGTGATTCCATCTCAGTTAAACAGTGATTTTGTTGTTTACACAGTAAAACTTAAACTGACCCCCGCCTCCCCAAGGAACTTACTTAGAAGCAAGTCCAGGAAACCAGTAAAATATGGTCGACCAATCCCAGATAACAGCCTGAATGCAAGGATGAGTCAGGCCAGGTGGATACATCCAATCACTATCTCCCTAAAGAATGTGGGCCCCGCCTTTTGGGCGCCAATTCTGACCAAGGTGATAGGCTAGTTCAAAGAGCTACTCTGGGGTGAATTGTAATTCAGTTGGCCACCCGTGTGTGACCTAGCATGACTGTGCAGCTTTCTCTGTGTGTTGCAATCTCATTGGCCACCTGTGTGTGTGGCCAGGCTCAACCACATGGCCTTTGCTCTATAAAAGTTAGTCTGTGAGGCTGGGAGGGGTCACTCTCTCTGTAAGAGGCGGCCCCAAACAGTTGGTTTGATTCTCGGTGCTGGCACGAAATAAAGCTTTGCTTGACCTTCACTTTGTATCAGTCCCGCTCCTTTAATCACGGACCTAACACTCGCCTAGCTGTGCTTTAAGTCCTTCGGGGATATTGGCTTCCTGTTGGAAGGCTCCTCTTCTTCATGCAGCCTGACCTTGACTACACTCTTTACAACAGCTTTTAGTTTTTTCTGTTTTCAGTTGACTGATTCAGGACTGAATCACAGAGAGGTTAACTAGCTTTCCCAAAATCACACAGTAAGAGCTAATGCTGGGCTGTGAAATTTCCTAGTCGTTTCAGAGCCGTGGGTTTAAATTAACCTCCAAGATATCAAGTAGAGTATCTTGAAATGAATATATTTGCATACATTCTGTATTTGCTTATGTATGAACCTGTAAACATTTAGAAATGATTAAGAAAAACAATCCTTGTTAATATTAAGCCAGTTATCACATTTTCCCCAATTCTGTTCATTTTACTTACCCCCCCCCCCCCACGGTGAACCAGAATGAAGAATGAATGAGGAATATCATGAAATTTTCTAACTGAAAATTTTAAAAAGATTCACCTCCCCAAATGAAGAGTGTTTGTGCATGTTTCTTCTCCTTTTCTTTCAAATCCCTCATCAATCTTTAGGCATGGAAGCCTTTCAAGCATGGAGTATGATCATTTGTGAAGATGTGCCTTATTACTTTGCTTCTTCCCAGAGAAGGGCTGTTTGTTTCTTTCTCTCTTTCTCTGCTCCACTGATCCTTTAATCTGGGCTTTTCCAGGAGCTGAAACAGAAAAACATTATTGATTTGAGAGTTTGCTGCTTGAGTGACTATAAACTGTGACAAATTAGTGCCTCTTGGGTCACCACACCTGTGACCATGATAATTTAGAGCAAAAGTAAGGTCTTGAACCAATACTACTGTATTCCCTCAAATCCAAGATGCTACTGATTGTAGGAAGGACCATTATTTTGTGAATCACTAGGAGAGAAAAAGAATGCTGCCAATTAAGCTGAGGCACAGCTGGAGTCCTTATGCAGTAATTGGGCACACAAACCTCTCATTACTTTGACAGTTCTTTCATCTAGTCGGAGGGACTTGGCAAGACCTTCAAATTCATTCAGGTGCGAATCTTGGCACGTAATAAGTCGGTGCTTCTCAGACTTGACTGGGCACATGAATCACTTGGGAGTCGTGTTAAAATGCAGATTCTGGGGCGCCTGGGTGGCTCAGTGGTTTAAGCCTCTGCCTTCGGCTCAGGTCATGATCTCAGGGTCCTGGGATGGAGCCCCGCATCAGGCTCTCTGCTCAGTGGGGAGCCTGTTTCTCCCTCTCTCTCTGCCTGCCTCTCTGCCTACTTGTGTCCTCTCTCTCTCTGTCAAATAAGATAAATAAAATATAATAAAAAAATGCAGATTCTGATTCAGTAGGTCCGGGATGGAGCCGAAATTTTGTATTTCAAATAAGGTCCCAGATGGTGCTGGTTGTCCACCAATTTTTGGGTAGCGAGGTGACAAGCAATCTTTACACGGACCTCCTTAACAGAATGTAACTCCTCTTGATCTGCTCAGGGACATCTCCCTTTCTTAGGCCTCAGACAGCACTTGCTTGTTGCTTCGCAAGACAATAGAGAGCCTGCAGTCACTCCTCCAACAATAGATATTCGCTTTACAGACGTCAAACTTGGGTCCCCCACCTTCACCGCCAGACCTTCCTTTGTATCCAATGACTTTTTCAATACAGAATTGTAGGGTAAACAGTTTCAAGACTTTAAAAAAAGCAATAAAGCTTAACGCATTCAATAGGACAATGTGTACAACTTAACAGAAGATAAAACGGACAACCACAACCAAGTTCATTAACACACAGGCGATGACAGCTAATGTCACAGCTGCTGCCGGGAATACAGTGAACACAGGAGGCCATCCGCTTGTATGACTCATTCTGATTTCTCTGCAGTAATAATATGTGAAAAAAGAAGAATATATGAAAAGTATAATGATAGTATATTAAAAGAACAGGAACAATGAGAGGGCAAGGAAAAATACTGGAAATGAAACTATATATCATACCTTGCATTTATCTATGTTCATGATATATTTATTAAGTATTTATTTATTTATTTTTTAAACAATTTTATTTTATTTGACAGAGACAGAGATCAGGCAGAGAGAGGGGTAAGCAGGCTCCCTGCTGAGAAGTGCGCCTGATGCAGGGCTCCATCCCAGGACCCTGGGATCATGACCTGAGCCGAAGGCAGAGGCTTTAACCTGCTGAGCCACCCAGGTGCCCCTATTTATTAAGTATTTATTATAGGTAGGGCACTGCTTTGAGAAATTGCATTGAACAGAGGCACCTGGGTGACTCAGCCATTAAGCATCTGCCTTAGGCTCAGGTCATGTTCCCAGGGTCCTGGGATCCAGCCCCGCATCAGGCTCCCTGCCAAGCGGGAAGCCTGCTTCTCCCTCTCCCACTCCCCCTGCTTATGTTCCCTCTCTCACTGTCTGTCTCTGTCAAATATATAAATAGAATCTTTAAAAAAAAAAAAGAAATTGTAGTGAACAGGCAGATTCACAGTTCCTGCCCTCATGTAGCTTATAATTCATCAGGGAGGCTGACATTAAAAAAACTTACAGTCAATTCTCAGAGATACAGTCAGACCTCAGAAAAAGTTAGTTCTCGTGGATTCTGTGTTTGCAAATTTGCCTATGTATGGTCTACTAGGTCTAGAACAAGATACTACAGATGGGGGTTTTAAATAGAAATTTATTTTCTCAGAGTTCTGTAGGCTCTAAGTCCAAAATCAAAGTGCTGGAAAATTCAATTTCTGGCAAAGCCTCTCTTCTTTGCTTGCCGATGACTGATTTCTCATTATGCCCTCACATGACATTTTCTCCACAAACCTGAAAGACAGAGAGAGGGTGTCTCCTCCTCTTCTTATAAGGATACCTGTCCTTTTGGGTTAAGGCCCCACCCTTATGATCTCATTTAATCTGAATTACCTCTTTAAGGGCCTATCTGTAAATACAATCACATTGGGAGTTTGGGCTTCAACAGGTCAATTTTGGGAAGTCTCAATTGAATCCTTGACAGCCTCTTTCCTAAAATCTACTTAACCCCAAATCCATACTTGCCATGTGTTCATGGTCATTAATAGACATATGCAGACCATCTCAAAATTTGTGTTGCGGACACATCATGTTCCCAGTGGCAGTCGAACAGGGTGACTGCTGCCTTCTTGGTTTGGTTCTATACTCTAAACAATGTCTTCTTCATGGTCTATAGGACTTTCAATGCTCTGTGTTTTTCAGTCACAAATTTTGAATCTCCTTTAAAAACTATCAATGCATTCAGAGACACTTCTAGATGAATATAGGTGGTTTGGGAGACTATCAAGCTCTGGTCATCCCAGAAGTTGGAAAATGAAGCCTTCTCCATTCTTGGTTCCTATAAAGAAGCAAAATAAAGAAAGAAATGCATAGAACAGTCTTTCTTCATTTTCCTAATAATTACTTTTTATTTGTTTCCAGTTTGAAACATTTCTCATTAGAGAATTTGATCTCATATACTTGAGAGGAATTGAAACGACTTTTTTCCAGTTCCATTCAAGGCTTGTGTTCTGATTTCCAACCACCAGGTGGAGACCAAACAAAACTAATTAAAGTATTCCCAGCATCTTCTGGTTCATACAGAACGAGAGCGATTCCGTAAAATCTAAGTTAGGGGCACAAAGAATTTTTTTCCTCCTGTGTGTGAGCCACTGATCTCTTAGGGAATAAAACCTCACAGATCAAAGACCATATGCAAATTCAAAACAAACGTTTTTCAAAGAGAACCATCAGGTGTTCAATCAATGACTTTTTAAAATTAAAATTGGGAAACCTATATTTTAAATCCGTTTAACAAAAGCAAACATATTTACATTTCTGTGCTACACTATCGCCAGTTGGAGGATGGGTGAGTTGAAGTAGAAAAAAAAAAAAACCCAGCCAAAAAAAAAAAAAAGAGAGAGAGAAAGAGGAGGAAAAAGAAGAAGACACAAACAGGCTACACACCGTGAAACATGGAGCTGTTGAAGGCCTAGTTGAAACATGGAATGGGAGCCGAGTCCGACTGTGTCTGAGTGTCTGTCTCGGGGCCAGCAGTTTTTTGATCCTTCTCCTTGTCCCTGTGCATGGAGGGTATCCGGGTCAGCAATCCCACAGAGCTCTTTCAAAAGCTGATTAACCTTCAAGCATCCCTTTTCTGAACTGGGAATCGGGTCTGCTTTTATTTGCAAACTTCAAAGTTCAATATTAAAGGGAAGATTTTTTTTCCCCCACTGAACTTGTAAGATCTTCCCACCTCATGTAAAGAAATCGCTTGAGTTTTTTAACTTCCCTCTGTAACTTTAGAAGTGTCTTTAGGGGTGAGATATTTGCTATTCACAAGCAGCCAGGGAGTTTTAGGTCCATATATGTGTATTTTTAAAGTTAGAGGTTTTTCATTCTACCATATTTGAAAGTTATAGGTCATTCTAGTGGCCACATAATTCTGAATTCTGAACCTTATTGCCAGTCAAATCGATGGTCTGCGCCTGTGTGTGAGAGCCATCGCAGGTCACGTCTATGCTGCCTAATTAGAGCCTTGAGAAGACGTTCTGTGACAGGAACAAAGATAAAATTTCTCTTCTGGGAACATAGGGTAACGGCAGATCCTGCTTCCTGCCTCTTGAGGGATCCAAAAGTTTCAGTCACTACAGCTCACCACAAAGAGGGGGAAATGGCCCCGTGTCTGTAGCTTACTTCTCCTTATTTACCAGGAACTGGACACAATAGGATTAGGAGCCAGATCCCAGTTATGGGCAGAACTCTTTGTGAGGGTCTCATTGTTCAGATGAAACGTAGCAAACTGTCTGGCACAGTTGTCATCATAACGCTAGAAAGTAGCGGGGATATCACACCCAGGCTCATTGTTTTAGAAAAGCCCATCTCATAGGTACTGTGAATCACCACCGTTTGTCATGTTTGATGCTTCTGTGCAGTCACATCATATGGAAGTTGGTGGCCTTTTAAAAAGCAATCCCATGGTATTCCCATTTCTTCCTACACCCCTTGGAGATTTAAAAAAAAATAAAAAAAAAAGCCAACACTGTCTTGTTAATAAACCAGCCTCTACTTACTTTTTAAGCACTTTAAACAAAAACAAATTAAAAAAAAAAAAAAGATTTTAGCAAGCAGGGGAACGGCAGGCAGAGGGAGAAGCAGGCTCTCCACTGAGTAGGGAGCCTAAATGGGGACTGGATCTGAGGACTGTGGGATCATGACCTGAGCTGAAGGCAGACGCTTAACTGGCTGAGCCACTCAGTGTCCCTAAACAAAAACAAAATTGCCTCCCTGGAAGCCAGCTGTGTGGTCTTGGAAGTTTCTGGGCCTCTGAGTCTCCAAGGTGGAACAGTGTGCAAAGATGATATACTCAGGAGCCTGAAGAAGTGTTAGAATCTTTATTTACATTTTTGTCCATCTGAAATGTAAAGAAATATATTCAGCTCTACTAATATTTTATATATAGATCATGAGAGCACAAGTGTATAATTTATAAATGTACAAATTTGGGAAGTGCCTACTTAAAAATGTTTACTTTTAATGCATCTGATCAAAAAAGTGTGATTACTGATCTAGACATTTCAAAGATTGGGTTAGATTTAGTTGTTTTTTGTTTTTCTGTTTGTTTTGTTTTGTTTTGTTTTCCAAACTGGTGGTTGCAACCTATTGCTGGGATGTGCAATTAGGGGATCTTTAAAGAGTGAAATAAAATATAACATACCAGAATGCATGGCTCCTAGCAAGAATAGCAAGAATTGAGTATTGTTCTGTGAAACTTTTTAGATGAACACATGTGAGCATGGGATCCAACTTAAAATGTTTCTCCTGTTGTGGCTTGTGGTTAAAAAAGTAGGAAGGAACCGGACTTGAGTGATTCTCAAAGCGTCATCCCCGGGGCCAGCAGCTACAGCAGATGGGAACTTAACAGAAAGGCAAATTCTTCAATCCCACCTCAGATGGTATCAGAAAGTGGGACTGGAACCCAGCAACTGTGGCTTAACGAGTGCTCTAGGTGATTCTGAAGTTCTAAGGTTCAGAGCCACTGGCCCTGAGCATCTCTAGGACCCAAGTGGTTACAAAATTTCAGACTTAGATATTCATTTAACTAATGCAATGTTTTTCACATCCCCAAGCATGTCTAGGATGGGGCTTTGGAATCTTCGTTTTAACAAATGTCTCTGGGGATGCTTGTGGTCAGTCGAGTTTGGGAGACACCTGATGGAGAAATGTGGAGAAGAGAGAGTCTGCAGAACCTCTTTTCCAGAGCAGAAGCAGTGTTTTAGAGACGTCAAGTCGAAAGCAGGGAAATAAGCCATTCAAACCAGAAGCCTAAAAGCTAAGAGTTATCTAAACATTTCTAAACTGAGTGAGATGACTTTTCTTTCATCTGGAGTGAGCAGAAAAGGAGACACTCCTCTGAAAAGCTTGCCTTGGGGTTCTGTGCAGCGTTTTGGATCTAGCACACAGTGGGCACTCACGATATGCTCATGCAGTGAGCCTTGCCTTCCCATTGTATGGAGTCCTTGGGGAGGCGGGTAGCTCCTGAACTCCAGAGTTTGGGGTAGGTGTTGCAGGAGATGGTCCCAAATTCCTACATGGCTGAATCAGGCAAAATTTCAAATGCACTGGTGGGGTAGAGACCCCACTTTGAAAAGTAACCATCACAATCGTCTTAGTTTTGCTACTGTTCAAACTACATTCACTGTTGATTGTAATTAAAAGTAAAGTCTTTATAAGTTAGAAAAATAATGTCTGTACATTTTAAGTACATACTATAAAAAGTATATACTATATATACTATAGTATAAGTATATACTATAAAAAAATCCTATATACTATGTCAGTATAAATATCTGAAAATTCTCTGACACCCTCTCATTCTCAGCCCCCAATCCCCAAGTAACTATTGCCAACAATTTGAAGGCTATTTTCTGACTTTCTAGTAGACATATATATAGTCTTTAAAAAACAAAATTAATATTGAAGTCATTCTACAGTTTTTCAGGAGACAACTGATCCTGAATACTTTCCTGTGTCTTTCCATACCTAGCCAAATCTTTTGAACAGCAGCAGATTTTGAATGTTGAATTTAACATACACCAAACTTATTTGACCTCAGAACACTTTTAAACTGAGAATGTATTTTGAGTGCATTATCCGCAAGAACCCAAGGCAGACAACATGTGCTTGGATTAAATGAGGCAGCTAAACAATGTTTCCTGAACACATTAATACTGCAGGAAATGATATAAATTTAATTTATTGCATTAAAAAGTTTTAACAGGAAGAATAATAAGAGTGGAAAAAAATTAAATCATTGCATTTTACAAAGAACAAAGCCTACTGAGATTAAGTAAAATGTTTTCATTTTATATGTTGTTATAAAATGTGACACAAAAACAAAGTCTTAAAGATAGCATTTTGGGCTTACTTTATGACATCGTTTAATAGCTGCAATACTGTTTTGGGATCAAAATCTCATATGTGGTAAGATATCACATATGTTGTCTCCAACACAATATTTTTAAAAATCCCATTTTTAAATATAAAATATTGTAACCAAGGAAAGAAGTGCATACACAGTACAAACATTTTACAATCTCTGTGTATTCTTCATTAGATGCTCTAAAAATCTTCCATTATCTCCTATTTGATAGCTCTCTGCTGATTTTTCTAGAAACTGATGCATACAAGCATTCATTTTTATTTTGACCTAGTCAAACATTTTGCTCTTTTAATTTGTGCAAAGCTTTTGAACCACAAGACTGTTTTTCCATTGGAAACTTTCTTCTTTCAGCCTTCAGTCCATGAGGAACAACTCTGTATGTTATAAGTTCTTAATAATAAACCTCAAATAATAACCTCAAATGAACATGGCAACTATGAGATAAGACACTGGGGATTAAGCAGAGCAGTTGTCGCCCTGGAGAGTACGTGTGAGGAGATGGCTGGATGGATGTCGCATCTTCACAGGCAAGCACTGACCACTGTAGGATGAAAGGAGTTTCCAGTGTAAAACTCTGAGGCTCAGAGTGCTAAAGTGACTTGTGCAAGGTCCCTAAAATTCACATGTGTATTTGTGTGATGTCGAAGCCTGCTGCTTTCTCCACCATGGCTGGATTCCTCTGCTTCAGTCATTTACCCACCATTAACATTTTCATTGCATGTCCTACAGCTTTATTTCTTGGTTAAAATATACTTTTAAATTGACTCACTTTTTGGGGTGTGCTTTACATAAGCATATCTTAAAAGGACATTTTATAGTAGTAATCTTCAAAGTGGCGAATGAAGAGTTTCCAAGTGGAACGAAGAAAAGATAGTTTTAAGGCAATTAATTTTCAGATCCTCAACATCCATAGTTGGAATTTTTTTTTTTAAGATTTATTTATTTATTTCAGAGGGGCGGGGCAGAGGAAGAAAATCTTCAAGCAGACTCCCTGCTGAGTGTGGAGCCAGATGTAGGGCTTGATCTTACGACCCTGAGATCATCACCCAGGAGATCATGACCTGACCTGAAACCAAGAGTCAGATGTTTAAATGACTGAGCCACCACCATATCTAAGGAAGCTACCCTTCCTTAGATATTCTTTACTAATACAAGTCTACCTGGGGACACGTTCTTCTCTTCTCTTCTCTCCCTCTCCTATTCTTACTTGCTCTGGGGGATAAAAGTCTCTGGGGTCTAAACAGCTTAGGAATTGTTTGGGTAACAAGTCCTTTTGCAATGTAGGAATTTCTCAATTTTTATTTCAACAAAATTGAAGAAAGACCTAATTGAATTTTCAACATGTTGATCACTAAAAATAATATCTGAGGAGTAATCACTATGTGAATTTTGAGATAGAGCTCAAATGAGTTCAATGATTGATGTTGCCATAACTAAACTCCCATTCCCATCTACTTATACCAACAAGGTTTTTCAGAGCTGACATCTATAAAAATGAAATTAATTCTAAATTTGTCTCATTCAACAAGTAATTAATATTAATCCATGGATACATTAATTAACTTAAAATTATCAGCAATAGTTCTCCTATTAAGATATGTATTTCCAAGAGCTTTTTAAGCATAAAATTTATCATAATTTTTAATATCTTCTGGGGTTTTTTGATTAATTGTATACTGATACAATGATATACTAATAACTTCATTGAAAAAAGTTTTAATGCCTAGAACTTTATGGTCAAGGGTAAATGACTAAAACTGTTTTAGTCTGTTCAGGCTGCTATTACAAAAATAACTTAGACCAGATGGCTTACAAACAACAGAAATTTATTTCTCAGAGTTCTAGAGGCTAGGAAGCCCAAGATCAAGGTGCAGGCAGGTTCAGAGCCCGGTCAAGACCCACTTCTTGGTTCATAGATGGCCATCTTCTTACTGTGTCCTTACATAGTGGAAGGAATGAGAGATCTCTCTGAAATCTTTCTTATAAGACTACGAATCCCATTCGTGAGGGTTCCAGTCTTATGACCTAATCCCTTTCCAAACACTGAACACCATCATCCTGTAGTTGGGATTACAACATATGAATTTGGTGGTGGTGGGGGGGGTGTCCACAAATAGTCTATAGCAAAAATGTATTTTGATTCTTTTTTTAAAAAAATTAATTTCTTTATTTATTTTTAGCTCCTTAACTTTTTAAAAAAAGATTTTATTTATTTATTTGACAGACAGAGATCACAAGTAGGCAGAGAGGCAGGCAGAGAGGCGGGGGTGGGGGTGGGGGGTGGGGGAAGCAGCAGAGAGCGCGATGCGGGGCTCGATCCCAGGACCCTGGGACCGTGACCTGAGCCAAAGGCAGAGGCTTAACCCACTGAGCCACCCAGGCGCCCCTATTTTGATTCTTATAAGCATTTTTTCATTGCAGTAAGTAGGGGTATAAAGACTTTCCGGTTTAAGAATGTACGATACAGAGTCAGGGTCTCTTAACCATGATACATTATGGGACAGTTAATTCTCTGTTGGTTGTTTTGGGGTTTGCTTTCCTGTGTTCTTAAGAATAATTAGCGGCATTCCTGGTCTCTACTAACTAGACAGCAGTAGCATATCCCCCAACTCCCCAAGTTATGACAACCAAAAATGTGTCTAGATATTGCCAAAAGTTCTTTGTGGCACAAAATCACCAGTGGTTAAAAACCACTGCGTTGGGTTATAATTTCATGGGGGGAGTGAAATGGAAAATAGAAATTAAAGAGAAAAGGAATCATGTGCAATTTCTGCCTCTTAAAGGAGAGCTTTGTTCATCTTTAGTTAATAATGGATATGTAGTCGCGATGAGATTTAGATTCTCCTGCTCTATATCACCATATAAACGGAAAACCAATTTTTCTTGCTGTTATGGGTTAAATTATGATTCCCTCAAAAGATATATTGAAGTGATAACCCCTGTTTCCTCAGAATATGACATTATTTAGAAATGGAGTTATTAGGGTACGTCCTAATATAGGCTAATGGCATCATTATAGAAAGGGAAAATTTGGACACAGACACAGAATACACAAAATGAAAATGATTTGAAGATAGCCATACATGTGGGAAGCAGAGACTGGGCTGATGGTAAACCAGGGATGTCAAGACTTGCTGGTCACCACAGGAAGCTATAAGAGGCGAGGAAGAATTCTACCCAGAGTCCCAGATGGAGCATGGCCCTGCCAACACCTTGATTTTGGATTTCTAGCTTCCAAAACTGTAAAGCAGTAATTTTTCTTTGATCATTCAGTTTGTGGTTCCTTGTTATGGCAGCCCTTATAAACTAATATAGTTGCCATAAAAATAAAACCATAAAAACAAATACAATAAAAACAAGACTGCTCTTAAATGTTACTAAATTCCAGCCAGATGCTTAGGAATCTACTAAAGACAGGCCAGGGCCTCACTATCTCTTTATTAAAAGGGAAGAATAACCAGTGTTACCACCATGTTCATAGCAGCATTATTTGCAATAGATAAAAGGTGGAAGTAACCAGAGTATCCAGAAGATGGATGTATCCATTGTATCCACTGATGGATGAATGGATAAACAAAATATGGGATACACATACAATGGGGTATTATTCATACTTAAGAAGTTCTGACACAGGCTATACCACATGAATGAACTTCGAGGGCACTATGCTAAAGGAAGTAAGCCAGTCACAGAAGGACAAATGCTGTATAATTCCACTTACATGAGGTAGTTAGGGTAGTCACACTCATGGAGATAAAAAGTAGAGTGGTGGTTGCCAGGGTAGGAGGAGGGAAAAATGGGGAATTACTCTTCAGTAGGTACAGTTTCAGTTTTTCAAGATGAAAGGAATTCTGTGGATGGTGATATTAAAGGTAGCAAGCAATGTGAATGGAATTTATGCCACAGAACTGTACACTTAAAAATGGTTAACATGGCAGGGGGTGCCTGGGTGGCCTTTGGATTTCTTCCAAAGACTCAGTTGATTAAGCATCAGACTCTTGATCTCAGTTCAGTTCTCGATCTCCGGGTCATGAGTTCAAACCCTGTGTTGGGCTCCATGCTGGCTGTGGAGCTTACTTTAAAAAAAGAAAAGAAAAGAAAAGAAAAGGTTAACATGGCAAATTTTATACTGTGTATTTTACCACAATTAAAAAGACAAAAAGAATAAAAGAACAGCCAATGTTAAAAGAGACGTTGAAGACCTAGTAACACAAAATTGAGGTGACCTAATCATGTGGGTTAGATGTTAAAGAAATCTGAATAATTTTCTATGTGAGTCAGTTGTTTTTTTTGTTGTTGTTGTTGTTTTTTGTTTGTTTTTTGATGGATAAATGTCTACACAGTACCTAAAGTCATCCCACAGGGTGGGAAATGCTACCCTACCCACTAAAAGGGAAGTGGTAACCTCCCCTGAAAAGGGTTTAAGCTATAGAGAGCCAAGGGCCTGGTCTTGGACCTAGGCCCTTTAACTCTTAGTATAGTACACTTCCTTTTTTTCCCCCTTTCTAGAATTTGAGTAGAGTTGACACGCATGTTACATTAGTTTCAAGTATACAACACAGTGATTCGACAAGTCTATACATTATGCTATGCTCACCACAAGTGTAGCTCCCATCTGTCCCCACACAACACAAACCATTGGCTATATTACCTATGCTGGACCTTTCATCCCCATGAGTTTTCATCTAATACACTTTCCCTGTGACACAAAAAAACTTCTATTTTGAAATAATCACACCTGGACCTCAGGTACCGGACAAGAGAAGAAACCGTGAGCCCAGTAGTCTCTGTGAGGTTGGTGGTTGGCAGTGAAGCATTCTGGAGGGAAGGTTAGAGAAAGGAACTCTTGGATAATCAGTTTCCCAGGAGAAGTCAGGGGGCTTTGAGGCAAAACTAAAGTGCCAAGGAGAGAGACAGTGACCAGAAAAAATAACTATGGGTTCTATTGTTTCATTGTGATACAACTGAGGAGGAAAAGTGAAGCTCCACACTTGAAAATTGCAGTAGGCCTCTTGGAAAAATGAAGTTATTTGATAGCTATCTATATTATTCCTGGTTTTTTTTGTTTTTGTTTTTTTTTTTTTTTAGATTTTATTTATTTGTCAGAGAGAGAGAGAGAGAGCGCACAGAGAGGCAGACAGAGGCAGAGAGAGAAGCAGGCTCCCTGCCAAGCAAGGAGCCCAATGTGGGGCTCGATCCCAGGACCCCGGGATCATGAACTGAGCTGAAGGCAGCAGCTTAACTGACTGAGCCACCCAGGTGTCCTTATATGATTCCTGTTTTGCTGGATCATTCTAGGGTGCTTTGCAGCTTGGGTAGTTATTAAATGATAGCTGGAGACAGACGCTTAGAGGCATTTAATCTAGAATTAGAAGCAAGGAAGACTGGGGATGATTTTGTTAAGTGTGAACAGGAGTAGCAGAATATGTTCAGACCACATATTATTTGAAACACGAATTTTATGCCTGGATTTAGAAGACACATTTTAAACGTGGGTTTGAAATTAGTTTGGGACTTGTCTTTAAGCAGGGATTGTATAAATTATTTGAAAGCTGGGTCTCATTAAAAATGCATTAAGTAACAATCAGATACTGCGTGTCTGCTAATGTGATACAGCAGGAGGCGCAGAACACCATCTAGGAAGCTTCTTGCCAATAACGTGCAGCTTGCATCTAAGCTAGCCTCCAGAGGTAACTCCAATTTACAGGAGGCAGGGGAGAGAGGAGAGAAGAAAAGATTAAATAATAACATTGGAGCTAAGATCTGCTTTAAAATACTTCAGCAAGGTAACAAAAGTCAAAGGAATGTGCATTCGTTTCCTGGGGCTGCCATAACAAACCGCCACAAACTGGGAGGCTTCAAACAACAGAAATTTATTCTCTTTCCGTTTGGAGGCCAAGAGTCCAAACAAGGTATTGGTGGGGCTGGATCTCCTCCAAATTCTCTAGGCGAAGATTCATTCCTTCCTTGTCTCTTCCAGCTTCCACTGACTCCAGGTATTCCGTGGACTGTGGCTGTGTCACTCCAAGCTCTGCCTCCGTGGTCATATTGCCTCTTCCTCTTCTGTGTTAAGATTTCCTCGTCTCTTTCTATGTGATTGCATTTAGAGTCCACCTGGATAAGTCAGGATAGGCGCCTCCTCTCAATACCCTTAACTTAATCACACGCTTTGTTGTATAACACACTCTTCACCATATGAGGCAATATTAACTGCAGGTTGGGGATTAGGATGTGGGCATATCTTTGGAGGGCCACCAGTCAGCCCACTGTAGAATGGAAGGCAGAATATTGATAATTGACCAATTTTATCATTTGTTTATTTATTCAACTTCATTGAGGAATGATTGACAAATATTTAAAGTGTATAACATGATGATTTGATATACCTTATACATCGTGGAATGGTTACCAAGATCAAAATAATTAACATATCCATGACCTTACATTAACTTTTCTTTCCTTCCTCCCTTCCTCTTTCTTTCTTTCCTCCTTCCTCCCTCCCTTTTGTGGTGAGAAGAGTTAAAATCTGCTTTCAGCAACTTCCAAGTGTATAATACTGTATTATTAACCATAGTAACCATGTTGTATATTAGGCTCTCAGAACTTATTCATCTTGATAGTTAATAAATTTGAGTCACAGGACTAGAAGTGGTTTCAGTTTTAGATAAGGTTGTAAATTTTCAATATTAAAAAATATTGGATTTCTACCTCTGGCAATGATAGAGAAAATGAGATGACATTTAACCTTTTGTCATAAACAAGTAGGACACTAGACATAGTAGATGAAACAATTGTTTCCACATACTGGACAAAAGACATTGCAGAACTGTGATCCCTGACAGAAGGAAAATAAATGAAGTGAACCTTATGGTCACTCTAACTTTTTGCATAGAGGTAATTTTCAGACCATTGCACTGGGAGGGAAAACTCAAATAGGACACAGCAGTCTCAGTGAACTGAGAAGACTGTGATTGGAATTTGGAAAAGAAAAGCTGAGGTGGTTGGAATTTGTGGAGCAGAGTGCTGAAGAGAAAGGAGATAAATGGGGATACAGCTCCAGATAATTGCATAGAGGTCCTATTGAATATATTGCTCAATACCAAATTGCATACATGTAAAGCAAATTTATATGAGACAAGGCAAAGAGTCACCAGGGAGCTGAGAGATAAATATCTCAGAACTCATTCTGAATTCCAGTCAGCCAGAGTATAAAACACTCATTGAACATCCAGGTCTTCTCTAGAGACCACAGAGGAGTTATACCTTAGAAGTGGGTCTAAACTAGCTTCAGAGTAAAGGCTATTCTAGGCCTGCCCCTTAAAAAGCTCAAAAGTCAGGCTAAAAAAGATCAAGTTTATCCTCAATTTGCTTAACTGACTGTCAGAACAAAGTCTGACACTCTTTTAAGGAAGTCAACAAAATCTAGAAGTCAAAAATGTAAAATTTACAATGTTTGGAATCCAGTCAAATATTACCAGACATGTGAAAAAGTGGGAAAATGTTACCCTTAATCAGGAGAAAAATAAGTAAATAGAAACAGACCCAGAAATGACAGACAATGGAATTAGCAGGCAAGGTTTTAAAATAGCTATTATAAGTATGCACAATGATTTGAAAGAGAACATTAATATGAGGGGCGCCTGGGTGGCTCAGTGGGTTAAAACCTCTGCCTTCGGGGGGCGCCTGGGTGGCTCAGTGGATTAAGCCGTTGCCTTTGGCTCAGGTCATGATCCCAAGGTTCTGGGATGGAGCCTCACATCAGGCTCTCTGCTTGGCAGGGAGCCTGCTTCCCCCTCTCTCTCTGCCTGTCTCTCTGCCTGCTTGTAATCTCTGTCTGTCAAATAAATAAATAAAATCTTTAAAAAAAAAGAAAAGAAAAGAACACTAACACAATGAAGAGAGAAATAAAAAACATAAAGGGTATTTTATTTTGATAAATAATCTTAAAAAAAAAAAAACCCTGCAGTTAATATACTCATCACATATAAACACTTTGGAAAATATTTCCACAGTTTTAAAAATCAAGTTAACTATACCTTTAACATAGGAACCATTCCTAGGCATTTATCCAAGAGAAATGAAAGCAATATGTCCATCCAAAGACTTTTTCATGAATGTTCATGCACCTTTATTTATAATCACCCAAAATAGGAAGTAGCCCAAATATTCCACACTGAATGGATAAATTGTGGAGCATCTCACAATGGAATACCACTCAGAAGTACAAAGAAATGAATTATTGACAGAGCAGCATGTATGAATCTCTAAAAACATTGCACTGGGCAAAAGAAGCCAAGTCCAAAAGATTAATTCTGCATGATTCTATGTAAATGAAGTTCAAAAAAGGGGAAATCTAAAGTGTTAAAAAACCCAGCGTAGGGCAAGGGACAATGGGGACTCAACTGCAAAGGGGCAGGAGGGGATTTCTGAGGCGACAGAACTGTTCCTCGTCTTGACTGTGGCTGTGGTTATGTGACTTGCAGCTTTGTCAAGACTCATCACACCATTTACTTAAAATGATGCATTTTATTTTATAGATTATACCTCAGTAAAGTTGGTTAAAATGTATTACAAAAAGAGGTTATTCAAAATATTGTTTCCCTGCTTTAAGCAGTCTTCTTGGAACACCTAGATTTTAACCATTTTTTCGTTTTTTATTACACTCAGCTTTTCCCTCAGAGGCAGGTAGTTTGGTAGATAATTGGTACAGAGGAGCGCATGGGGTTCAAACAAAAGAAATAGAGTCTTTTGATATCTTATCATTAGAATATCAATATATTTGGAAGATAAATAGAATTTGAGTTTTGGAGCTGAGGAACTAAGTAAGTTTCTGTTCTAATTATATATCAAGTAACTATAGTTAATAATACTGTATTGCATATTTGAAAGTTACTTAGAGTAGATCTTGAAATTTCTCATCACAAGAAAAGAATTACGTATCTATGTGACAAATGTTAACATTGTGGTGATTATTTTTCAACATACACAAATATCATTTTTATTGTGCATTTATGAGTTTTACAATGTACACAATTGGATAATTATATCATGTACCTGAAACTAATATAATGTTATATGTCACATCTCAATTTTAAAAATAAAAATGATAAAATAAAATAATATTTTCTGAAGTCTGACTCCCACCACAAATAAATGAACGTGATTATTTAGCATATCTCTGCTAGGTTTGAAGATTATTACTGGTACAATTCTTTGCTTTTCACAAGTTAAAATTTGTCTCATTGTTTTAATTCTGCATGATTTTATGTAGCATGCATATGTACAGACCATAAGTTTCAGGCAAGTATTTTGAAAGACTTTTTAGAAGGTGACATAGTGTCAACAGGGAATAATTCCTCAGAAGCCAAGAAAGGTAGAGTAGCACAAGCGTATACTTATACAGTTGTAAAACAAAACCTAAAAATCCCCAAAGGCAACATTCTGGTTTTACCTTTTGTGAGGCTTATTTCTCCACCGCTTAACAGTGAAATGACTTAATAGCCACAACTCAGCCATCCTCTTTTCCTAATCACATGGTGTGAAGGCAAAGGACTGA
Source organism: Meles meles (assembly GCF_922984935.1). Classification (NCBI taxonomy): domain Eukaryota; kingdom Metazoa; phylum Chordata; class Mammalia; order Carnivora; family Mustelidae; genus Meles; species Meles meles. Next base: position 86,408,578 of record NC_060069.1, read on the forward strand.
AGAAATGTTGGCTAATGACATTCTTATTCTGAAGAAATTCTCATGCAATTGGACAAAGATATATGGATAAACAATTTCGTTTATAGGAAAAAATCCAGGGTCAATTTCCCATTAATAGGGCAGTGTTATGGTATGGCTTATTATACAATACTATGTAAACATTTAAATGAATAAAGATGATTTCTGCGTGTTACAAGAGTGTCTACTGATTATTGTAGATTTGTAGAAAGCAAGTTAAAGAAGGATATGTTTAGTACGATCCCATTTATGTAGAAAACACACACACACATAATGTGTGATGTGTGTATATCTGAATTATATGCAGCTCAGCTGCAGAGTTAATCTCTGCTAATTCTCAGCAGGGCTGAGAATGAGTAGGTAGGGGAGGTTTTGCCTCTTAAAAAATAAACTTCTTTATTAGACTTCTCCAATGATCATGTGGCACTTAAGGGAATACATATTTATTTTTCTAAACTTTTAAATTATTATTTTAATTATAAATTATTATTGTTATTATCATTATTTTAAAGTAGGATCCATGCCCACCGTGGGGCCCAGTGGGGGACTTGAACTCACAATCCGGAAATCAAGACCTGAACTAAGATCAAGTTCAGTCGCTTAACCAACTGAGCCACGCCAGGTGTTCCAGGGATACACATTTCTAACAAATAAACAAATAGCACCTCTCACCTGCACTGCAGCTGCAGAAATCAGAGACATCAGTGAGCTGATTGCAGTGTGGTTGGTATTCTGCGGATGGTGACTTATCTTTCTTCATTCCAAGGAGGCTATATTGTCACATAGTCTTGTTTTGCTCATTCCGTATGGCCATCTTCCTACACAGAGCTGCCTCAATGAAATAGATGAATCAATGAATAGGAATGATTTGTGTACCGCTTCAACATAATTTGTTCCAGAAAAGGAATTACTTTTTTCTTGTGATCTCTAACCCATTTGAGTACAACAGGGAGAAAAACATGGGACCTGGCACCCCACAGTCTGGAATCTCTTTCTACCACTAACCAGATCTGAGATCTTTGGCAGGTTACAAGCTCTCAGGATTCTCTAACCCTGTTTCCCTATCTGTGAAATGAGCAAAGTACTTGCTTTTCCAAACCTTACGATAGGATAGTTATGAGGATGAGATCAGAGGGAAAAAAAGATTCTGGAGGTGACCAGAATTGTCATAGGTGCTACTTCCAGGACTGAAAAATCACCCAGTTTTTCCCTAGACCTTCTGGTCAAAAAGTGATGCAGAAGGAGAACATGGCCTCAATCAGATGGCCAGAAAGAGATAAAAAGGAAAACAAGAACAAACGTTTATTGCACCCATCCAGTGGGCCAGGTCCCAGTTAAGTGATGTATATATTTTATCTTGTTTAATCCTCACAACAAACCTATGCTCTGGTTATCTCAGGCTGCATTTTCAGTTTGGAAAACTCAAGAATAAAGAATATGTAACATAAATGTGAACCCTCATTCATTCACCCACCCAGACTTCCACCCATTTAGTAACAGTACTCAGTACCAGGAATACAGCTGTGAATAAAAAAGGAGGTCTCTGCTCTCACCAAACTCTCTTTGAGGGACACCTGGTTTGAAGGTTCCCAGCTATCAAAGGGCAAAGGGGGATTCTCATTTAGTGTTATACCACTCAGCTTCTGGCCCCTAGGCAACTTTCTGTGCCATGTTTCTTAGTTCAAGTCCTACATATTTGTCCTAGAACCCTGACGCCCTTTCTTCTCCTCCAACACTCTCTGTGTTGTGCCAACATTTTTTAATACTCAGGGGTGGAAGCTTGTATTAACCAGTTTTTTTCTCCGCAAGTGTGATTATCTGAGCAGAGGAAATTTCCAGGAAAGCTGCATGCCCGGATGAGTCAGCTGTCATCACAGCAATTACCTAATCCGGAAAGGGGATGGGTTCGGGAAGCTGAATCAATGAAAAAGCCAAGATTCACGGGTTTGGAACTCGAGGTCCTGCAAGCAAGGGGCTGGCTGTGTTTCGGCAGCCGGTGCCAAGTCGTTACTTGTTTATTCTTTCTGGAGCACAGGACAAGGTAGTCTTCAAGAGTCCCACTTATTTTTATTTTCTTTTTAAAGATTATTTATTTGAGAGAGAGAGAGAGAGTGCGAGAGAGTGGGAGCGAGCAAAGGGGCAGAGTCAGGGGAATAGCCAACCAGACTCCCGCTGAGCCAGGAGTCAGACTCCGGGCTGGATCTCTGGAGCCATGAGATCAGGACCAGAGCCGAATCCAGGAGTAGGATGCTGAACTGACTGAGCCACCCAGGTTCCCCAAGAGTCCCCTTTAAAAAGAGGCTGGTATTCCTGAAAGGAGCGTCTTTTCGACCTTAGTGAGTGGTTCACAAGGATAGTCCACTGGGGGCAAGACAGAATGCAACGGGAAAGGGGAGAAGCAAGGGAGAGACGTGGGGCCTGAGAAAGGTGAATGAGAGGAGTGGTTTCTAGGGGGGCTGTACAGACCTAGGTTCTTGTGTCAGCCACCTAGGTTCTTAAGCTGATGTCCCAACACTGAAACCTCCTCTTGTGTCCAGGGCAATACCATAAAAATGATAAGCTGATTCTCAAGGAGAGTTGAGATAAGGTTAAACAGAGGCAATAGGACAGAGGGTACCAGTGTTGCTGCATGGCTTAGAAGTAATGCTGGATATGCTGGATATCCCTCATCCCGCGCTGTGTTTCCTAGGAAACCTCCTTCCTTGGAAGGGTAGTATCTCCAGTATCCATGTAGTAGAAAGCAAGCACACAAAGTCCACTGCTTGTTTAAGGAGCCTCTTCATTCTCTGGATACTCAGGGCATCCTGAGGTCTTCCTGTTTGCTGATTGTGCCGTCAAGCCAATCTCCACTCCGCAACTTCCTGCGTGTATTCTCTTCAAGGTACTCTTGACTCAAAGTTACATGCAGACTCAGCTGCAAACAGACCAGTGCTTAGGTTGCCTTCTTTCATCTCCCAACTTTTTGGGAGTTATTGTTTCCTGGCTTCTCCCTTCCAGCACCTGAAATACAGCATCTTAAATCAACTCCCTTCATTCTCTCTTCCCTCTTCTCAGAATAACTATCAGGCTAAGTCTTCCTTAATTGCTCCTTATTTTTGTTCCTTTGTAGGTATGCAACTCATTATTTTGAAAACTGAGAAGTAAAAAGAAAGAATTAAGTCCCTGTCTTCCTTAGATGAACCGTACCTCAGGGTAACTGGATAGCTGATTAGAGCGAGTTTCTCTTCAGAGAAGTAATTTCACTTTGAGTGAGAAAGAATGAGAGAATTAACAGGCTCCTGGTCTAGACAGGGATTATTAATTGCTTCCCAAATCACAAAGTAGGGGCAAGCTGATATTATATGATGGAAGTGTACACCATCACTTATGAATTAATCTGGACAAAATATGAACCTGAATCTGATTAAACTTCTAGATCTAACTAACCTAACTCTAGGTTGATTCTGCCAGAACGCAATCAGGGAAAATCAGACTTTGGAAAAGCTACAGGACAAACAACACTAATTTTTAAGGAATTTCAAGGGAAACAGAGGAGAGTAGGCAATCTATAGATTAAAAGAGACTTCAGGGAGCGCCTGGGTGGCTCAGCGGGTTAAAGCCTCTGCATTCGGCTCAGGTCATGATCCCAGGGTCCTGGGATCAAGCCCCGCATCGGGCTCTCTGCTTGGCTGGGAGCCTGCTTCCTCCTCTCTCTCTCTCTCTGCCTGCCTCTCTGCCTACTTGTAATCTCTATCTGTCAAAAAAATAAATCTTAAAAAAAAAAAAAAAAAAAAGAGAGACTTCAGGGCACCTGGGTGGCTCAGTGGGTTAAAGCCTCTGCCTTCGGCTCAGGTCATGATCCTAGGGTTCTGGGATCGAGCCCCACATCGGGCTCTCTGCTCCACAGGGAGCCTGCTTCCTCCTCTCTCTCTGCCTGCCTCTCTGCCTAGTTGTGATTTCTCTCTGTCAAATAAATAAAATATTTAAAAAAAATTTTTTTTAAAAGAGACTTCAGAGGCATGCCAGCCAGTTGCACTGTATAGACCTTATTTTGATCTGAATTCCAATAACTGCACTACAAAAAATTTAAGACAAGCACAAAAATGTAGACAAACTAGATTTTTAAAGGAATTATTGTTAATTTTGAAGTAGGATGATAATAGTATGTTTTTTTAAAAAAGAATTCTTATCTTTTAGAATTATGTGCTGAAATATAATAGGAATGGAGGAAGTGTTATAAGATCTTGAATTTCTTTCAAAATAATCCAGAGGATAGTGGGGAAAATCGGTGCAAGTGTAAATAATACAAGATTTCTCATGAGTGGGTAACTGTTTAAGCTGGGCAACAGGTAAATAGCAGTTCATTATACTGTTTACTTTTGTATATGACTAAAAATTTCCATAGCAAAATGATAAAACATTTAGAAGATAGACCACTGGAAGAATGGACATGGAATGTACAACTTCCCAAAGACCAGAGGGGTAAAATATGTATAAGAAAACAATCCATTGAATAAAAGCCTGGAAAAGGGAGAAAGGTGGGGGGCAAGACCTAGATAGCATTCTAAGGAGAAAACACAAAATAAGATGGCGGAAATATGGCCAAATCTGCCTGTAATGATACATGAAAATGGATTAATCTATTAAACACAAATTGGAAATTCAGCTCTCATATATATATATATTTATATATATAATATACATATATTATATATATAAATGAGAGCTGAATTATAATATACACATATTATATATAAATATATATATATTTTTACAAGAGAAACCCCTAAAGAAATGAAAATATATAAATATATATATGAGAGCTGAATTATAATATACATATATTATATATATAAATATATATATATATTTTTTTACAAGAGAAACCCCTAAAGAAATGAAAAGAAGGGAAACGAACAGGTAGAAACCTATCTGCTAGACTAAACAAGTGATAATAAACCAAAATCAGGTAATACAGTTCAATAAGGTAAGGACTGAAACTTCCTGGAATTAGCAACACAGTGATCTTTGGTGAAAGATCATTTTGTGAAAAATGGCTTGGGGGCACAATGGGAGCTCCTACCAGGTCAGACCGTGTGCAAGAAGCAGTGAATGGAAGAGGAAGAAATGGAAAGGCGGAATAGGTAGCAGAAAAAGCAAGTGAAGGAAGCACATTCCCAGTTAGGCAGGGAGGGTTACTTTATCATGTATTTATGTATTAAGCCTGTATAAACACTGATGTGATGGAGTCCCAGGAGGGAGGGAAGGAGAAGAAATGAGAGAGAGGGAAAGGGGAGGGGAGGAGGCAGAAAACGAGATCCAGAGCACCAGGGTGGACATTAGCAGAAGACAAGAAGAAAACACCTTCTATTTTATTTTATTTCTAATTTATTAATTTGTCATTACACAAACAATTACATGAATGCATACTCAAAAACATCGAATATTACAGTTAAAGCTAATGCACTCCACCAACCTACTGTTAACAGTTTGGTTAGTATCCTTCCAGACCTTCTCTGTACATTTTTATAATATACAAATTGGTACTTAAGAAGTACACTATACAGTATTACTTGTGTGTGTGTGTATATGTGTCTTAAAAACAATGGTATCACATGTATTGCATGTATTAGCCTTCATTTTCCTCCAAACTTTCAAAAAACTTATTGTATCTTAGAGATACATGTCAGTATGTGTATGAATCTTATTCTTCTTTTTCATTGATGCCCAGTGTTGTATAGTGTTCCATCCTCTCGATGGGTATTTTGTTTTTTCCAATTTTATTCTATGACAAAGATACAATTGTACAAGCCACCCTGAGAACACAAGTATGAAAAGTGTGTTTCATTAAAAACTGGAAATGCTGGGTGACAGGGCATGTGAATTTTAAACTTTAATGGATATCATTCAACTGCCTTTAAAGGTAGCTGTGCCAATTTATACATTTACTAGCAATGTAGGATTCCTGTTTTTCCACACCCTTGCAGGCTTGTGATTTACATATATCTTAAGTATTTGCCAATTGGATTTGAGATAGTTTCTTATTTTTTAATGTGCATTTCCTTTATTATGCTGAGGTTGGGCATCTCTTCATAATCTTGTAAAACATTTTGTTTATCTGCAGTTTCACAGGGAGATTTCATAAGGGATATGTAACCAAAAAGCAAGACTTACTGCTTGTCTAGCTGGAATTAATTTTTGTTAGCTACAGATCTAATTTTTCCCCCCAAATGGTTATGTTGTCCCAATACTATTTGTTAATAATCCATTCTTCCCTTACTCAATACATCCTTTACTCAATATCCTTTACTCAATACATATTTTTTTCTGGATTCTCAGCTCTATCAGATTTATTTTTGGCATCAGACACCTGAGTTATTCTTAACTTGGTTCATTGAATGGTGGCTGGTTTTGTCAGCCAAGATACTGAGTGTGTTGCTTATGAGACAATAGATAATATAACTCATGACACACAAATTCTACTCTAGTTAAGTTTGATTTAAATCAGTTTCATTATCTACAAACAGAGTATTAAAAAACATGTAAACTTCTCTCTTTTAGGGGACATACCACAGCCTCGATGTAGAGACAGGAAGCTTTTCACCATGTCCCCTCTTTCTAAAAGTATTATTTGATGTAAAAGCTTTTTGGTGATTTAAGGTTGTTTCCTGGCAATGTCAAACGGTTTTATGTGGCATGGCAATATTACTGTTGATGTACATGAACCTTCCATTCAACAGATTATATGGGGTCCACAAACTATGACATACACTTTGAATAAACAACGGCACTTGAGTTTTGACTTTTACATTGAATGATAGCTCCTGGAATGCACAAATCATGTTCCATTTATCTTTCTATCCCCAAACATCTAGTACACGGTGTGGCACCTGAATTGAAATAGATTCGAAGTGCATTCAACAATGTTTCTATAAAATAAAAAGATAAAACCCAAACTTCTCCAAAACAAAACCTTTATGGGATTTACAAAGTTACACATATTTATTTTTTCCTGTCCATCAGACACCTGATTAAATTGTATATTATATATTTTAGTAGAAACACTAGAGTAAGACACTGACCTGATATTATCTCATGCCAAGTGTGGGAAAAATATTCCCTTGCTGTCCATGGATTTCCTCAGATATGATCTATCTATAGATGCGTTGCTTGCCTGTGAAATGATGGTAAGAACTGTGATCTGGAAAACAGTCGGATTGCAGTGGGCAAGAATACTTTAGTTATACAGAAAGATGAAAAGGTAAAAACTTTTTTGGGGGAAAAGGAGAAGTGTGGCATTTGCCTTGTTTGAAAATTCATTTATTTTTATGATCTGAGTTAGCGCACCTTTTCCTTCCCTCTTTCAAAGGGATAACTTTAGCTTCTGTTGGCAGTCTTGGTCCATAAATTTAGATGCTCTGTTTTATAGCTCAATCCATGACATCAGACCATGGGAAAATTCTCAAAATCACCTAATCTACCAGTTTCCCTGGTTAGAAGAAGAAAAAATAAAGGTAACTCACTAAGTATGTTGAACAAATTTTATGACCAAGTAGACTGTGTCAGTGCAAAACACCAACTTCATACTTTACAATTACCAATCCTGAAAGGCTTTTACTTTTATTTATGACGATTCTGTTTTTAAAAGAGGTCTGTGACCTTTAACTTGTTTTGTATAGTGTCTCACTTAGCATATTTCATCTGTAAACATAGCATAGTATACCGATTGTAGCCCACTAAGGAAATCATTAAATAGCACTTGTACAGTAATATTCTTCACTGAAAAAGGAGTACATACATTCAAAGAACAGATCTTGCTATAGAGATTCTGTGACTTGGCATAGAAGTACACGTAACAAGGATGATTCCTAGAACGTTGAAAAGGGGAAAATAGGGAGCAAATATACGTCACTAAACAATAAATCATTAGTATTGCTAGAAAACAGAAACATGAGTTACTAGGTTGAGGCAGGAGGAGGTAGGAGAAAAGGTTCAGTTTTGCTTAGGCTGCAGACTTAAAGGAAGAAAGAAGCCTTCTTTCTGAATTGAACTGTGTCAAAGAATGAAGAAAAGTTGAAGCCAGCAAAACCATTTTGACTTGGGTTTCAGTATCTGCAATGGAGCCAGAACCCCTGTTGTCTTTTCTGGGGAGGGATAGACCTGAAAGACAGGCTTTGGACTCATGCTTCTGGGCTCTTCTAATCCTAGTCACCATAAAAGGACAAAATTTGGTTTACCTATAGGGCTGAATTTATAGAGGCGTAAATGTGATAGCCAGGGCTCCTCCGATTCTCTTACCCTTTTGCCGAATTTGTGAAATTAATTAATTGAACAAAGACTTTCATTTCATAGAGGTATATGGCTGTTGGAAGTAAAAGTTTTGACTAAAACATTGTTAAGACTTGGGGTTTCAGATCTTTCTTTGGAAGCAGAAAAATAGGCACCTGACATTGGGAATGGTACAGAAAGATCCAAGACAAACTTCCTAATGAGCATCACAAACCTGCCTATCTATCATTTTGTAATTCTGCCTGTTCATTTCTGGATTATTGTCTCTCCTAAATTACTTCTCCACTTCCAGTTTCAGCTCACCCATCTATTGCCCATCATTGATAACTAGAACGATTAATTTTTCTAAAACACTTATCTGATCACAATCCCACTGCCTAAAATTATTCAATAAATTATTTTTGCTCTAGATGCCAACCTACTAAGGTGGGTGAGTCAGTCTGCCTGTTTGTCTCCTGGGAAACAATTTTGTGGCTATCCAAAGAGCTTTGTTTATGCTCTCCTCTAAGCCTTTGAGCACCTTTCTTACCAGGTGTCTCCTCTTCCTTAACAAAGCCATCCTTGACTGTTTTTATTATTGCATTGTACATGTTGGTTTGTCTATGCACTCAAACTGAATCTTTAGAGCTGGGGTTTGTCCTTTTAACAAAATTACTGAAGAGAATTGAGTCATGTCACAAAGTGCCTACTACTGGAAACTCCTTTAAAAAAAAACTCATGCCTTCAGATCATCTTAAAAATTTATTCCCCCCAAATCAACTGGTAAGTTATTTCTGGTTCTACAGAGATAAGTTCCCATGAAGAACAGGTATTTTTGTTACTCTAATTTTAAGTATTTCCCCTCGCTCTTTTTAAAAAGGTCTAGGAGTGACTATAGAGTTTCTAACTTGGAGAAACATCATAATCTCTTACCTGTGAAAATTCTTTGTGAATAAAAGCAGTTATGATTACCCCTCTCTGGGGACTTGATGGTAAAACAGTCTGTTTTAATACTTCTACTCAACTCGTAATTTAACAGAATTGGAAATATTCAGTTATTTTGAATATACAGCAAGTTAAAGTAACTGCATACTTAATATCTTATAACCTTTTGGGGGGGGAGGGGATATAGCAAGCTGTAAAATCTCATTTTCTTTAGGGAAAATTAGGTATGTATTGCAGACACATAGCCATTACCAAAAACAAAATTTTCACCTATGATTTTCTGGTTGGCTAGAGTAAACCAACAGAAAATTTACATGGCACCTTGGTCTATGGGCATTACACTGAGAGAATTATAGATGGCATTCCTATTAGACGGTGCCCCCAAACTGGCATCTCAATAAATATTCCAATTATGTGGAGCAAGAGACCTTAAATCTCCCGAGGTCACACTTAAAATTTACTTACATTTCTAAACAAACTAGCCACTTGGGGGAATGTCTGATGTTGTTTCCAAAAGTGTATCTGATTCTGAAAAACAGTAGCTCTTGGACCTCTAAGTCTGTCCCTGACGTTAGAGTGGGGGCATGCCGCATGAGAGTAGGTTTGGACGTGAAGACTTCCTTTCACAGCTGTTTTCAGGGGTAGATACTGGGAAGGGAGATCCACAGGGAAGTGGGGGAGATGGGAGAGCAAAGGACAAGCCCTATGGTAATTTTGTATTTTTTGAACACTGCACCATGAGTTATCTTCTTCTATTATTAAACTGAAAAGTTTATTAATATTTAAGGCTCTTGATACATATTGCCAAATTACTTTCTAGAAGTATGCAAGAAAGCTTGCCTTTTCTACATTAGGTCCTGCTATTTAAAAGACAAATGATAATTTGTTAACTATTGATTTGCATTTCTAAGGTTACTAGAGGCTGAAACTTGAGAAACTGCCATTTAGTTCTTCTGTGAACTACCCATATTTTCTGTCATGGTGGTCTTTTTAAAATGTAGAAGTAGTAAAAATTGTTTTTAATTACCATTTAAAATTAACGTTATCATTTCGTGATTACTATAAAGTGTTTTCCTATCCCAAGAACCAAAACTTATATTTTCACAAAAATCCCAACCTTTCCTAATAACTAATTTTTCTTTGCCTGTATTAAATACCCCACTGTTTACATTTAAGCGGCATACCTGGTGAGCCTTCTGGTTAACATTCCAACATTCCATGTTGGAAATTTCATTTTCTAACGTATCTGTGGAGGACTCTACTTAAAAATCTCACTCCACATCTATAGGACTGCTGCTTCAAGCATATGTCGTTAGTTCCTTAGTTACTTCTAGTGTTATTCATTAAAATTTTGTTTCTATTCGATATATCTTCCAGCACAACAGCAATATAAAATATCTGGTGATCCCACATACGCCCCAATTTATGCATTTAGGCTAAATCTAATGAAGTTTTAATTTTAAATAGTAAAGAACACTTATTTATCCTCTTTTAACAACACGGAGAGCTATTGGTTCTTGTTAACTCCTGATTAACTAGCTGGCTATAGACACAAAGCATGTTAATTTTCTACAGGCACCTTTCTGAATTCAAGTAAAAGTTTTGGTAGACAAGGATTTTACTTAAATGTCACTGACATAATATGAATCTTGAGTACAAATATTGCTCACCATTCTTGCATTCTTTAAGTTATTTTACTTTGAAAATTTAAGAACTATCATTAAGTCATTAATAACACAGGTTTTCATTTAAGGAATATCTTGAACTGTGAAAATACAAATCTAGTCAAATTAAATTTTGAACACATATAGAGCCAAATATTTCAACAAAACTGCAGTTTAATTTCAGAAAATGTGTTAAAATATATATTTATACATCAATTTCTGACATACACTTAATGTGTTAGTATACACAAAATGATGCTTTCTCTTGAAACTGTATTTATGAAATGTACATTTTAATTTAAATACTCAGTATACACTGCACTTAATCTGCATGTTGCATTTATTAAATACATTAAAATCTGCAATGTAACAAAACGTTTTCTGCATACGAAATTCAAAACACCATTTTAAATGAACAAAAGATGGCTCACTTCATTTTTTTTTTTTTTTTTACAACTAGTGTATACTACACTAGCTCAGCTCCACCATACTACCTGTTCGTTCTTTTTTATTTGACATTGTTCACAGACTAGTACATATTACAATAAGAGTGCTGGATAAAAACATGAGGTACGAAAGTGGTTCAAAGATTATAGGTCATGCAGATCATGCTAGACAGCAAAGAAAATTGTGACCGAGAAAACACTAAATAAAAATACATAAAGAATGTGCATTATAAAAAAAACTCCATTACACAGCTTTGCTTCTTTGGTTACAAAGTAGGTTGAACAATTTCACAGCTTTTTATTCCCACCCGAAAAAAGAAAGTCATACGAAATGTCAAAAAGCAGAGGAATCGTGGCAATTTCTCTATTAGAAAGTAGAAACAAATGAACAAAGTTTTCTTCATCAAAATAGCCCAATTATTTATTATATCACAATAACTGGTGACTACCTGTACAGTTGCACTATGTTCTTCATACTTACACTATACAAAATTTACATTCAAGCTGGGTCTTTACTACTGAAAATAAATACCGAAGGTAAATTGCCATTAGTGTTAGAAATATGCCAGGATTCTTTTGTTCAATTATTGCCCAAATGTTTTATCTATTAAATGCAATCCTGTCTTTCAAATCCTTTACTGACACTTACAATTATTCAAAAAAAAAAAATTAAAAAAGTTCTGTGACATTGTTCATGTACATTATGAAAATAGCAGCCCTGTAATAAATAAAACACAAATAAATGAAAACTTACGTAGGCAAATGTTACTGGTATTGAAAGAAAAGTGGCTCTTTAGATGAACTGTTATTTAGAATGTGATAGGAAGGCTCAGGGTAAATCCATGGATGATAGGAAAAACGAGAGAGCCACCAAAGCTCTTAAAAGACCCCACTCATGCGCACCAGGTAAAATGCAGACTTTGCTTGCTTTAATAAACCCCATCTAGTATACTCGTGTACTGATGACATAAAACTGGACACCAACAGCGCTGCATGACATCTCAAAGGGAGGAAAAGCTCCTGAAGAATGATTGTCTAATACTGAAAAGGCCAAACACACAACCGAAGCATGGCTACTTGCTTTCGTATAAAGTGGAAAGAATACCAGTGGCACACAAGGATAGATTGCTTTCAGTTTTTTTCTTAATGAGGCAAGAAAGCTTTATGCTGAGGAGACATTCGGCTGCTGTGGAGGTTGCGCTGGCTGCGGAGGCTGTGCTATCACTGCTTGCTGTTGAGAAGTGCTACCAGGATTGGCCTGTTGGGCTGGGAGCTGGGATAATTGATCATTGTTGGAAAGAGATTTTAACAGTGCATTTTCTCGTTCAAGTAAAGAGTTTCTTTCAACTAATTCTTTTATTTGTTCCTTTAGAACTTCCACTTCTTCTCTTACTGCATACATCAAATGGCTTTTCACCAGATCCTGTGAAAAACAAAATTAGCAATGTCAAAAAGAGTGAAAAGAGAAAGGTGCTGCTATCCGGTTCTGGCCTATCTGGGGCTTTCTTAAATATGAAGCATTTTTATATTGGTTTTCCTGCTCTTCTTGCTTTAATGTTTCTACTGTATCTTGCCTGGCCCTAAGGGAGGGAAGGATGGAAAAAAATCCTGTTTCCAACTAGGCAGCAAGCCCAGGATTTCTTTTCAAAGCTGGAGTGATTTCCTAAAATACTAGGTTCCTTAAACTGTCAATTAGAAGCTTAAAATTAGAAAAAAAAAGTTTAAAATCACATGCTTAGAGGTTAGACCAAGACAGCAAAGGATATTAAATTAATATTAAACTAGTTACAGCATTTCTTTAAGAGATAAAGCAACCTATAATTTCCAACTCTAAAACTTTAAAGAAAAATAGTTTGAGACTAATGGTCCTTACTCATAGTCCATAGTTTTAATATGCCTCAATCAAAATATTTTATATAATGTGAACAGAGTATATTTAAGGGAACAAAAAAATTGATAGTATAGCAGAAATCAGAAACAGATTCAACAAGTTCTATTTATTAGAGCTGACTAAAATAGCATTTATAAAAAGGAAGCCTTCCAGCTAAAGTTTTCATTTTAATACTCTTTGATTATAAACTATTGTTAATGCTGAAATATTTGAAGGCACATAATGCATTCTGATTATACGCCCCTCAAAATGGCCCTGATTTATATCAATGGTAATGCACGAAATGTGAGATGCTCAAATGGGAGGAAATAATTAACTCCACTGGTATTACCAGACTAAAAATTCTCCATGTTCTAGCATCTATAATTAAATCTGATTATCAAAAAATATATTTTGGTTATCTTATTTTAAAGAAATTAGGTGTTTTTTAAGAACTGAAAAAACCAACTGCTTCCTAAAACCAACAACCAATGAAATGAGAGAACTATAAACTTTTACTTACCATTGCTTGTTCTATTTTGTTGTCAATGGCTACACCACCTCCCCCAGATGCACTGGAAAAAATTAGAATATTTCATTAAATTATTCTAAAAATGTAAAATTCTTTCCAACTCTTCAAATAATTAAAAACATTTGTTTTACTTAAAACCAAAAACAGTAACTTAAAATAGCTTATTAAAGCCTATTCTCATAATTTCAGTATACTCAAAGCTCTCATTTTAAAGATGAGGGATCTCAGTTAATAGACGACTTCCAAAAATCCTTTGTGGCTCCAACATTTCTATTTCCTTATGACATACATATGCTTTTTAAAAAATAACTCCCAATTCTATTCAGGAGCTTTTAACTCCATGAACTTTTAGAGATACCCTTTGAATGACCAGTATACTCTTCCCCATCTTTTAAACTTCTTCATTTACCAATTTTGTATTCTAATTGACTTTCATGTGGAAATTCCAGTGTTCACTTATTGCATTAAAATTCAGATGATGACTTTCCTTCTATAGATTTTACTTCTGGGTTAAAAATTTCTAGAACCAGCTTCTAAAGGGCCTTTGCGCAAATGATACTGGCAGGGTTGGTTAACACCAATCTCAACATTCTGGCAAATCTTCATACTCTCAGTGTGGGTTACTGGCAAATATTGCCTACAAAGGTATGTGGTTTAGACCAGTTTTTCCTGGAAATATTTGGAAGCAGTCTAGCTAGTAAGTATGTCCCAAGTTCAACTATCACCTTAGCATCTGTATGATAATAACCAAAGGTTAATTGTCCTCTTAAATAGTAAGAATAACAAATATCTATATCCTTTTCTTGGTATTTTTGTAAATTTTGAATAGTTATTAGATTTTCTTATAAAGATAAACCTGACAATTTTAATCTACTTTATCAATACAAAAAAGAGGTCTTTAAATAACTGATATAAAACTGCAAAATACTCTTCATAAAGTATATTCCAAGAAAACTTAGATGCTAATATATTTGAAGACTATTCTATTTTAGATGATGCAGGGCCTCAGACTGATATCATATTGAGGGATAGGAATATACTGTCTTATGTAGTGATGCCTTTTATACTGTAATCTAAGTAGATTAGGTTATAATCCTGGTTCCGTTACTCACTACCTGGGTGACCATCACCAGATCAAGTCTTTAAAACCAGTTTCCTCACGTGTAAAATGAAGGGGTCAATGCCTCAGTGGATTTCCTACTTCTAAATCCTTGAATCAATACACAGAGGACACAAGCTTGTTTATGTGAGCATTAGTCACATTAATTACAGCATATACCTTTACTTCTTGCTGCTATTTCTAAGATGCAAACAGATTTTATATACCTAGTAACTAGAAAGGATATACAGATCGTTAATACATACTTATATATGTTAGGCTTTAAATAGCTGTAGAGGTGTGTAAAACAAAGTATGGCTATGTGTAACTATAAACTGTAGAACAACTACATAAACCATAATGCTCTGGTGTAAAGTTCAGTTCAGACACCACGTGGATATGTTACCAAATACTGGCTGCAATTTGTAAAAAGACAGTGCCAAGCATTCAGAGTTTGTCTGACCATCCTATATTATACTCTCAATATTTTTTATTTCTATGTCAATAAGGAAATTAGTTTTAGTCATTTGATGTAAATACATTAAACTTTTTGAACACATCTGTTTTAAACAGAACACCTTAAATGCTAAACAGTTTTATATATTAATGAGCAACTGAAACAAAGCCCACTAACCCCTAAAAAGGGTTTATTACTCTTTTTTATGATTAAAATAAGATTAGTAAGTTTGCAAACCATTCCCTTAGGCTAAGGAACATTAATCAGCACCCTATTCTTGGCTGATATAATAAACTCTACCTGACTCAGACCTCTTTTACAGCAATGCAGGAATAGGTTTGCAAAGTGTAAATAGATCATACTGAAGATATGTGTCCCTTAAATAGTATTAATAACCCAATTTTATTAAGCATTGTACTTAAACAACTGAATCAGTCAGATGCAATTACTATCACCACAGCGATTTCTGGCAAGTCTGAAGGCTGTTTTTAAACAATTCTATATAACCTATGGCAGTAGTTCTCAAACTTTAGTATGTACCATGCAGTCATCTAGAGGTCTTCTAAAAACAGATGGCTGGGTTTCACCTCTGGGTTTCTGATTTAGAAGGTATGGGGTGGGGCCCAGGAATTTGCATTTCTAACATATTTCCCATGATGCTGATTCTGCCACCTGACAGATCATACTTTGAGAACCAATGGCTTACAAAGATAAAAGCTCTAAGAGGAAAGAATAAAAAAACTTAATCCTCTTTTAAAAATTTCTTAACCCAGAATGCAAAACTTTTTACCCTTCATGACTTTGACCCCCGCCGTCTATGGTCTCCTTTCTTCTCACATTCCATCTGGCCTACTATGTTATTACATTATTGTGTGTCCTACATTAACTATTTACAGTCTGAAACATAGATTGTCTCAGGTTTCCATGGCTTTGCAGACCAGCTCCCTCAGCTCCAAATGTTCATGGTTCCAGTTCATCTGGCTTTTACTCGTTCCTTAAGATGGCTCCAGTGCCACGTCTGCTGTAATGCCTTCGGATTTCCTAAGGCAGAACCAGTTATTCCATCTCTCCTGTGGTTCACTAACCTTCACAAACTTTTTATACTGCATAACCAGGAAAGGAGAAAAGCAATTCCAGCTCCTCCATGTACTCACTGCGTGAATTCTGGAAAACTATTTAACCATTCTAGACCTCAGGTTTTCATCTAAAATTAGGGTTATATACCCCAATTCATAAAACTCCTGTGAGGATTAAATGAGTTTAAATACTACTACTATGGTTAACTCTATCAGACTGAGTTCCTTGAGAGAGGTTCCTTATCTCCCCCTCTGTGAAGAAGTGAACACAGTGCTTGGCAAGTAAGATCTCAAAAGCATACTGAAAGAGTCAGAAAGAGTCAATATGACAGCAATTTGATCTGAAAAAAATACTGGTTTATATTAGAAAGCCATGAAAATATTTTGAGTTTGAATAAATTCATAGTTCTCAAAGTATGGTCACTGGACCAGCAGTATCAGCATCACCTGAGGACTTGTTAGAAATGTAAACATTTGGGTCCACCCCAGACCTAATGAATCATATACTTTTGAGGTGGGACGCTGGAAATCTATTAGTAACTTCTCCAGATGACTGTAATAGAAACTAAAGATTGAGAAAGCAATTTATAATAAAGGTATCAATCTGGCAGTCTTAAATAAGCAAGTAAGAGGGTATGCTATTTCAGGATCCTTGAACATAGTTTAAGAATATTATTTCAATGAGGGTAACAAGTTGTTTTCTATTGTGTTCAAAGTCAACATAGTGGTTTGGGCTTCACATTTTTAAAAATGAGAATGATCAACTGAAGCAGAATGAAAAATTTTCCTTTGCTTCCTTGACCTAATGGTAAAGATTTATACCTTGTTTTCTTTTTTACTATTGCATTCATTACCCTATAACTTGATGTTAACTTAAGTTCCAAACTTCAGTTCCTAAGACTCTAACTATTCTGGTAAACTCTAAGTGCTATATAAAGGCAGGGGATAATTTGTGAAATGAAACATTCTGTTTGATATGGGTCACTCGTTTAGAATAAAAACATACCATGGTTAGTGTTTACTAGATGAATTAAAAATTGTGGGTATGGAGGAAATGGACAGAAATATAGAATTTTGGGGAAAAAAGACAAGCAGAGCTATAGTGTTACCTTTTATATGGTGAGTTTGTTTTTTTTTTTTTTTAACTAGAATTAGTTAAGAACCAAATGAGCTTGAATTTAGTGGTTTCTTTTTTTAAAGATTTTTTTTTTTTTTTAAAGTAATCTCTACACCTATCACAGGGCTCAAACTCACAATCCCGAAATCAAGAGTCATACACACCACTGACTGAGCCAGCCAGGCATTAGGATTTAGTGTTTAATTATAATCAAATCCACAGGAAAAATAAAACTCAATGAATCAAAGGTACAGAAAGATAGCCTGGCTTTCAATGATGTTCATTTTAAAATTCATCCCAGCTGGCTCCCCACACCATAGTTTTTCTTCCCATACCTTCCTCTTATCTCAACAGATCACTTGGCAACCTCACTGAGAAGAGGCCAGATATGAACCTCTGGCTTCAGAAATTCCTACATTTTCATCTTTCTTGAGAGACTGTTTCATTCATGCTATCAGCTCAAGGACTTTGTACAAAACATCTCCAATCTCTCCTCTCTAAAAATCAAAATCCATGAAGGTGAGGTTAGGCTAACTTGATCTCACTTAAAAACAAAAAACAAAAAACACCTCTTTATGAGAAATCAACTTTTTTTTATCTTCTTTAATGTGGACAGAGGCATCATGGCTCCTTATTTAAAATAAAAATAGAGCAAATTTCTTCTCTTACATTTTGACTATTTTGTCTTCTGTTCTGCCCTTAGCACAAATGCTAATTAATAAAGCAACAAGGTAGAAGAGCAATTAAATGATTGCCCACTTTTGCAGGTAATATTACTTTAGTGAGTTCTTACTGCAAGCTTGAGAAACAATCTCATCTTGCAGTTGAGGAAACTGAAGCCAAGTAACTGACTCAAAGCATAATGCTAGAAACAGTACTGAAACCTAGACTTAATGGCAAAACACTTGCTTTTTCTACCTTAACAGTAAGACTGCGTGAAAGCAATAAGCAACTATCTAACCTAACCTAAGAGAAAGGCAGACTTATGTATATTATGAAGAGTCCTTTAACTATGTACCAAATGTCATTTGTGAAACCGTAGCATGGATCCAAAATTAAATTATGTGCCTAATATGCCATTTATCTTATCTAGCACATTCCTAGAAGATGGTGAGCTCTGAGAACAAGGGAGGTAACTTCTTGGAAAAGGCTCTGTGATCTTTAGACAGCCAATATAGTTTACCTATTTGCTAACAACTAAAATATTCTTCTGGTTTGTTAGAAAGCTGAAGATATTTTAAAATTATATGTATCTATATGCAGAATATTTAAAAAATTACCTTCTCTTGCCAAAGACCCTTCTAACTTTCCGTGTTGAGTCAAAAATCACAATTAAAAATCCACTACAGGAATTCCCCAAATTATAAAATCAAATCATTGATAATAAGAACTTCTTTGAGCTGGCAAATCTGATATACTTATGTTCAGGCCCCCTTATCCAAAGAAGGTAAAAATGATTCTTCATAAACTCACAAGTAGAAGCTACAGCCTTTCTAAAAAAAAGAAGCTATAATCTTAGATGCCAGACTTCAGGGGCGCCTGGGTGGCTCAGTGGGTTAAAGCCTCTGCTTTTGGCTCAAGTCATGGTCCCAGAGTCCTGGGATCGAGCCCCGCATCCGGCTCTCTGCTCAGCAGGGAGGCTGCTTCCTCCTCTCTCTCTGCCTGCCTCTCTGCCTACTTGTGATCTCTATCTATCAAATAAATAAATAAATAAAATCTTAAAAAAAAAAAAAAAAAAAGAGGCCAGACTTCAGCATTCACATACTGTTTCTGATAAATAATGTACAACCTTCATTACCCACTCCCCTGCCAATAAACTCTAAAATAACATAATTACCACTAAAATGCATTAATTATAACCTAGGTAACATTTGGCCTCTTTTTCTTTCTTTTTTTTTTTTTTTTAAGATTTACTTAATCATTTTCAAGAGAGTTGGGGGGGGAGGGGCAGAGAGAGAGAGAGAGAGAGAGAGAATCTTAAGCAGACTCCTTGCCCAGGGCAAAGCAGACATGGGGCTTGATCCCACAACCCTGAAATCATGACCTGAGCAAAAATCAAGAGATGGACACTCAACCAACTGAGCTGCATAGGCGTTCCTACATTTGGCCTTTTTTCTAAGAAATACATATTTTTTTTTTAAAGAAACTATTAAGTCACTGATGGCAAAAAAATAAATCTAACGAATGTACAGCTCAGCAAGCCTAGAAAAGTTAAACAGAAAAAAATACATCTCTTCTTTAAGAGGAATTTTAAAAATATTTATAGCTTAACATTTAAGAGCAAATAACAGTTCTTCTTCTAAAAAGGAGCCAAAATAGATACAATTCAGGTAAACTTATTCTATGGCCAAAGGCAAACTTCTGTGTTTAGCAAAAAAGCTATCCAAGTTAACAGTAAATTAAGTTAAAAACTAAAAATTTTATGTATTCTAACTACTGACCTTAAGTTCTCTATGTAAAAACAAAAAATGTTTAATTTCATGATTAAATGCACAAAAAGCCCCATGAAGGTTTTTATTAATGACACAAAATAAGTGATTATTTGTGAATGATAAAAGCTATTATTCATGATAGGCAAGCAGGTAAAATGGCTACTCACAAAACTACAAATTATTATTTTCTCAAGTAACCAGTCTTACCATGGTGCGCAAAAGAAAAAACAAAAAACAAACCGAGTTAAATATTTACATAATGACTGATAATTGTTTTTTCATCTACAGAAACCAATTATGTCCTTAGCATATTTTACATTCATCTAATTAATTTAAGGTAAAAATCCTGGCCAGAAAAGAGTATTTAAAGAGTAAAAAAAGATACATGCATGGATTATACCAATGTCAATTTCCTGGCTTTGGATCTTTCCCTATAGCCATGTAAGAGGTTACTACTGCAGGAAGGGGCCAGGGGACAAGACACACATACAACTGGGTGAAGGGCTACATGAAGCCTCCCTATTTATTTATTATTTTAACTTCTTATGAATCAAGTTATTTCAAGATAAAAGTTAAAGAAGATACATGCACGTGGTAAAAAGTTAAAACAAAAAGTATACATAAAAAGGTATACAGTTAATACAAAGTCCCTCTCCTACCTCAGACCCCTTTTGTCCAGTGTCAACCATATCATCTGTATTAATGGCCCTTTAAAAAGTCCAATTAGGAAGAATTTCTGTAATATTTTGGAGGAGCTTAACTAGGTGCCTCAAAATACAGAAAAATAAAAATCTCCTTTAATAATTACACTAAAATACAAAATACTTCTAGAAACCTATTAAGATTAGAACCCCAATGAGAAAAATGGGTAGGTTTCACATGGATAAATCACAAGACACACACAAAAAAACCCAGGATCTCATTCATAACAAAAATACAGATTCAAACTATAATGTAATACCATTTCCCTAAACAGACTGGCAAACATACTAAAATGTAATACACTGTTAGTAAGGCTGTGGGAAATGGGCCTTCTCATAAGGTGCTAATTTAAGCTGTATACTGGTATAACCATTATACAGAGCAATTTGGTTTTATCACAGTTTTACACATACATACATTCACACTCACTCTTATTTACTCTTTGACTCAGCAATCCTACATGTGGGAATTTATCCTATATTTCTACATACAAGGGAAATAATATACAATGCTACTCATTATAGCACTGTTTATAACAGCAAGATTTCTAGTAATCAACAGGGAACTGATCAAATAAATCATGGTATAGCCATCTATTCAACTGAATACTACCCATCTATAAAAAAAGACCCCACAAAGATGCTTTTCTGTGTACTGAGATAGGAAC
Organism: Meles meles; assembly: GCF_922984935.1. NCBI lineage: Eukaryota > Metazoa > Chordata > Mammalia > Carnivora > Mustelidae > Meles > Meles meles. The sequence goes on from NC_060069.1 coordinate 86,429,850, forward strand.
AATATACCCTGAAGATCTTTAAAAGTAAAGGTGCAGTTGTATGTATACTGCCACTGTGTGGGGGTGATACAAATACAGTATTTGCTTGCATACGCATAACGAAACTGGAAGAATACACACATACAAACTAAGAAAGTGGTTATCTGTCTGGGAAGTCAGGCAGATGGGGGACAGAGATAGAATACTTCCACTGCACTTTGGAGAATACTAAAAAACAAACCAAAACCAAAACCAAAACAAAACAAAACTACATTCCAAAATGAAAATGACTCACAAAAGAGTTATAACCCTGTACAGTGTGAACTTAAGAACAAATGGCAGACAGGAAACAGAAAAGAAAGAAAGGAGGGAAGAGGAGCCAACAACTCCATTTTCCTTAAGAACTACTTCATTTTAGAAGATCGGCACTTTGCTTAACATTCAAAACAACAATATAAGTAATGTTTGTGATTTGTAAAATTTACTTCTTTGGCTTAGGGTGAATTATAATCACTTAAAGTATCATGTAAGTAATGTTTGTAACTCCTAATATAGCTATTTCCGTTAAAAATGATTCTGGTAAGAAAAAGAAAAGTCTGTGATAAACATCTTTGATAATAGGTTTATAACTTTATATATAAAAATGTTACATTCCAGAGAATGTATTCCAGAGAAGGTATTGGTAAGATTAATACTAACTTTGCCTTTTTTTTTCTTGATTTCTTTATATTTCCAAATGAGGATATCTTGAGGGAGTAATCTTAGTATTAGGCAGTGAAATTCTGACAGTTTTTTCCTCAGAGAATCATTCTAAGGAAACAATTTAAAAACTAGCTGAACTAAAATTCTATTAAAACACTCAAGATGGAAGTAAAAATTCAGTCTTGAAAAACTGAGCAGTAATACAAAAGCGAAATACGTACAGCAATTTTACCATTACAAACCAAATAAACTAGTTTAATATTCTTATTTCAAGTTAAATATTTAAATATAAAAAAATATGCACCAGCTAGTTATTTTTTATTAGACTAACATTAGGCAAGGTTTGACAGGATGAAAAAGTTATTTTCTTCCTTTAAGTCAGGACTGAAATAAGAAAGGGTGTGAGAAAGGGGTAGGAGAAGAATGGCATTTTCCCGAATGCTGGAGTGCTTACATTTAGAGCAGGCTCTCTTGAAAGAGAGTGCATTGTACTACTTACACAGCAGCAATATATAATTTGATGATAGCATAATTCATTACTGACTGAAGTGAAGGATGAGTGTCAAGGGGCTTAAGCCCAAATTAAAAATTTGACATTACAGTCCTTATTACTTTAATTTACTTCCTGGAGACTGGGACAACAGTATATGATTGACAATTACCTAGACTGAGATGTACACTAGCACCTTAAGAGTAAAAAAGGAGAGAGAGATTAGAAAGGATTTCAAATGTTGCCAACTGATGTCTAGCTCAGAATACCTTACAAAAATAATGTAACTATTCTGAAAGGGAATAAAGTGGATGTAATCCTATATACTCATTCTAGATATTCTAAAACCATTCTTTTAATCTGCTGGAATAGAAGCTGATGATTAACCAACTTCTAAAAACATTAGAATAACAAAGTATACCTTAATCTAGCAAAAGGTTTATGTTTTTCAGTACTGACGTGAAGGACCACCTTTCATAGAAAGATGGGAAATTTAAATAGAAAAAGAAAAACAATAAAAATTCTTAATGTGAATGAAGATATTAAAAACACAGAAGAGTTCAAATGACCTCAGCTGTGCTAAGAAAAGGATAAAGATTAATAAAAGGCCTGTGAGCAAAGGGACTATATTTAACAGTCATTTTGGAGTAAAGATCAATTCTCCTTCAAAAGGTTAATAATAGCATTCCTTTCTTTTGACTATGAAGAAATAACAGCACTTTCATCACCTAAGGATATTTTCATGGTGTTAAGTATATGAAAATGAACAAAACTGAAGAAAGAACATGAGAGAAAAGAATGTCAAGGGAAATCAAAACTAAAACTTAACACTCTTAAGATTTGCATTTCATTTCAGAGACCAACAACAAGTATTGAATTAACTTCACCCAGCAGTGGGCCTATTATAAAAACAACCTTTTTATATAGCTAAATCCACCTAACATCTTTTTTTAAAAATCCAACCAACATTTCTAAAAGTAATTCAGAATTCTTTAGCAATGACATAAAAATGGGTCAAAAGGAAAAAAAAAATCAGAACTAGCTTACTAATTTATTTCTAATGCCAATATTTACATTATTCCCTCCCATTCCAAATGCCTGTTCACAACTTTTAAATTGGATATCCTAAACTCCTTGAGACTCTGTGTAGTTTATTCTCACTCTCTTTGCTCATTTGCTCTAAATATTTCTTTGGAAATTCTACCATTCTTTCATAGATTTCAGTTCAAATATTTTCTTTTCTGTAAAGGTTAGTTTTCCTACCCTTCCAGAAGTAGTATAATAAGTCATGCCGCACACTACCATTACAGCTCTAACCATGTATCTATCATAGGCTGTGTTTTAAGGCCGCATCTATCTCCTACCAGACAAAACTCTATGTGCTATAAAAAACCTAACATGGGGCCAGCAGCTACCTAGTAAAGGATGCTGCAGAAGCCTGGATTCACAAATTGTATAGTTGGAATTTGAGTCCTAAATTAATACCTTTGTCTCTCTAGGGCCTCTTTCTCCAGCTAAACATAAGCTAGCTGTACTAGAACACCTCCAAAGCCATTTCCCATGCCTAATGGCAAAACCGACTTTTCCCAAAACAGTCCTTGGTATCTAACGGACATGGGTAATACTATCGTTTTGTTTTATTTTAAAGATTTTATTTGAGAGAGAGAGAGTATGAGAGCGAACATGAGAGGGGAGAAGGTCAGAGAGAGAAGCAGACTTCCCACGGAGCCGGAAGCCGGGAGCCCATTGCGGGACTCGATCCTGGAACTCCAGGATCATGACCTAAGCTGAAGGCAGTCGCCCAACCAACTAAGCCACCCAGGCACCCAATGCTAGCATTTTAGTGAAACTCAAAACAAATAATTGGGGAAATAGTTCTTAATCTCATTCCTCATTTTCAGTCAAACTAAACTTGCCATATCTTCTTGCTGCCTAATATCTAATTCATATATCTGGGTAATCCAAATTCCTTTATAGAGGCAGTAGGGCATGCATCCTGAGCAAACTTTGCCTCTAATTTCCTATAGAGCCAAATCTCAGGAACATTTATCTATGATACTAATAAAAAAGGATAAATTCTCATCTGTCTCCTCTGCACAATGCCCAATGCTCAATGAACACTGGCTGGAAGAATATGAAGTTAGATGATGTCCATCAGTGGGGAGATCACTAGATATGGAATTATCAAATACATGTTGCAGCTTGGCCTCACCTCAGATTTGCTGTGTCCTGAGGCAAGTTACTCTCCCTGGGCTTTTTTCCTTCATCATTTAGTTTCAAAGGCTTTTGTGGAACTTAGTGTAACCCGAATGCGAGCTTTTTGGGGGCATGTACCTGTGGAAGGCATGGGGGTTGGCGAGAAGGAAAGACAGTAACATTCAATACCGGTTTAAAAAAAAAATTACCCAAACAAGCAAGGAAGGGGGTAGATTATCAGGACATTGCAACATGCTTGGTCACAAGCATTAAGCAAAGAAAAATGAAATAGTGTGTACAATTGAAATAGAGAATCTATGAGAGATCAGAGGAATGATAAAGGAAAAGGGACTCACCTACAACAAAGAAAATACCAAGGATGGCTGGACTTTGTTTTTTAGCTTAAAGTAATTGGGATTGGGGAGATGGTTTATGTGTCACAGGAAGGCGGCTAGATTTTAGGGTGCAGGGAGTAGGGAGTGGAAGAAGAACCTAAGAATAAAGGAGAGAAAATGAGAAATGTAAGTTTCACTTGGGGGACTGCTGAATTTTGAGACATCTGGGATGCAGACTCTGGTGGAGAAATATAGAAAGAAGGTTGTTGGAAATAGGTATCTAGAACTATAGAGTAATCTCTGTCCTAGAAGTCTAGATCTGAGATCTTTTGGAATGCGGGAGGTAAAGCAAAACTGGAGAGATGAGCTTGGTTAGGTAGAAAGGAGACAAATGGGGCCAAAACAATGGAGGACACTAACATTCGAAGAGTTAATGAAAGATGGGCTCAGGAAGAAACTACCCATCTTGGGAAAGTTAATTATTTCTTTCACGGAATGGCCTCACATTTGCCTCTTATCTCCAGCATTCTGGGTTTTTTTTTCCCCCAACTAAACAGTTCTTCTTGAAAAAAATCCTTTCAATCCCATTTCCACAATGAGGCCTAACTAAATGAGTGAAAATGACACAATCCCCTTGAATGCCAAATGCGAAATACCAGCGCAGAGCACAGAGACCATTTTGTTCATCTAAAGCTTATTTTTTCACTTATCCCCAATCCTTGAAGATACAGAGATATTATTCATACACAGTTGTATGGACAAAGTAAATTTGTAAAATTGTATCAGGCTAACCCTTAAGATTATCTGACCAAGACTGAACTTCTGTTTCTAGGTGATTAACTAGTCTTTATTACCTTATGTCTCTTCCTAATCTGTCCCCAAAGTCCAGGGACAGTAATAAAAAGGAAGGTTACCAAAGAAGTGCTTCAGAAGAGGGTATAAACCCAGAAGAACAAAAGTATCATGAGGTTTTTAAAGAGATAGTTGCTTCACTCTGGTTTAGACTAAAGGAAGAGTGATCACCCCTTAATAAAATGAAGAGAATATTATACCAGGGAAAAACTCTGTTCTATTTTACTTTTAATAAATCAGTATACATGTTTTACAATTGGGGTACTTAAAAATTTTGTATTGGCTTGGGTTTGAGCAAAAAAACCTGCTCATCTTTGACAAATATAAAATACTGTTATATTCTGGCATATAAAACATATGCCCAGAAGAGTTCAAACTGTCAAGGTTATCGAGTTTACTACCACTTGCTTAACTCTCTTTTGCTCTCTCTTTCATTCTGGGGCAAGACATCTTACCTCTTAGCCATTGCTTATGCAAAAGAATAAATTCTCAAAGAACAATAAAGTGGTTTTAAGAGCACAGGCTTCAGGGGTGCCTGGGTGACTTAGTTAAGCGTCTTGATTCTTGATTTCAGCTCAGGTCATGATATCAGGGTCATGAGATGGAGCCTGGAGCCCATGCTGAGTGTGGAACCTTCTTTAAGATGCTCTCTCTCCCTGTCCTCCCCGTCCCTCTAGCTCAAGCTATCTGGGGCGGGGGGGGGGCACAGGCTTCAGAATTAGATAAACTTGTTTTAAATCTCAACTTTACTACTTACTAGTGGGATGATCAAAACATACCAAAACCAGTCTCCTTGTCTGTAAAATGGGATCATAGTTACACCTACCCTAAAGGATTGCTGTGATGATTATGATTTTTTTTACATAGTAAACACCAAAGAAAGAAAAATAGTTCCTGGATCAATTTGGACTGACACTGTGTAAGTCTTGGTATCCTAGTGTATCTTAGATTGCAAATGAAGTAGTGAGGTACAAATAAAAATCAGTTATGATTAGTATTAAGAAACAGTCTTTGTATGTACACCTCACTCAAAGAATGAAATAATCCTAGTTATGCCTTACATTTACTTGATTCCTTTCTACTCAATTAGTCAAATGTTAAGGCAGTCACAACATATACGCTAATAAAAATTGTTTGACTTGAGATTTAAACTTACATCAGTATTTATTAAGCACAGCATTCCTGTGGATTGAACATTAATGACTGCTTAGAATAAAAAGCCTTAATTTACTGTGGGAAATTTTTCCAAAAGCCACTGACACATTATATTGAATTTATTTCAACTAAGAATTTCCAAAAAAGTATTTAACTAAACATCTCCCATGCCTTCCTTTAGTGTTATATGAAATTCCAACAATTAAATATTAAAAACAAATCAAAAGAGTGGGACAAGTACTGCTTTGCTTCTACACTATATATTATTCTAGTTGAGAATCACTGCCTTAGAATTACTTAATTCAAAAAGAGATTCTGGTATAGACAATGAAGAAAGTATAAAGTAGCACTACTATAAAATCTAAAGGGTTATAAATGGTTTTATCACTCAAGCAGAACTATACTCAATAGGTAGATTTTCAGTTGTTGCTTTTTCTCACTTCATTGTAGATCCAAGTTCTTGAATTCTTCTAGGTAATAACAATACTGTAAAATAAATATGTAAATGACAGAACTTTACAATCATTTGTAGACCTCAATTTGTATAAAATCACTTACGATGAATTCCAGACTTACAACATGACCTGAAATTTGTTAAATCATCTTAGATTCTGGAACTAAGACTGTCATCTGAAACGGAATGCTTCACCCACACTCTGCTCTCTTCCTTTCTTGATTCTTTCATATACAATTGGTTTTGTTGTCTCTATTTAATGTTCTTCACCCTTGAGTTAAACCGCAAAGGGAGGAACTATGTCCATCCAGAGGGTCTACTAATTATAACACTTTGCATAAAGTTGATAGCAAACATTTAATTAAAGAAAAAGACAGAATAAAATAGTATTTAATATGTTATCTAATTACATTTTTTAAGTCAGCGTAAGTTTATGCTATGTGAGGCTAACCATGCAAGGAGAAAGAACTAAGAAATCAACCAGCTATTTAGATATTAGAAACTAATGAAAAGAGTAGCCCTGGAACATAGTAAAAATGGGGAGACCTCCTAAAAATTATTCTCCTTGACAGAGACAGCTTAAATAAAAAGCCAATAAACCTTTTCTTGTGATATTCCTTGCATCTGGTTGTTACTCATTAAAGAGGAAGAAAGTATAGTAGTTTCTGAAGTAACTAAGTAGAAAAATGGTTTAAATTTGAGGAACAGCATAGCTAGAATTCCATGGACTTTCAGGTTACTTCTGACAAAATTATGCCAGTGAAACTTATCAGTTTCATATACAGATCACGGAAATGACAAAACTCATAGAAGACCTTGTGGAAAGTAAAGTAGACTTTAAAGACTCTTATCTTTGGATAAAAACCCTGACAAAGATCTTTTTACATTAGACTCATGGATTTAGGGAAAATAATTTTGTGAACCCAGTGAAAGGTTTAATTGTATAATCATACATCCTAACTATCTGTGGGTTCTCTCAATTGCTTGATCTCATTCTCTATGGACAATTAATTAGAACTGATCTAAAGAGAAGAAGTAAAAAAAAAAAAAAAAAAAAAAAGCTATCCTGAAGGTGGAAAGAGACCAAAGGTTTACTAGTTTAGTCAGGTAAGATAAAGAAGACAATTTATATCACCATGCCTTTAAGCATGTCTCATAGCAAGTGGAAGTTCTAAGTGAGTTAGATCTAGGAATGTGAGGAAATTCAGATGTATAGTACTTTACTCTTTTGACACATTGCTGGATCAGAACAGTATACAGGAGTCCTGTAAAATCCTTGCATCATCACTAGAATCAATGGTTACAAAGTGGAAAAACATCCTTATGATCTCTAAGATATTAAGCAATGTCTCCTTTGCCATTTTTGAAAAAGAACTTTAGAGCTGCATTTATATTAATACCAATAACTTTTGGCCACAAACTGGAACCCACATTCTTGATTATAGCAGCTATGAAAACAATGAACTACAGAATGTCCTCAGTTGAACGTTGACAGAATGTGCAGTGCAGCTTATATTTTTACATGAACCTAATTTCTTTACTTGAATGCTTTCAGTGATGGCAATCATCTGATTTTTCTGCTCTACATTTTAGATTCTCGTTGTACATCAAGAATTTCAAAAAGGTTTAAATATGAAATGTAAAAAGACCAGGCTGCCAAGATAAACATCACTGGAGGTGTTCAAAGGCTAGACAACAACTGAGAAGGTGTGTTATAAACATTAGACAAAATGAGACAAATGGCTGGAATAAATGACCACTAAATTCCCTTCCAACTCAGATTTATAATTCCCAACTCAGAAAGATAAAAAGCCTTGGTTCTGGATTCATACCCAGGTTTGAATCCCAACTCTATCCCTTTTATAATGTAATGTCACACAAGTTATTTATCCTCTCCAAAAAGAATAATAATAGGACCAGACAAGAGGATTCAGTGAGATAATGCATTATTGTCTGGCACATATTAAACATTTAATATATTAACTATACAGTCTGTACTAGTAAGGTGTAACAGTCAAAATCTAAGTATCATGAAATACACAGGGAACACTAACTTATGAGTGAGGTGATGAGGTTTCGACATTTGATTCTTGCCTCTAACTGTATATGATAATTTCTAACATTTTTTCTAGTTACTACATTTTATGATGCCACATTCTAGGGGGGATTTTAATGTATTTAAACATTTATCAGATGCTGGTTATGTGGACACATCATCAAATAAACCATACACTAGAATTTATGAGTATAGTAGGAGATAGATTAGAGGTGTGATAAATGCTAAGACAAAGTAAGATTTTAGAGGGTGTTTTGGGGAAATATAATCAAGATCAAGGGTCCGGAAAGAATATTTTTTAAAGGAAGTGCCACAATTGGGTGGAGAATCTAAAAGGACAGAAGTCTACACACAAATGTTCTAAGTAAAAGGAACAGCATGTACAGTTAGCCATGTTAGAAAACTCAAATAATGAAGATCAGTTAGAAGGTTTTTGCATTTCCACACAAGAAAGAACAGTGTCCTGAATGGGCATTAAAGAGATGGTAGGCTTAAGAAAAACTCACAGAAACAGACATGGCAGTATTTTGCAATTAACTGGCTATGGGAGATCACAGAAGTGTGAATGTTAAGGAGAGATGCCTAGGTAACAAGTTTGAGCACCTAGAGCATACAGATGACACTCAGAACCATCTGTCTACATATTCTTAACATGATGAATAATGTGAGAAGAGGGTCTCAACAGCATCCTAAGAACACCAGCAACATTTAAAAGAAAAAAACAGAAAGAAAAAACCTGCCAGGGGACTGAGAAGTAATGAGAGATAGAAAAAAAACTGGAAGGGATGGTATCCTAGATACCAAAATTATCAGCCCCAAATTTAAAACTTATGACATGTATCAGCTTTGTACAAATCAGAAAAATATTTGGAACACTAAAAACTATTTAAAAGCTGTTTAACTATGATTGCAATTGTTAATATCCATGCATATGTATGGAATATATGAACACTGAGATAGTCATTGTGTTAAAAACTTGAGTTAGGTGTAACTGTTTATTTTATTTCCCAAACATTACAAAGTTTTAATTTTGAAAAGGCAAACAGTTATTAATAAAGAAGCTGGGGTACAAATGTCTTATCTAAAAAAGACTTTAAATATAGTATTTTCATGGTTTTTTTTTTAAGATTTTATTTATTTATTTGTCAGAGAGAGTGAGCAGAGAGGGAGAAGCAGGCTCCCTGCTGAGCAAGGAGCCCAATGTCGGACTCGATCCCAGGATGCTGGGATCATGACCTGAGCCGAAGGCAGCCGCTTAACCAACTGAGCCACCCAGGCGTCCTGGTTTTTTTTTTTTTTTTTAAGATTTTACTTATTTATTTGACAAAGACAGACACAGCAAGAGAGGGAACAAAAGCAGGGGGAGTGGGAGAGGGAGAAGCAGGCTCCCTACTCAGGGAGGACCCTAATCATGGGATAGTGACCTGAGCTGAAGCAGATGCTTAATGATCGAGCCCCAGTATTTCCATGTTCTGATGACCTATCAAGTTATTGTACACTTTAAACCATGATCTTGAAGAAATTAAGTTAATGCCTGATAGGCAGACTATTTCTACTAAACTGAAGAATAAACAAATTCTTACAGTTTTACTTGTTTTTGCTTTAAGCAGTACTATTATTGTGGATTTAACTTTAAGTCCTATTTAGACATAGGAACTTTATTATAAACACTTAAAATAAGAGAGGTTCTACACAAAGTAGGTGCTCGATTAAAAAAATCCATGTATCTAAAATATAAATTTTGTTGCATATATGTTTTAAAAGTAAACATAGAAAAGGTATCTTTATAGAATTATTCACAATTAAGGGCAAATGGGAAACTGACACAGCACTTAGTAGGAGGTTTTACATGTGATTAATTCCCCTACTCCAAGAAACATCTGCAGCTCAAAGCAGATTTTTAAACTGCTTCCCCCGAATGTCTGCTATTAATAAATCCTAAATATTAAAGGGTGAGTTCCTTAATCATTACACTTGGCACAATACTATTCTAGTAAGTACTAAAACTTTTCTAACACATATATATTTGCTTACAATCACAAGCATTAAATCTGAATAGAAGGTATTTCTAATGTAATAAATAATTATAAGCAACTTATCAAATTTATTTTTTTGACAGGTGCTTTAAAAAATGGTTTTATAATAAAGGATGACCCACTGCTACTTAAGTTCAAAGGAAATCTAATTTATGTATTCACATCTTCACTCAATATAAAGTTCATCCTTATCCTTTAAGTTCCCCAGAGCTACTCTTGGCATACCAGCATACAACTGAGAGCCATGGTTCCAGTTAGAAAGCCAGATGTGAATCCTAGCTCCACCACTAAATGGCTATGTGACCTGAGCAAGTTATGTAATCTAAGCATTCAATTTCCTTCTCTGTAAACTGAGGGTACTAGTATCTATATAATACAGCTGTTGGGAAGTTAAACAACATGCCCCCAATACTCAGCATAGTGTATGACACAGAGTAACCACTAGGTAGCAAAAATAAAACTATTCTGTGGAGAAATCCAATGAACATTTGAGCAGAGATTGACAGTATGAAATTCCTAAGCTAAAAGTGGGTAAGCTCTGATTTGTTCCATCAGTCTCTCACTTACATTAAACTAGCCTTGGATAAGTCATTAAGAGTTACAGAATCAGTGTACTCATTATTAAAAATTTCTTTCCTATATCATGTAAGTTGCATATATAATAAGGCTTGTCTCTCTTAGATACGTTCATTAGCAATGTTATTCAAATGCTTTAAAAAATCTGACAAATGCTCTGAACCTTTCACCAAAAACTGAACATATATTAAATTCCACCCTGTATTTCACAGGGCTCATGATCTCCTGAGGCCCACCCATTCACTGACAATTAAAGATGAATATCCTAAAGAAACTAGAAATTATTTTCCTAATTACCACAGTTATGGAGTTATTGTAGTAAATGAAAAAATAAAGTTTATAGGATGCAAGACAACTGTTATTAGTTTGTTGCATTTCCTCCCAAGTTACTGACTGCAATTACTGTTTTACAAAACTTAAGTTTATAGAATATGATCAAAGTCATGGAATACCACATCAGAAACAATTTAGAATATCACTCAAAAGATAGGATGTATGTGTGTAAGGGAGAGACTGACTAAACCCAGAGGGTTAAGGATAAAGTTAGAAATAAATATGGTAGCCTAATTCGATAATTTCAAATAATTTGTGATACACTTACAGAATACGTACACCATACTTTATAAAAATATTAATTCTACAACTGTATGACTTTGGACATACAACTTAACCCAAGTTGTTCTTCATCTGCAAAATACAATGATTTCGGACTGAAGACTAGGACTTTATCTTAGTCTGAACTGTATTATTCCAAGAGTCCCCTACAAAATACAGCTGTGTAACAGAAAGCAAAATAAGAAGCTATATAAAACAAGTTTTAAAATTTTTGTTTTCCAAGCAGAATACAATGCTGAAAGGAAATCTTTCATTTTCAGGGCATACAAAAAGTATATTATTGACTTCTAGTATACTATTTTCATTTGATATTGGTTCTCAAGATAAGAACTGAGAAAGCTTTACTGGCTTTATTTTTGCAGACATTTAGAAGAAAAATAAAATCCCAAAAGCAAAGTAATTTAAACGATATTTTATGAAGAAAATGGATGTAAGGTCTTTCTTTTTAAAAACAAAAGATTAATATAAGTTCTCAAAAATCTCCTGTGATAATAACCAGGAAGTACTTGGGGCCCTTAACTACACTGTAAGCATCTAGAGCAGATGCCATAGCAGTATTTAAGTAATGTTTACATAATACAGGATGGCACTTTATTTTTTAAACTGATTATTAAACACCACTGCAAAGATATGGCCCTCAGCCTCATGAAATTTTGAAAGGATTACATACTCCCAAGTATTTAAAATTCCAAGTTTGAACTTATATTTAATACTATACTCTTAGTTATACAATGTGCTCATTTTGTTCATAAATATTCATCTCAATACAATAACATCAGGTATAATACATAAAATCTAATCCATTAAGTCTTACCAATTTATGACCTGATGAGACACTCTTGTGGACAACATTCAGTCCTTAGAAGCTAGAATAACCCTCCAACCATGTGAGGGCATCACAACTTTTAAACTTTCGGCTTTCGATCATTATTATGTCACATTCCTCCTCCGATGCTGAATTCTAAAAAAAATTCTAGCAAAGAGTTTAAGTAAATAAGTGTTTTAATCAAATAGCCTTTAAAAATCTTTTATAGCAAAGTTTTATTTTTTACCATGATTACACAACTGATATTTTGTACTTAAGTATTTTTTAAATGTAAAATAATTTTATATTTAATCTGGATACTTCAAACTATAAATTTCAACATGGACTTTCAGGCCATCAAGAATACTTGTTAGTAAAGAGTCAAGAAGAAATGGAACCAATTAAAGGTTTAAGATCATGATCCAGAAATTACGATTTAACACCATAACTTGCTACAGACAGTTTTGAGGTCCTACAGAATGGCACTTGAGTCTATTATCTGGTTCATATCCATATGAATTTCTAGACTTCTAACACAGGTGAATGGATCAGTAATAATCCATACCAATCATTTAAATGCTCAAGACAGCATTCAATTTTTATAACTATATCCTAGTCTGTCTCTATCACCCCCCAATTTTAAAATTAGTCAACATGGTGGAAAGAATAAATTTTATTATGCATTTTATGTAACAGACATAACAATGTATCCTTTTCAGAAGTGGTCCTATAGCTCATCTGTGTATGAGCAAAGAACAAATTAGGGGTAGGAATATTTAATAATGGTAAAAATTACTTAAGATTAATGTTACACTTATTAAATTTTTTACAAGAAGGCTTTCAATTAGGCATCTATTTTAATTGATGAAGGGTAATATTACCAACATTTTCTGTGCAGTATGAATACTCATTTCTATTTTTAGTTGTCAGTAATCCACAGAAAAGGCAACCCACAAATTTATGGGCATATTTTTGCCTAAATTAACTCCCTAAATAAAATGACATAATGGGGCAAGGGAGAGGGGGGAAAGGAAGCCATCACTGAGGAAGATCAAAATATGCAAAGCCATAGAAAACTCAAAGACAGCATTGTAAGGAAACTCTGCAGCAATCTCCAGAAATATGTAACCCAAATATAGGGGGTTGGAGTTGTGCTGTTACAGATTTTAACTTTTAATGGAATTTTTCTATTATACATGGTCTTTAAAAGTCTCCCACACAATCTGAAGATCAGGATTTTTTTCCAATTTACAAATATAATCTTTCCAAATGTAATCTCACAACACATTTGACTTCAATAAAATCATACTTTACTATCTTTTGTCAAAGCACAGCCTTATGATGTAATCACCTGGTGAAGGCAAAAACCCATACCATGAGGATAAGTAGTAGTTTAAAGTTGTGGTCATCTCATCAACGTATTACCAAAACATTTTTAGCAAGCTTTTATGCAACTCTTGTCTCCTATCAACCAAAATACTACCATAATTTTAAAAAAGTTCTTTGGATTATTTACTCTTTCATGGGACAAGTCCCATGAGAAGATACAATACCTGGCCATATGTAGCAAAGTATATCCTTCCTGAAATATATGTATTTGTAATGCTAGTATTTTGGCTTGTATGTGAAGGCTTTGATGGACTGGCCATTTGAGGGGCAGACTACCTGACCCTCTGTTAAAGGGCCTGTCAACAACAAGCACTGTTATGACAAATGCCTGGAAAGCCTCTGGAATATATAATTAAAACCAGTCATATAAAGCCAATTTAGTTATTTTCCTATGACATTTGTAGAGAAAAATTTTAAAGGGTGTGTGCATTATATAAATATAGGGCAAATTAAGGACTTAAGAGCTGTATTACATTTAAAAATACAAAAATACAAAACTTCCATTATCAGATTTTTCTCCATTATGCATTTTCAAAATTAGCGGCTACCAGTTACCTTTGAAGGGTTTCAATGACCAAATTCCAACATGTAGGAAATCCTTATTAAAAATTTGAAATAAAACTGGGTAACTGAAATGTTTGTAGATGAACACAGTTAGGATTAATTAGATATTCTTAAAAAGTCAATTTAAAATTAGAATCTGTCCCAAAATTAGTATTTAGAAACTTATTCCGATATATCAATCATAATCTCCAATCTCTGGCAAGACTGCTATCAAAAACAAATCCCAAACATTTCCCATATTTATCATTTCATTTTTTTTTTTTTAATTTGTGAGGAGGAAAAAGTCCCACTTAACTGAGAGTGAGCTACTAAGTCATATAGTATAGTCCAGCAAAAACTAGGTTTAAGTTTATTATTATTTAGCTAATATTATGACAAATTTATATTGATAGAACAAAGAGAGCACAGGGTAAGAAGGAGGATGACCTGCGATTTCCAAGTCACCTGAAAACTGATACGGGAAAGCAAACAAACATATAAGAGTTCCTAATGGAACTTGCTATTTGAATAAATGTCCTTAGCTTTGACACAAAATTTCACTTTCAAGTGTACACCACATTCTTCAAAAAGTTCACTATACTGTTTTGAGAAATCTTAGACACAATAAATAAATGCTTGCTTCCCTAAATGTCAGAAGTGCGTATTTTTTAAACGGAGACAAAGGGGAAATGGGACCACCCTGTATGCTCCCAATAAATTACATATAGTCCTTCCACAGATTTAAGTATTGGGGAAATGAGGCTAGGAATATCAAAGATAAGCTTATGAAAAAAAATTAGTCCAAAGATATCTAATAGAATTAGAACACTGCAAAGACAGTGTGTTCTAAGAAATTCACATATAAAAAGACATACACAATTAGAGAGAACCTCATGTATCTGTGGATCAGCCAAGATATAATTTAAGATGATTAGCTACGTTAAAAACTAAGTATGAGAAATTTAAGAAAATGTGTTTAGCAAGCTATGCATCATATTAAATGTACCTATTAGTGGAAGAAATGCAAAATACATGGCTTAAAAAAATTCATACAGCTTCGGAAAATACCCCTAACAAGATAGGTTATTGATATTTTGATATTTTAATAGAGCATGTTCATTCACAAATGTTTATACTCCTTATTCTTTCAAAAGGAGCAGAAATAGCCTAAAGAGGACTAAAAGAAACAGAAATTGGGGGTTGGGACAGAAGATAAAAATGGAAAAAACAGAGTAGATGGAAGCCAGTTATGTATTATTCAAATACATATGTGATAAGGAGTAACAGGCTTTGTTAATAGAAAGCGGGATATCTGACTGAGCTTTTACTACAATAGCTAACATTAGGAATTACAGCTACTCTTAAAATTTAAGATAGCATGACATATTATGCTTTTAAGAGTAATTATCGCCTTTCTTGAAACAAAGCATGTATGACTATTCCAAACATACGTTTAGCAATATTTTCTGAACTAAGTTAGCAATATCTAAAACAGAAGTAGATGCTGCAAATAAATTTTTTGAAGATGAATAGTTAACAGTCACTCTGAACAGAAGGAGTGGGGATTAGTCACACTAAACAACTCCTTTCCCTTCTTGTTACCCTTCAAATAGTGTGTAGATGTAGGAAAGAATACGTTCTTTATCTTGCTATACCACCAGGTAGATATGCAGTAAGATACATTTCTGGCTTCCAAGACACAAGTTACATATACCACTATTTCTGAGCCAAATACCACAATTAAAAACTGAAAAAAAAAAAAAAAATACCATGAGCAGTCCAAACCTTTTAGTATTTATAACCAAGATCTTTAAACTCTGAAACCAACCAGGAAACAAAATGGCATAAAAATGCTATTTCTTAAAGATATATATCACTGAATACATGTTCTAAATTACTACTACCTATTTAAATTTATTTCTGTCAAATATGAAAAATGTTTTAAAAGCAGTCAGCTGAAACCTAAACACAGAAGCTAATTTTGGGTAAACGAATGCATTTGAATACTTTATATGATCATCACAAAAATCTAATATATATCTTGATTTGGTGATTTAGAATGTTAGTACAAGTTCGCACATGCACACACAAAGAGAATGCCAAATAGAATACAGTCATTTCTCTCATTTAACTATGTATGAACCCAAATTAATGAAACAAAAATATAAAATAATTCCACTTAATATTTTTCTTCCCAAAAGGTTGCAAAACTATTTGTAGGTTTAAATACACTGAAAGAAGTATGAGTTTTAATTTTTTTCATTGTTGAAGACTGGAAGGAAAATAAAATAAAACAGATGTTAGATTTGTTCTGATTCAACAACTTCAGGCCACATATTTAAATGTCCGTCTCATCTGAACAAGTTCAGTAAGTTTTTTTTTTCTTAAAAAGCTTTTTTACAGAGTTCTAGATTCTGCAGAAAAAAATAAATCGGGTTTAGCAAATTCGTTTACACACTAATTCACACATACAAGTTTCTGTTCTAGTCAAAGCTTTTGGTTTACTTAAAATCATTCTGGTGAAAAGTAAAAATAAATTAACAACACCACCACAACCGTACCAACTATTTTCACCTATTTCAACTGTTTCTCAAATTTCACCCTGAAAATAATTACTGATTTTTCAGAGTAGGCTGTGATGACTTATGTTAAGAAAATTCACTAACTAAAGAAAGTGGTAAACACATGAGCAGAAGCACATAATAATGGATAAGCTGTCAATAATTTCCCATCACCAATTTTGACGTCTGGTTATATGATGAAAATAATGTCAGCATGGCAGGTATCCCATTTCAGCTAGTCATAGCAAAGCTAAAAGAAGAGAAGAAATGCTTAGGATCCACTGAAACACCGTATCAAGCAATGAGATGTAGATCTGTGGTTAAAAATCTGGCAGTAGACAATTAACCTTAGACAACTATCAGAATAAAACTAGGAAGACACAACAGAATATAAAGGATAGCAAATACATAATCTATAAACCAAAGAGGTGACTAAAATGTCTTCAAATTACACTATTTTTTCCAATATTTTCCAGATAATTAGAATCCCAACTTAATAGATGTGTGTGTGTGTGTGTATAAATCATGATATAGACAATAACTGGTACATGAATATACTTCAATTTGTTCTAAGACACACACCCACATTAATGTCTACATGGTCTCCTTCTCTTGCCATCACCCCCCAAACCCCCCCCCCCAAACTCTGAGAAACAAAAGACATCCTCTTATAACATTTTTTGAGTCCCAGTAGCTGTTTCAGCTGAATTTTAGGCATCGTACCTATCTCTCCTTCCCACTCCTTATAATATGGACTTCTTTTAGGCTACTCTAATTTAAACGGTCCTACAGAAGACTAATGTAAGAAAAGAATTTATTTATACAAGAGAGAAGGAAAAAAGACAGGTGTTTGATAATTAAATGTAATCTGTGATCTTGGACTGGCTCTTGGATCAGGTAAAAAATAGTCATGAAAGACCCTGGGACAACTGTAAAATCTGAATATAAACTCTATATTACATATTAGATAACAGTACATCAAACCTGAATTTGCTAATTAAACTGCTGTTACATAACAGAATCTTCTTAAGCAACATATGCTCAAAGTATTTTTAGGTCAAATGGACAGGATATCTGAATCTTATTCTTAAATGGTTCCTAGATAATATGTTAGGATAATAAAGCAAGTATGACAAAATGTTAATGTTTAATCTCGGTAAGATTGCTGGAGCTTTTTATTACTCTTATAATTTTTCTATAAAATTGAAATTTTTTCAAAATAGAGAATCAAATACTTTCCCTTCTTTTTGGTTAGTAAATAATAGTCTCAGAATCTTCCAGTCTCTTAAGATCACTTATCCTCTTCAGAGCTTCTCCTGTTCTCTAAAGTAGGCAGTGTTTCCCAATGACCTGGCTTGACCCTCTTACCCTACACTCTGCTTACTCCTGACAACCTCCACCTTTCCTAAAGCTCAAACTCTAAAATAATAATAATGAAACAAATAAATAAATGGTCTTCAATATCTTCTAGCCTTAGCTTCTCTAATAAGCTGTGTGTCTCACTCCAGTTGTTACTGAGTTTCCACCTTGACTTTCTACGAGCTCACTCAGCCAAAGCAGCTAAAACCAGAATCTCATTACTATTTTCACTTTTCCAAACCAATTCTTTTACTAATACTTTCTAATGGTACCACCATTCCCTCAATTAGATTTGAGACTTTGCAGTCAAATTTGTCTGCTTCCCTACCATGTCTCTTGAGTTGTAACATCGTCTAATTCCTACCTTCTGGTAACTATTCTTCCCTCATCTCCATAGCCTCATTCAGGCCTTCATTACCTTTCTATTACCTTTGGTTTCTGTCCAATCCAATATCTTTTCTCTATTGTCTTCAAATGATTTGTGCACCAAATTTAACTGTCCTTATCACATATGCTCTTTACTTTCATAGTAGTTCACTGTATTCCCCAAGCTGGAATTCTCCCTTTCCCTCAGGTCTTTCACTCTGTATGACCAAATTCTACCCACCTTTCAGATTCCAACTCAAAAGGTCACTTCCTAAAGAAGCTTTGACCAATACCTCCAGCTGTACTTGAGAGACAAAATGTTTGAATTTTAAATGACAGTTATCACTTTCAGTTATGTGATGATGTTCTTACCTATCTTTTCCCGTATCAAGACCCAGTTCATTGGTTTCTCTATTGTGATCACCACTTAACTGCCTCTGATATGGCATTCTTTCCTAAGGGTTTGCTAGTCTTCCATTCCTTAAGCAAATACACAGCTCTTGGAGGTTTTAAGTAGGCCAGTGTTAAGTCACAACCCTGAGATAAAGACCTGTGCCGAGACTTAGTCAGACACCCCTCTTTCATGTTTTCTGATAATCATGTCCAACAATGACAAAGCAGAAGTAACTCAATTCCAATGCTTTCCTTAACTCTTCTTTCCCATTTAGAACTAAGTGGGGGGAATAAAACTCTACAGAATAGGGATTTTTAAAAGTGGCTTTAAATCTCATTCAAGGTCAACACTGTTGACACAGCCAGGAAGAGAGTTATTAATTGTATTAATGTTATATATTTATAGTGATGGCAAGACTATTTTGCAGAGATGCATCTACTTGCAGAAAGTAAGCTCAAGCCTCTGTTGAAACACCCCCCTGTCTATCCAGGTAAAGTATAAAGAAAGTAGCTTCAAGTTTCCTTTGTATTTAGAATAACTATCCTATAGAAATGGAGTACAATAGGTCTGTAATCATCTCTTCCTGTTTTTTCTAGTTATAAAAAGATTACCTAAAATTACATTAGTTTTTGTGATGGATCTGTAACTTGCTAATCAATATTGTAAAACGCAGGCAACATCTAGGTATTTTTTACTCTACCTTCTAAACTGAGAAATCTCAACTTTCCTGAATTTACATAGAAGTTCTATCAATTTCTCAATTTCTTCACATGCTTCAGACTGTTTAATTTATAAATGCTATCATCCAATAATAGCTAAGACTTCCTGTTTTAATGTCTGAACATTTATCCTTAGGTTTTTATATAAATCTGAGATCAGTCCTAAAAGGTGTTAGGTCACTAAAACTTTGTCCTCTAATTTCATGTTTTTGATTATCCTCTATTGGTTATCCATAACTGAAATAGGTCGAAATGTAATCACATAATAAATCATGTAAGTACTAAGTACAAATTATTAGAGAATACATTTGGGGTGCTTACAAAATAGTTTAGGTTCATAGCCTCATCTAGTAAGTAGAGAATACCTCCTAATAAGGAGAGAATATTTGATTAGTAACAGTCTCCACAAGTAACTCACTATGGTGATTCTTCATAATTATGTACTGTTAACCCTTTAACAACATGGGTTTGAACTGCACAGGTACAGATAGATAAGGATCTTATTTATCTATGTTTATTGACACACAGTTGATATATTTAGTTTCATGCGTACAACATAGTCAATATAGTGATTAACATACATGATTTTTTACAGTACTTAAATGTATTTTTCTCTTATGATTTTAATAACATTTTTCTCTTAATTTGTAAGAAAACAATATATAATACATACAACATACAAAATATGTGTTAATTGATTGTTTATCAGTAAAACTTCCAGTCAACAGTAGGCTATAGGCAGTTAAGTGTTGGGGGAATCAAAAGTTGTACTTGGATTTTCAACTGCACAGGGGGAGGAGGGTGTTAGTGCCCTTAACCCCTGCATTGTTCAAGTCAACTTTAGTTCAGATCTACAACTGTGCAGAGCCATATAGATGTATATCAAGCATTAGGTGAAAGAAGAGAGACACAAAATAAGGAGCTTACAATATTTTGTGTCTTGATCTGGGTCCTGGTTACACAGGTTCGTTCAGTTTAAGCTGTACAAATTATGAATGGTGTACCTTTCTGATACAAATTATACTTCAATAAAAAGATTTTAAAAATGTCTTATTACTAAGCATTCAAAAACTAGATTAGCCAAGCTCTGAAACCTGAGTTTTACCATCTGGGTTAGCAAGTAGTGGTGGGTGTTAATCATGTACCCAAGCTTCTTGGAGAATAAAACAAAACAAATTATCTCATATAAGCAGCTTATTTCTGATCTACTCCTAACTTCAAAAATGAAATCTCATAGGGACAATGACAGGAAATACTGAATACCTGCTTTCTAACACAAAATATGTGATTTAAACAAGAACTTTTTAAATCGAGTAATTTTTAAACTAGATGCAAACAGATGTAAGTGAATAATCACTCTAAAAGACTAAACAAGACAATTTGACTGAAATCAGGTATCTAGTAAAAAGACCATAAACTTGGACATTCATTTTAAGTTAACATCCATGTGCACTACTGCTTTCCTTATTCATTTTTCTTTAAATATTGGTGCTATCATAAGAAAGGACAAGCCAGCTCATGGGGATAGTGCACCTAGCAACTGTTACTCTCATTTGTTAACTGCACTTGCGCATTTTCTTCATTAAAGCAGAAATACTGCATGTGTTTATCAATGAAGTTTAAATCCTGAAAAGTTACCCGATTTCTTCCTTTGGTCTACCTGGTAAAACTTTCTTCCTCCCTAGTGCTCCTTTACCTTACTGACCTGATATACACAAGAGGGTAAATGTGTTTGTTATAAATTCTTACCCTCAGCTTTTTTGCAGACAAAGGACTCCCAACAACAGCCTGTTCCCCAGAGATTAGAAAAATAAGTTTCTAAACTAGTTTTGTCAATGTAACAAAGCAATGCCAATAATTAAGTTCAGAACTGTTCTTTAAAGAAGAAAAGTATAAAGTCAAAATTTAAAGTTATTATTCTGAAATGCCAACAGGCTAGAGTACAACTAAGTATCACTATCACTCCAGTAAGATAATCTCCAGAAAGCTAATTACAGAAACTACGTTATTCATTTTAATAAAGTCAATGCAAACATTCTGCACTTCATAGGAAAGGTCTGTATTATTTTTGAGCTGTCAGTATCAATTGTCCTTATATTTGGTGATGGTTTTAGCTTGATTCCTTGAGTACTCTGCAAATGACAAAGTGGGGGAAGACAGAGAACAATGATAGCACCTACAGTAAAAAGGAAAGGAAGTCTTGGCAGTAGCTTAAACTTTAGTACAATAACTGAATAAGGCACGGGCTATCAGTGGCAAGAGAATTTATAAATACAGGCAGAGGCAAATGGGTGAAAAGCTTCTCAATTTGGTAATTCTAATTTAAATAGAGAAGGAAACAAAGGGGCCATTAGGGAACTCTGAGTCAATGTGAGGCAAGGTATATTAATTACTTGTATTTTGATTAAAAGATACTCTGCTAAAAAGAATCCTGGGGAGAAAAAAAAAAAAAAAGATTCCAGACTTTCAAGTAAGGCAAAACCAAGATCTTCAGCTACTTAGGGCAGGTTTAATGAAAACTGGCAAAGGGCTTAAATTTTAAAGCGGTCTCTAGTGAAAATGAGTTCCAAGATTTCATAAACAAGAACCTGAAATATGGTTATCTGTCAATACCAATAAGCAATTTTATACCTCAAACTAAGTAATGTAAGGGATTTACAGTCCCATTAAACTCCTGAATAGTTCTGTTTAACAGAATCATCCCTGCAAAATACTTATTTGCCAAATTAGTAAAATTGTTTTAAAAATCTGTAATTTGTAACAGTAAAAAAATGAACAAGGCAATTTGGTGAAATCTAAAACAAACATGGTCAGGAGAAGTTATATTTACTATTTTTTAAAGTTTAACACACATAAATCTTCAACTCCATCTGCAATGAAAAAGAATGTATATTCCCATAATACTTTATTTGCTAATATACCTATTAAAAAGTCTGTAGATATTTGCCAACGGAGGTCATATAGTTAGAACTAATAAAGCTAGGCTACTGCTCTTATCAACTGAAACAATTTTTTTCAGGTTTTATTTTATTTAAGTAATCACTACACCCAACACTGGGCTTAAACTCATGACCCCGAGATCAAGAGCCACATGCTCCAACTGAGCTAGCCAGGCCCCTCAATTAAAAATTTCATAAGCTAGTTGCAAAGTTAAAAGGAAGCCACTAGTATTGGGTTGGACCTGTCACTTTAGTACCAAAGGGCCAACTTACAGTGAAGACCAGCTGATCTAGAATATAAATTCTGATTATACTTTGGCATTAACATACTACTAACACACTATTAACTTCTTGGCTTTGGATGACAGGCTTCAAAGAGAAGAACAGAAAATACTTTCAACCCATGAGTAACTACAGATAAATCAACTTGCCTTATTTTGATACCTTAAATATTTCTGTATCTAAAAAAGAAAACAGGTAAGAAGTATTTAGCTGTAACAACAAATGATGAGTAGGCAACTTCCATGGTTGTTTTATAAGGAAACAAAAGAAAACTTTTAATATTAAGTCAAAATTATAAAAAAATAAAGTTCACACATTTCTACATTGTTCTGATGAAAATAACAGCTCTTATTCATATTGATATCACAGTAGCTTACAAAATTTAGCTATTTGAAATAAATTACCATATGACTATCTCTATTCTTATTACATCTCTAAACAGAATGCTATTTTTCCTTTTTCTAATGGAAAAGAATAAAGCACAACCCAAAGTACTCACCCTGGCTACATCAGATAAGCCGTTTGAATGAGCATTCATGTTTGCTTCATGCCACAATTTACATTTGTCTTAATTTACATTGATACAGCCGTACAATTTCAAAATTGAAATTATAAACACTGTACTATAAAATTTTAGAATTTCTTGCTCTACAAGTAACTATTTTAAAACATTTTCAGTTAAGGAACATATCACTGAAAAGATACTGTTAGAAAATCTCTTTAGAGTGACACACAAACAAATCAAGCCTAAGAATTAAAAGACTGTTACCACTTGTAGGCAGTGTAAATCATGTCTTAACATGACATGTACATGCACTTAGCAATACTCTTTTCTAATGAAAGAGATGGAGTTAAGTCCATGAGTAGTATCCAAACTATGCCAGAGGACACAAATGCGTTGCCAGGCAGAGTTAAAAGAATCTAACACAGCTTTGTGTGAATTTTTAAAACAGCATTTGTGCTTGTTCTAGTAATTAAACACAGAATGATGGAGCGCTAATATTCAGCAAAATAACTGAACACAGCATATACTACTTAAAATGTGTGTTAAGCAGAAAGATAAACCAAATTATCTTTTGCTATAAATGATTGCTTAAGACTTCATTCTATATTTTAGAAAATTAAAAACAAAGTTTATATAACATTTCTATGAGAAAAACTGTTTTAGGAGTTTACAAAACAGTAATGCAGGCAGGTCTAGGGACTCTAACAAACAAGCTTGATGTTAAGTTTCTCAACAGGATTCTTTGATACCTTGGTCTTATCCCTTTTCCAATTTCTTAATATGAAGTGACATTTCGCTTTAAGTTACTAAGGCATTCACAGAGAAATCATATAAAATAGGACAAAAGTAAACTAACTGTAGTTAATTTTATAGAATATATTTTTAAAATATACAAGGGTAAGTGGATATTCCATATAGTAAGATTTAATAGAATATGTAAGTCCTTCAAGAAAGTAAATAACTTAGAAGTGAAGTAAAAAATAAAGTATATTTATATTCTATTTAAAATATAGATTGCTCTTTTGGTTTATTTTGCTGCTTTGTCCCATGCTAGATACCATGTGATTCCCCCCCGCCCCTAAAATGACACATAAAGTTTAGGTTTAATGATGAGAAACCAGTACAGTGCAAAGCAATTCATGCATACACTTTTGCATGTATGCATTCCATATGTTAAGTATTCATACCTATCCCAGAGGTTCTTTGATTCCTGAAACGTGTTCAAATGGAACGCTTGGTAGAAAGCAGTTGAAGGATTCCTGTGAGATCCAAGAATCAAATGGAAATGAGGTTGAGAAAGTACAGTAAAATCACTACTTTTCAAAAAAAAAAAAATGGAAGATTTTAGATTTGTAATATAGTGTAACGGCTTTAATAAAAAGAAAAAAACACAACATAAGCTTACTTAAAAACATTTTGGAAGAAATTAAAAAACTGGATGACATCCAGCAGACCCTGACAACAATTCAGGATCACAGTTCTAAAAGAAAGGGGGTAATACGGATAAAAGAGCATCCAATGTGTGTGCGCATATGTTTAAACACATATGAATGTGACCAGTTCACAGCCTAATCAACACTACTCTATATGAGATGCCTTTATAAGTTTCTCAACATTTAGCAGTTTAGCAAAGCTGTTCCCAGGTACAGGATTCATGTAAAATAAATTAAGCTACACCTTCATAATACAAAAAAATTTTTTTAAGATTTTATTTATTTAGTTGACAGAGAGAGACACAGCAAGAGAGGGAACACAAGCAGGGGGAGTGGGAGAGGGAGAAGCAGGGAGCCCGCCCAAGGCGCAGGGCTCAATCCCAGGACCTTGGGA
This sequence comes from Meles meles, assembly GCF_922984935.1. Lineage (NCBI taxonomy): Eukaryota > Metazoa > Chordata > Mammalia > Carnivora > Mustelidae > Meles > Meles meles. Next base: position 86,454,985 of record NC_060069.1, read on the forward strand.
CCATGACCTGAGACAAAGGCAGATGCCTAACGACTGAACTACCCAAGTACTCCCATAATATAAAAATTCTTAACAGGATCTATTTGGATAGAGTTTGATGATGAACAACTGAGTCCTTTTCGGGGTTGGACTGGACATGATTTCTACCTTCATAATCCATTTATTTATGTGTGGTTTCTCTGGATTAGGGTAAAACATGGTGCAGCAATTACATGGCAGCTTTCAAATTTCTTATATTAGTATAGTGGGCCTTTAAGAGTTAAGAGCTCCCACACCTTAATCACCATCCATTTCTACCATTCCCTGGAGCTATGTTCCCTAGGGCTATCTATAACCATAGAATCTTAACTGATGGGCTCATCCTGGCGAGCTCCCAGCCTACCTGATTCACCTCACATCTCTGGAGTGGTTTCTTAGGGGACTATTTAAACTTTTGACAAATCTGCTAATAGCTCCCTCTCTACCTCTCAGCATTTTCCCATAGTTTCCCCAACCCCAACCTGTATATTAGGGAGCTAGCAAAAACTTGTCACATTACCTCTAAAATCCTTGACCCATGCTGCAGCAGAATAACAGCAAGCTAAGAACATTAAGTACTTATTACACACCAGACACAATTCTGAATGTTTTACATTTATTAACACAATTCTACAACAACCCTAAGAGGTAGGTGTTATTATTATTCCTATCCCACCAATAAGGAAATGGGTCAGAGAGAAGTAACTTGCTTGATGTCACAGAGCTAGTAGGTAACAATCTGGTCCTAGAGTTTATGCTCTTAAATCACTATGCTAAACATATAGTGAAGTTCAATTTTAACCTCTCTAGGTCTGTCTCTTTATCAGTTAAATGGTGATAGACTTGCAAAAAATAAATAAATAATAAATAAATAAATAAATAAATGGCAATATGACTTAGCCTTGCAGGGTGGTTAAGGAACTTAGACTATATATAAAGCTCTTTGTATATACAGTCAATGGTCAATAAATAATAGCTATTATTTTATCATCAAAATGAAGTTCAAATACAACATGGCAATTCTGAGACCCTCATAAGCACCTTAAGAGAGTCTCTACAGTATTACTAGTACCATAAAAAAATTATTTCCAAATTCTACTGGAATAGCAATCAAATATCAATGATCAATAAGCAAAACAAATACTCAACAGAATTCCATGATTTCAAAATTCAGATTAAGACTCAGTCTTAATACCTACTGAATTTACTTTAACCACTAGGGTACCTCTTAGATGATCCAAAATTAGGAAAGGCAGACAGACACTAGATGCCAGACTATTTGATTAATTGGCAACTTCAGTATATGTACTTCTCTTTGTCTGCTCTACCTACTTTAACTCTTTTCTATGCTTTTAACCCTTTCTCTATTTTTCTCTAGAGGCTGGGTCCAAGGTAATCAAGCATATTGATTAGATCTGCTAATATCAAGGATTAAGAGGCTGCTAACCACTATTTATTTAACAGCTTATATCCTCTCAAGATACATTTGGCAGGGGCTTTTTTCACTGTACTTGGAATCAGTCTACCAATTTAAATGAAAGTCAACTGAACCAACTGAAGACTTGATTGGCTTTTTTTTTTTTAAACCAGGCTTACCCAGGATCATATGGGGACAGGTTTGCTATTCACACACAGGTCTGTCTGGATTTAAAAGAGAATGACTCAAAGAGGAAAGGAATAAATATGAGACAACAACAAAAGGTAAACCTGGAGGTTATTCTGCAAGTCTGGAATTTAAAATTCATTAAAAAGTATTTACAATATATTTATAAGGATGACATTCTTTAAAAAAAAACTTCAAATCCCCTGACTTTGGAAAAATACACACGTATATATTTAATTTGAATCGAATTCATATGCCAAATAAATTGGTTTTAAATGAAATCATATGACTTAAGATATGAGATTCCAGCATTTTTACAGCACAGACTCTAAAAATGAAATGATTCTCATAAGTCAAATGTAGAAGTGAAAAAAGAATGTATCTACAGTTAGTTGTGTATCTTGGGGCAAAAAAGGAACCTATGAAATAAAATACCATAAATGTACCTAAAGTCTTCAACATGTCAGAACAAATACACTTAGGTTGCAAAAGCTGGCACTGAATCACTTTGTACATACATTTAAAATGAAGAAACCATATGGAGTAATACAATCTATGTACTCTAGAAAAATTTAAAAGAGTCTAGATTCCAAGGATAAACATTTAGACAGGCTTATAAAATATGACACTTTTCATTTCTCTAATACTTCAGCAGGGATGTGTCTTCCATAAACTTGAGGGATTTTTAGTAAATAGCAACAATTAGTCTCAAAATATTGCTTAACAGGCATATATTTAAAAAGTCTGTGAAAACTAGCTGATCAAGAACTTCAAAAGAGCCATTTGCAAATACTGAGGGGCTTGATCATCTGTTTTGGGATGACGTAAAATTGAGGAAATTGATAGCCCAAGGAAAACACTGTTAATAGAGATCATTTCAAGGCTATATAGTCTATGTAATCTGAAGGCACCAAGTTGCAACCGAGGACATTAAAATTATTAGAAAGAAATACTGAATTTTATGCAACTTTGGTCTCAAATTCTCTTCTGCCCAAGAAATAAAATTTGAAACCAGTTTTCTAATATTTGATGCCAATGTTAACTATTAATCTAAATATAAAGCCAACAAAGCGCTTCTTAGGGAGACTGAGGCGTGGTTTATTCTGAATTTCAGCCACCGAAATGAAAATGCTGTTTTCCCATTTGTGGACATTTTTCAAAACCAATGAACAAAAATATCCTTTTCCTCCTGACTTTATATACTAAATAACCTATCCTATTAATTTCTAAGTACATGAAAGTAGTACATCACAGAGTGACTCAAATATGACATACATCGACCTGCTTTGCTAAGATACTATCTTTGTAGGGTAACTGTAACAGAGAGGAAAAACATTCCACACCTCAAAACTAAGCTAAGAAAATTGCTGAATGTTGAAGGACGAGGTACATGAGCCCTGAACTCAGCAAATACTTTCTTCCCTTATGTCAAAACTCAACTTTAGCGATCTCTAAATAGAAACCAGGGAAGCACAACAGGCCATCTCCAATATTATTATCTAAGGATTTAAAATGATTAAAAATATCCTTTAGGTAAGGGGTTACAACACAACAGATCAGTAGCCACAGTAGCTTTCCTTCCTCCTATCTTATATAGTAAGCAAATTAATAAAATAAAACTAACTCTGGAAATATCCAAGAGCACTGGGTTTGGTGTCAGAAGGCCTAAGTCTAAATATATGCTGTTACTTAATAACTATGTGATTCAAACCCTCAAGGCCTCAGTTTCCTTAATCCATAAAAAAGGGAGAAACACTTCCTTACAGTTGCTGAAAAACTCAATGAGATTATGCATATATAAGGCCTTACAAAATTAAGCTTGGTTTGTCTTTAATATAGGATTACACTTTCCAAATCATGCTATATAAAAACCAACTTTTAGTAGAGTACCTCAACATATACTCAATATTTCATCATTATTAAGGTAATATTCGGGCAAACAGAACTTAAACTTAGAGCTGGGTATACCAAACTATTTAGTATATTTCATTGGATAAGAATCCTGACTTCTGGGACTCAGAGCTCCCACAGGATCTCCTTATTATGCAACTTTTTCGGAAAATTTTAATTAAAAATACAATAATCACTGAAAAGCGTACTGAAATGGTTCTAAGGTACATACTACTTTAACAATAAAAGCCTCAAGAAACACCTTTAACAGCAACCCAAATCTTCTGATTAAAAAAATCACAATTTCTCACCATGACATTTAAGCCCTTCACTCTGGTTGCTTTCAAAATTAATCACATCATTTCCTAAAACTGACATCTCTTTCTTCCACACTGTTACACAAACTGCCATCCTCTTCTATTCAGAAATTCATCCCTTTCTCTTAACAGTGACCTAGCCTAAGTCACCCTTTTAAGATTCAGTCCAACAGTTAGCCTCAGAAGAATGCACAAGTAATAATAGGTTGATGCTGAGGACAGAAACTGGGTGGCTGATAGAAGTGCAGAGAGACTTTCAGTTTATATTCCTGTATATTTAGAACCATATAAACATATTACCTATGCAGATAATAAATTAATTTTAAGCAGAAACCAGTCTATCTCCTCCCCATACCACGTCTAACTATGTCCTAAATTGTTCCAATAATACCTTATATTTTACTCCATCACAACCTATGATATATATGAAAGCATATAGTTGATAATTATCTTCATATAATCTGAGTTCTTGGGAGGGCAGGATAGTCTTTTTTTCTGTATCCCAGTACTTACTATTCAGAGAACATAAAAAAAAGTTGAATGACTGACATACTGTCACTTTAAATGTTTTCTTGGGTATTCAAACTACTTGATGAGTATCTGCAAGCTTTGTTTTTGTTTTGTTTTGTTTTTTTGTCACATGATAGTCTGGTGGCAGGAAGGTTTAAGTTGGCAGCTATCTTATGAAACATGTTTAAATGTATCAAGTAATACACAGGGAATCTTAAAGTCTGACCAAGTCTCAAATTCTAGCTTTACCAATGAGGAATACTGAGATAAGTTAAAAGACTTAACTAAAGAAATTAAGTGGTAAAAAAGCCAGGATTAGAACCCAACTGCTATATGTTTTACAACGTCATGACTTTTCTGGCCTAAAACACTGTTTCCCTTTCTGTTATTACATCCATACACCATGTAATTACACTTTCAGATCAAAACTGAAAACTCTTGGTATGATTTATAGCACATTAAGGTGTGATCTGGGAAAAGTTTGTGGACAATGAAATACTAACATTTCTGTAATGTATGCTTGCCATACATATTATATATGGACTGTTTATAAACTACCTGCATACCTCATTTAATACTCTCAAAACTGTGCAATACAGGTATTATCCCCATTTTTCATATGGGGAAACAAGAGGCCTATTAGAACTAAGTAACTGCCTGAAGGTCAAATGCCTCAGGTATGCAGCACAGTTGGGATTTCAGCCCAGGCATGTCTAACTCCACTGTCTGTAATGGTCATTCACACCATATGCTAATACATAATTAAGCACACTACTGATTTTATTTGACTAAGAGCCTCTATCTCCTTTTTTGTTTTTGTTTTGTTTTCAAAGGTTAGGTAGACCAAATACATAGCAAGGATGGGTTTCGGATTAACTTACATAACTATTTAGTAAAACTTAATTCTAACTCTCCCTTAGAAACTAGTTGGGTTTTTTTTTTTTTTTTAAGATTTTATTTATTTGACAGACAGAGATCACAAGTAGGCAGAGAGACAGGCAGAGAGAGAGGGAAGCAGGCTCCCCACTGAGCAGAGAGCCCGGTGCCCCAAAACTAGTTGGTTTTAAACTTCGCTTTAGGTATCTTTCATTCAAAGTTTAAACAATTTTCTTGTTTAATAATGAAGAGGAACTGCCCACGTTTAACACACACCAGCATTATTTATAATAAATGGCCCATTAATTACAGTTTCTCTTCCATATTTAGTATTCTTTCATCAAATTTTAGTGAAAGCTTATGGGGAAAGGAAGCTCTAAGTAATTTAACATTCAGATGTCACTTATTTGTCTTGCTTACTCCAATTAGCAAGGCATATACTAACAGTCCACATCCTAAGTGAACACTATTAAAATTATTACTCAATGATCTTCAGAATTTTCACATAACCATCACTTATAAATGTATAACTTAATGAGAGTTCATTCTTTTAAACAAATGTTAGTTGTGTATGAAGAAATAAAACTAAATACTGAAATCTAATTTGGGGCTTTAAATTTGAGAGGTAAGCAATCCAGAGAAGCATGGATGAAATTTAATTCACCTGACTTAAAAACATATTAGGTTCATACTTTTCAGAGATAAAAGCAGATAATGTATCCTTACTATTAGCAGCCAAATTTGAAATGCATACATTAAAATATATTAAGAAAGTCACATAATGATATATAGGACGGATATAAATTGGTTACTGTTCTTAAATCTTTATGGAGGAGTTTTTGCCCTAAACCATGCCAGATTAAGAATGTAACAAATATTGAGTAATTTGGTATGTTCAAGAATTGCCGTGGGAAAAACCCAAATTATACCACTAATTCAGGTATGCACATTCTTTGTGGATACCATAATTTGATTATACTATATTAAAAAAAACAGCTTCAAATCACAAGTCCACTTGGTTTGGTATAAAGAACTAATTTAAGGGATATATTCCAATTCAGGAATTTTGGTGCACATACCCCTTAAATACTGTCAACTATTAAGGTTTTTTCTTAAAAATCTGCTCTTCCCATTAATAAGAAATTACTTAGGGAACATCATCATTTGGGCTACATTTAACCAGGTAAATCCGTTTTTATAAACCCTCTCCTCTTCATTCAAGAGTAATGCAATTAAGAAATAAACAGTATCTGTTCAAAAAGTAAATACATACTGGTCTAAAACAATTATTTAAAAAAGGAATTAGATGCCTTTTCTTCACTAGTAAGAAGTATTCCTATTCCTTCTGAGACTGTATTCCGTGTCATTTTACTCTCTGTTTTTCTGTCTTGGTTATCGGCCACCACTCTCTACCTCTCCCCACCCTGCCCAACTTCTGTTGTTTTAAGAAAGAAAAGTCAAGATCTTTTTATACTCCCCTATCAACCATTCCTCAGTAAAGACTAATTTTGGTTTCTTTACCATCTGATTGTTGGGGGTGCTCTTTGTTACTAGAACACTAAAGTACATGACTACTTCTAATCTCTTCTGATGCACAGAAGGACTGTTAGCAAGTACCAGATCCATAAATCCAGTGTCACGTTTTACTATTTCCAAATTAGTGCTATCAGAATTCTCCAAGAACAGATTACTATTACCCTTTTTCTCAGGAAACAGAAAATACATATACCACAGTATCAGTACTATAAAAAAATGACATCTCATAAAAGCAATTTAGTTCAAGATACCGTACTTCCCCTACAAGGAAAAAACAGTGTTACTAACATAGAGTGTGTCTTACCCACACACATAGAAGCCCTTGTGTTTACTAAAGGTTATCCAATGTTCAGCCTATAGAATTTAGTTCACACATGATTTTGAACAATATATATGTCATTGTTAATTTAAAAAAAAGTACCATACTGCCTACTGATATGCTTTTGAAACATTAATCTTCCTGAAAATCTATGGTAATTTCCTTTACTTAGAGCCATGGTTATGACTAAAGTATATTTTGGTAATCAGCATGGCACTCTGATGAATCCATCAATTATTAGTTTTTATACTAAATAATAATGTCACTCATACAAAGGATTTCACACTTTGATTACAAAATTCTTGGTAAGAGTACCTAAGATAATATGTAGTGTTTGATTTAAATGTCAACTGTAAAGCTGGATGGGCAAAATTACCTCCATAATTCAATATTGATAAAGAAACATAAGCTCATAACACATAAAGATTCAACTAAGGAGCTTTCATTTGTAAAGACTAAATGCAGTGAGACTTTTAGAGCTCTCATAAGTACCTATAGATTTTATAATAAAGGTAAGAGTGACAGTTCTGTCTCTTTATATACAATTACATAATCTTCTCACTTAACCATCAAGTTAAAAAAACCTGCACAAGTATGTGTGTGTATATCTGAGATACATATATAACTGTACAAAAAAAAAATTTGTGTATTTATAGCACATACCAGGATACACCGCTTAAAATTCACAATTTATAATACATCGTCACTAGACATTAGCAAACTACACAAATAAAACCATTAGTAAGATATAGACATCTGCCACTAAGGGATCCTTACAATCAGGTTTCCAACAATCTTTTGGTTGTAGCTGACAGTTCACAATTGCAGCCATTCATAGCAGTTCCTGGAATGTGCCCTACAAGAGTTCACATTGGTCAGCTATCTGTGGAAAACGATCTGTACTGTGTTCCCTTTCCAAAAGTGCCAGTAATGTTTTGCACCTCTCCCCATTTATCAAAAAGGAGTCTGTTAAGTGTGTTGGTAATTTAAACAAATTTTGTAACTTTTACCGTAAAAGTGGCTTTTTGTGCACTATATTTTCAACCATTATTATATTCTCCAGTTTATACAAAATCAGTTTGAGAGAATCAACAACTGACTATAAGTCTTTCCAACGAGAAAGGCTAGAATATTTAACTTTACGGCAATTAGTAATGTAGAGTCAATAGGCAGTGTTAACAACTTTAAAACATTTCCCTGCTTTCTATATATAACTGTCAGCCCTTCTAAAGGCACATTATTAAAATGTATTAATATATAAGTCCTCTTTTTAAAAAACAAATAAGTCTTAAAATGAAGCTTTGTAAAAGGTAATGGAGCCAAAAACACCACAAGATAGTTTTCAATATATCAGACGAAAACCTCAATCATTTCTGTTAATCTTACATTTTCCTTCCTTTTCTCAAAGAACGAGACTATGTTTACTAACACATTAACTTTAAAAAAAAAAAAGTGAACTGTTTACAAAATTTTAGGATCTGAAATTTGTCAAGCTATTCACAAAGTTAAAGTCATAATTACTCAAAACCTCTCACTCCAATGTTTGTATCTAAATGGCTGCAACTAAAATTGTATGCAGATTTTAATTTAAGAAGGCAACCCCAAATCACCATATTAAAATTATGATTTTTGTTGGTATGGTTTCCTCAAAAATAGTTCTCAGTAATTTAAACATATACCTAGATAAACTGTGTTATTTAATTTCAAGCATATAATTTAAAATGCCCTCTTTCATAAAGACTTTCCATTAAAAACAAAAACAAAACAAAAAACTATTTCTACTTAATGGATTTATTCCTTCACCAGGTGTGTTGATCCAGTGACAAAATAGTCAAATGTGTAAGATTACATCTTGAAAACTAGCATGTTAAATTAAAAACCAGTGAAAGATTATAACAAAAATTAGAAATGCAACATTGGTAAGCAATGCAGATTTTAAAAGACTGGGTGGGGGAGGGAAATACCATATTTAATATATGACTGCATACACATCAAAACCCCTGCACTGGATTATCTATTGCCAATTGATAGGAACAGATATAGTAGTAGCTGTAGCTCATTCACCTTCTGAAATAAAGTCTTAAAATTATTAACATGTTTAATAAAGTAAGAGGATAAATAATTGCATCTTTGAGGTCATACCCTAAAGAGTACATTCCAGAGTTTCCATTTGTCAACAGATCTCTCTGCTTCATGCCACATCATCATATTAAAATTCTGGGGAATGTAACTGCATATGCTTTAAACTGAGAGGTACGAAGAGGAGAGAAAAATACATTCTTCATTCATAGATGCGCATGTGTTTTACAAGGAGGGGGGGTGTGGTTTGGGAAACCACTCATCATTTCTTGAGATATGGAGGCAATGTACTTCAGGAACAGAGAGGCAAGTAAATGGTTATTTACGAACCCATCAGAAAAAACTGGCTTCTGGCAGCTAGAAAAGGGAAGATATCTGCTACCTCTTATAAAAGGTGAACAAATAAACTCAATCTGCATTTTAGGTGTGTCCCTATGTGTGAAAAGTGAAATATGGGAGCAGATGTAAAGAGGGATTTTTCTGAATGGCTTGTGGAATCAGTTTCTTTACTTGGTAGTCCCATCCATATAAAATTTCTCAATGACTAGCTAGCTGAGCTCACTTATGGACACGTGGTATTCTCTAAGAATTCTCAAATGGAAGAAAGACTCCCAACAAGCAAGTCACCTACAAAAAAAGATGAACTTTGAATTACAAAAAGCAGAGATGATTTCATGAGTATTTTTCAAACCAACAGAAGTATGTAACAAAAATACAAGGCTAGTTGAAACTGAAAAGTTAAGAAAAGAATGCGAAGGAACTCAGAAGAAACAGAAGAAAAAAGCTTTAACAGATCTCATTGTTCTATACACCAATTACTCTAGAAATCCATAAAGATATCTTTAAACACATCTAAAATCAACCTCGCTCAAAATAAAAAACCCAACAAATAAATGCCTAACTGTAAAGTACCTAAAACCTTCTCTGTAATTTTTAAATGTAATTCTAAAGCTTGTAACAAGTCGGTTTTTAAAAATTTGCAATACATGTCAAATTTTCCTGTGATATTTCCTGAAAATCACTTAAAATCCTCACTGAACTATAACCAAACTTCAACTGTTGTAGAATTGGTATGGCAATACACCAATTTTCACTTAAACCATTAAAAAAAGCATCCCTTAAGTATAAAGAGGGAGCAAATTGGTGACAACTCTTAACACTTTTACTATAAAATTACTCTAATTTCAAGAACTGTAGCTTTTACTACTGTCAAGAGTCTCATTTCATACTTCCCATTCTGTAGTTTTAAAAAAAAAACTGATGGAAGATAACACCTTTCCAATACACCGTTTTACTTAAAAAAATAAAGAAAAGAAAAAGAGAAAAAAGAATCTTAACAAAGTCACCGGGAAGCCTCCTGACCTTCTATGTTCTTGTATTTAAAAGGCTGGAGGACGATAGGATCTTCAAAGCCAGACTTGACATTTCACCATTCTCTCTCCAGCCTTTGCAGATACACTGGAGGAGATTCCTTACTTACATGGATCTTTCCCTACTAGTGCACCTCTGGTTTTCCAGAATGGGATACTTCTAATTTTATGTTAGTCTCCAAACTCACACTGACAAAGTGTCCAAGTATAACTGTTACCTAAGAAAAGGACAGTCCTAGGGGAGCATAATATACTAGGTGCCACCTGTAAACCGAGAGAATTAAGCTTAAATCCACCTTTCTGAATGAAAAAATGTTGTGTCCTTATCCAGTTGTGCTTTTAAATGAATGTGACAAGACCAATTCTCTCATTACACCTTCACATTAGCAATCTAAAACTATGCCTTTTCAAGAACTGACAAATCAACCTTACTAGACACAAACTAACTTTTATACTTAAAAACACTAAGGGACTCAAAGTTTAAAAAAAAAAAAAAAAAAAGAACTTTTCTTAAGTTGCATTCTAAACTACAATGTTTGGTCAAGCATTCCTATCAAATATTTTAAGTAAGATTTCCATACCTGTCTTCATCACCATCAACAGGAATAGCTATGCTGAATACAGAGGTGGCCAGACTGTTCATAGGTGTTAACTGAAGGGGGTTTGCCAGGGCATCTGCAACAGGAGGCTTCACAACAGGCTTATTTTCAGCAATGAGAGAAAGTGGTGGTTGAGGTAGGGGTTCTGATTTTCTTCTAGTATCGTCAACTTGCCCGACTGAAGGTTGGGTCTGAGTCTGAAACTGGCTTAGTTCAGACTGTGGTAGACTTGTTGGTGCACTGGGTGTGCCTTGCGCTAAGGGCAGCCCAACATGCTGGATTATGCTGCTGCTCCTGCTGACTGGCGTATGGCTGCTCAGCTGCTGCGGCTGGACCAGAGGCGCGGGTACATTTGGCATAGTAACAGAGGTGGTAGACACACTAGGCACGCTTGGAGCGGGCACGGCTGCAGGCACGTTTGGAACTCCGGGCAGCACGGCGTGGGGGCCGCCAGGCACGGCTGACGGCGCACCACTGCCACCCATCTGCGGCGGAGGCACGGACTGGGGCTGCCCGGTCCCAGAGGGAACGAGGCCTGGCGGCACGGCGCATCCCACAGCAGCCAAGGGCACTCCGGCCGGCTGACCAGGCGCGCCCTGTCCGCCTGGCGCGGGTCCCGGCCCGGGGGCCACAGCTTCACTGGGCAAGGAAGACACGCCCATTATTTGCGCTCCCACCAAGGAGGCATTCTGGCCGGTGCCCACTGGAAGGCTGGCAGCGGTGGCAAGGCTCGCTCCGGCGCCGGTGGACGAGGGCTGCGCGGGGCTAGGCGGCTGCAGGCCGGCCACGTGCTGCGGTAGGTACTCACTCTGACCCGCGGGCTGGACTGGCAGCAAATGTCCGGGCGGTAGCTGAGGCTGGGGGTACGCGAACGGCTGGGGCTGCTGCGTCGCAGGGGCGCTGACGGCCGGGCCCGGCTGCTGCGGCAGGGCCACGCCGGGCTGCGTCAGGGTTACATTCGTCAGCGGCAGCCCCTGTCCGTTGGGTCCCTGCGGGAGGACGCCGGGGCCGGTTCCCTGGGGCTGGCTCGGCTGCGGGGCTGCCATCATTTGCTGCGGCCCGGCCGCGGCTCCCGGGAACGGCGGCACTGGAGCCGCGCTTTGAACCACAGCCCCACCTACGGGCGGCGGTGGCTGCGGCTGTGGCTGCCCAACGCCAAAACTCTGCGGCTGGGCCGGGGCGAGCTGGCTCATTTTCTCCGACGGGGGTAGCTGTGACACAGCAGTCAAGGAACTGTCAGTTCCCGAGTCGGGCCCATGCGCCCCCTGCATGGAAGCCACCACCACCACCACCGACCCTCCGGTGGCACCCAGGCCGCTGTCCCGTTCCGCAGTCTGGTCAAAAGTATTGCTGTGCCTAATGCAATCCCCCGACCTGGTCAGGACGCTGCTGTCTGAATCCCGCTCATAGTATTCCATACACGTCCATCGGCCGCGGCGGTAGGGCTCCCCGCTCCCGTGGTCCAGCTTGATCACGCGAAAACGGGAACTACAAGTGGTGGGGGGCTGTGATGCGGCTGCGGTCCCTGGCCCGGCAGACGAGCCCGCGACCGGCGGGGCGCCAGGTGCCCCGGAGGAAGGGGCCGAGGTGGCGGCCGCCACCAGGGTACTGGGCAGCGCCCCAGCCACGCTCCGGGCCGAAACGGCTCCTCCTCCATTGGCGGGAGCAGCCGCCGCGGCCGCCAGCTGCCCGTCCAGGAGGAGGTTTGGGGAGACGGTCCCGGGAGTCTCCGCATCCCCAACATTGTTGAGCGTCTCTTCGGAGGAGCTGCGCTCGCAGACCTCCTCAGGGCCATAATCCGTAGCCCGAGAAACGTCGAATATCTCGGAGGAGACGTCCTCTGTACGTGACTCGTCCGGGTCGTCCAGGCTCTCAGTGTCCTCGGTGATGCTAGTGGCCACCTGGGCCGTGGTGACACTAGTGATCTGGAAGCAGCTCTTCTTCTTGGCCGGCATCTTGGACATGGTGAGGAAAGCTGGAGGGCAGAGAGGCTCGCTGGCTCCTCTGCAATCTTGCCGGAAACCAGGAAGGGCAGAGCAGGGCCCCCAAAGACAAAGTCCGAGTCCGCGCTGGGGTCTGAGGCCCGCCGCTGTTAAGAGTCACTGGCTGATCCGGACGCTGGCCGCTCTGTGAGACATCCTCCTCCCCGTTTCCTTCTGAGTCGATCTCTACGGTTCTGCCCCCGTCGCACTCGCGCGGCGGCTCCTCCTTCCTTTTCGCCTCCCGCAGTAGCGGCGCCTCAATTCAATCCCCTCAGCGGCGGCGCGAGCGCGATCCCAGGGGCGGGCCGCCTGCTTTCTCCTCCAGTCTCCGGGGCCGCCGTGGTCAGTCCAGCTCGGCGCTCGGCGCGGTCAGCAGGCCTTGGCTGGGGGTGGGAGTGGGAGGGCGCAGGGGAGGAGGCGGCGGCAGCGGCGTGAGGGGCGGTGCTGCCCCGTTCAGGCTCCTCAGGCCAGTGCCGGCGTCAGCTCTGGGTTCTCGGACGCTGAGGGAAGAAGAGGAAGGAGTGGCGAATCTGGAGCCGGGGATTCCTGATTCAGCCAGGAGCGGCGGGCCGGGGGTGGCTGAAGGTCCGCGGGCGGGCGGCGGAGCTTGGCGCGGGCGGGCGGCCCCCTCCCCGGCTTTAGCCGGAGCTCAGCCCCAGGGACATGTCGACTGTCTCTGGCGGAAACCCGCTCCGGGGGAGGGGAAGCCGGCTCGGTCCTCCCCTTACAGGGGGAGCCACCCCGCGGGCGGCGGCGGTCTCGGCCTCCCCTCGCGGCTCCTGAGAAGAGTGAGGGGCGGCGGCGGTGGTGGTGGCGGCGGCCGACTGATTGGCCCTCGAGCTGAGGCGCTCCGGCTGTGTGAGGTAGCGGTGGTAGCTTTTTCGGCTCCTCCTCGGTGCGCCCGGTTCGCAGACCCTGGAGAAACTGAAATTCAAACTGCTGAAGCGGCGGCTGCAGCTCCCTCCCCTCGGCCAAGATGGGGCTGAAATGGCCGCGCCAGGGATGCTGGGAGGAGCAGCAGCCCCGCTGCCGCCGCCGCTGTCGACTAAAATGCCGCCGCTGCCGCAGCCACCGCCAGCGCCGCAGCCGCCGCCGTTCCGTGACGCACCGGCGTCGTGACGTCACTGCCCCGCCCCCTCCGGTTTCCTGCAGTTTCGCGTGGAGGCTTGAGGAGGAGGCGGTGGGAGGGACTAAAGGTTAAAAAAGGGGAGCGTTTTTTTTTTTAATTTAAAAATTTTTAAATTTAAAATATACGCTGTAGGTCTTTTAGAGTTGAAGGGCTGAAGACTCTTAAATTCCAAGCCTAGAGAAGCTTACAACCGCGCCAGTCGATTTTGTTACGAGACGCTGGAAGACTGGATGGAGGTCATGTGCTGTGTCTAATGTTTAGCAAAATCTTACAGAAACAAGGGCGATAGAAATGGGGGTTAGGGAGATTTAGTCAGGATAAAGAGGGAGACCAATGGAGGAAGCGAATCACTTAAAAAAGGTCTTCTGGAAATAAATGTTGACCACTGCAGTAAGAGGAGTGAAATGTTGAGAGAAATGGGGATGATTAACCAAGAATAGCAAGCCAGATTGAGTCAGAAAACTGATCCTTCAGCCAGAAATTCTGTCTCCAACCATGGCATCAGGAGATGGTTACTTGCCCAGGGTGAGGTCAGTTTAAAAAAAGATTAGGGGTTACCAACATATCCCTAATTTTCCTGAGTTTTGCTGTGATTTCAGCATCGAAGAGTTCATTTAAACTCTTCAGACTGTTTTTACTTTCAGCACGAAATCAGCTTATGGGCTCCATAAATGTAGAACCTACTGTGTTAAATGGTTATAGTTCTTTCTTTTGTTTATTCTAAAACTTATTTGGAGCCAGAATCTTACATGATTTGAATTGGGCCAGGAACAACCAGAACAAGTCAGTTCAGAGAGCAGCTATAAAGCACTGGAGATTTTATCATCTTTTAGCTACTTTCTGGCAAAAGAAAGTGGTATGGCCATTCTCTTAAACAGTTTTTTTAAAAATGGGGAAGGTGGCCCTTGAACTTTGACACACTAATACATCATCTAAGTGAAATACAAGAAATCTTATGGGAAGGGGGCGGGGGATCAAGATTTCATATCACAGCTTTAGCAGTCATTATCGTTATGACTTACATAAATCAGTTAATCATTATACTGAGTTCTCTAATCTTTGAAGAGTAGAAATACTTTTTATGCCTAAGGATATTTTGATAATGATAGTTTACAGAAAAAGTTTAGGTCGTTAGTTGTAAATAGCATACAGACACATGGCTTCTAACCTTAGTAAAAACCATGTCCTCCAAACCCAAGTGAAGGACAGGATGTGAAATAAGACCACATGATAACATCCCTGTTTCTTAAGAAGATGGGAGAGAATAAAGGAACAAAGTGTAATATTATGCTGCTATTGTGGCAGAGGTAGCTAATGGAATGTTTTATTTCTAAATCTGTAATTTTGGTAATTGAGATATTTTCCATTAATAAGTTAGATCAACTGGTTAAATCAAATATAAACTTACAAGAGCTCAATTTATCTTCGGATTGATTTACTGTATTAAATGGTGGTCAATTTTGGAAAAATAAGTATCAGATGCCTGCTTGTCTCATTACATTATCTTATTACATAAACTTCTTGATTACTTGTTGTGATTATCTTTAATCACACAAAGGAAAAATCTAAGTCATCTGTAAGATGATTTCTCCTTAACACATTAAGGATTTATTATGAAATGCAAGTAATAATTTAGAAGAGATCAGTAAGGGGCTATATTGTTGGGAAGGATGGGGTTAAAGATGTTAAAAGACATCTTAGCCTAAAATAAGATGTATAAAGTTAAAATGTTTTATTTATATGCTTAAGAATTTCTGTATGAATAAAATAGTTCTTTCGAAAGTAAGCTTTCCAAAAGTCTTTTTTTTTTTTTTTTAGATTATTTATTTATTTATTTATTTGACAGACAGAGAATACAAGTAGGCAGAGAGGCAGGCAGAGAAAGAGGAGGAAGCAGGCTCCCCGCTGAGCAGAGAGCCCGATGTGGGGCCTGGGATCATGACCTGAGCTGAAGGCAGAGGCTTTAATCCACTGAGCCACACAGGCGCCCCAGCTTTCCAAAAGTCTTAAAGGCTCTAGCTTTTTTATACATTTGCTGCTTAGAAATGTAGAGAATTTATTCCATAAAATTGCTATGAAGAAATGATAAAGATTCTGGTTGTTACAAATGGGTTCGAAAACATTTTTTGGAGGAAAGAAAAACATAGAACTGTCATCAGACTACACAGCTATGTAATTCATGGTTGGCCCACAAAGGATAAAAGGCTCCACATAACTAATTAAAATTTTAGGAAACCAGATGTACCAGTCAGTATATACGCTCTGGGTGTGTTTGGAAAGTTGACAGTAGGTAACGTGGTAGCCTAACTCACTGGAACAGGAGAGATCTCTGGAGTCCTTGAAACCTCGAGACCAAGGGTCTTTTTTTTTTTTTTTTTTTTTTTAAACATTTATTTGACAGAGACAGATCACAAGTAGATAGAGAGGCAGGCAGAGAGAGAGAGAGAGAGGGAAGCAGGCTCCCTTCTGAGCAGAGAGCCCTATGTGGGACTTGATCCCAGGACCCCGAGATCATGACCTGAGCCGAAGGCAGCGGCTTAACCCACTGAGCCACCCAGGCGCCCAGAGACCAAGGGTCTTAATGTAATTGTCCTGGCTTCATGCTTACACCCAAAAGCCACATGTGGAAACTATGGAAATCCTTGATTACTGCTCCAGAGCACCCAACTTGACTGTCCTACATCTGGTACTTCCCTCAAAGACTTACTTTATTTTTTATTTTTTTAAAGATTTTATTTATTTGACAGAGAGAGATCACTAGTAGGCAGAGAGGCAGGCAGAGAGAGAGGGGGAAGCAGGCTCTCCACCGAGCAGAGAGCCTGACGCGGGGCTCGATCCCAGGACCCTGAGATCATGACCTGAGCCGAAGGCAGTGGCTTAATCCACTGAGCCACCCAAGCGCCCCTCAAAGACTTACTTTAAAGCCATGTATGGGGGGTATGTTTAGGAAGAACAGTGCAGAGGGGAAGAAAAAAACAATTGCAATAACTTAAAAACTAAGGATGGTTTCCACCAATGACCAAGAAAACCAAAACCAAACCAAACACCACAACTACTATAGCAAGATTTCTTTTCAGAGTATCATACTCCAAATTCTACTAGGTTATTATCTAGCCATATCAGTACCAGATGGCAAATTGTTTCATAGTCACAAGATCCTAGAATGTGAACTGTAGATACTCAAGAAAATCTTTTTTATTTTTTTCAACAAGTACATAATACATTTAAAATAGTAACAGTACATTATCTAAATACTTTGGGGTAGAGAAAAGAAACCCACATTTTTAGGAAAACTTAAGCAACTACTTAGCTAAGAGAAGTAATCCTTTAGAGTTAATACTATCAGTCAGTGACATTTATTGAGCCCTCCATATGTGCATTAAGAATTGGACAGCCTGGGGCGCCTGGGTGGCTCAGTGGGTTAAAGCCTCTGCCTTCGGCTCAGGTCATGATCCCAGAGTCCTGGGATCGAGCCCCACGTCCGGCTCTCTGCTCCGCAGGGAGCCTGCCTCTCTGCCTAGTTGTGATTTCTCTCTGTCAAATAAATAAAAAAAGAAAAAAAGATAAAAAAAAAAAAAGAATTGGACAGCCTGTATCCTAGCCAACAACTTTTTCTGGGATTTAGAAATAGTTTATGTTTACATTCTATGTTTTTTTATCACTGAATTGTTAGAAAAATACAAAATGGAGGACTAGTTTTCAGATTCCAACTGAGCCACGCAGGTGCCCCCACTAGTTTTCAGATTCCAAAAAGCATTTGCTGGAAATAAATATCAGTTCTCTAAACAAGTAGCACTTGATTTATTACTATGATTTTCCTGGGGTTCCATTTCTGGAATCATATCTTACTAATAACCCCTTGCAGTTAGGCCATTGCATAATATTATCTGAAAAGTCACAAACAAAAACAAAACAACAACAAAAAAAACTGCAATGAAAGAAGACTAAACCTAGTATTCCATAAATACTTTTATGAAAGAAAGCATAATCTCATTGAAATGCACAATATCTGCATCATTTCAGAGCAAATGAAGTGTGTATAATTTTCACATTTAGGAGAAGTTCTATTAGATAGTCTTCTAACATTCAATATACTATGAAACAATAGTGTCTTTTTTAACACTGACAATTCCCTTGAGTCCCAAAGATCTTTGACGCTCAGGCAAAATATAGCAATCCGATGGAAGAAAATGGTACATTTTGAACTAATAATAAATAGAATGTCCTATTAAAGCCTGTTTTCTTCTATTATGGCACTTAATTTAGAATCTAAAATATTATGTGGTTCTGAAATCTAGCTTTATACTGCAATGTGATTTCAATAGCAAATCTATTAGTAATTATATTACCTTTAAATATATATATATTTTTAAATATATACAGGCTTTATATAATATATATAATGTATATGTATATTATACACACACACACACATACTTTATTTGTGACCAGTTGGGATAAAATTAAATAAATCTACATTGCCTTTTGGAGAAAACTTGAGATCAAGAGTAGCTTCAGTTTTTGGGGAGGGGAGGCAAACCATAAGAGACTATGTACTCTGAAAAACAACCTGAGGGTTTTGAAGGGTCAGGGGTGGGAGGTTGGGGCAACCTGAGGGTTTTGAAGGGTCAGGGGTGGAAGGTTGGGGGAACAGGTGGTGGGTAATGGGGAGGGCACGTTTTGCATGGAGCACTGGGTGTTGTGCAAAAAGAATGAATACTGTTACACTGAAAAAATAAATAAAATGAAAAAAAAAATAAAGAGTAGCTTCAGTTTTGTCGTAAACTTGTTTTGTGGCTGTTGACTTGTCTATTAATGCCTCAATTTCACATCACTAAAAAGAAGTAGCATTGTGGTGATGAGATGTTAAACTCTCAATCCCACTGAGAGAGGAGAAAGAGAAAGATAACACATATGGCAGTGTTTTGGTGTCTTTAGAAGAAAAGATGGCAACTAATGTGATACT
This sequence comes from Meles meles, assembly GCF_922984935.1. Classification (NCBI taxonomy): domain Eukaryota; kingdom Metazoa; phylum Chordata; class Mammalia; order Carnivora; family Mustelidae; genus Meles; species Meles meles. The sequence goes on from NC_060069.1 coordinate 86,474,179, forward strand.
TTTGGCAGTAATATTTTCAATGTCATTGTTAATTAAAATAGAATTACTTGGGGCACCTTGCTGGCTTAGTGGGTAGAGCATGCAACTCTTGGTCTCAAGATTGTAAATTTGAGCCCCAAGATGGATGTAGAGATTACTTAAAAAAAATAAAATAAAATAGAGATGCTGGGTGGCTCACTTGGTTAAGTGTCCAACTCTCGGTTTTGGTTCAGTTCATGAACTCGTGGCTTGTGGGTTGGAGCCCTGAGTCCGGCTCTGCCTTCAGAGGGGAGTCTGCTTGAGGATTCTCTCCTTCTGCCCTTCTCCCAACTCACACGCACACACTTGCTCTCTTTCCTCATCTCTCTCTCTCTCATATGCTCTCTCAAACAAATAAATCTTAAAAAAAAAATAGAATACAAGTCTTAAAAAAAAGTTACTAGGTATGTGTGATTTTATGAAGAACCCATGTTCTCTCATAGATGAGCTAATTATTTAAAGACATTTAATGGGATATCCTTTGTAAGGTGAACCATCACCATCTATTCTGCTTTTCTTGTACATGTGGATTTGGTGTAAGCACAGTGTGATTATGTATCGCTTCAAGTGGTAGTATACCTGTAATTTTAAGTTGTAACTTTAACACTCACAAAAGAGCATTGAAAGACATTGCCAATTTCTAGACTTCTAGGTTATAGTTCGTTCTGTATGTTACTATTATCAGCTTATAAAGTTGAAAAAAAATGTGGTTGAGTGTAGAAGCTTGTGTAAACTGGATTTAGACATGAAGGATGGTCTAAGTGTTGACTGATAATCTGATGGTCATTCTGACTTGGCTGATTGGACTAATTTTAATTCATAGGAACCAATGGTTGAAAGGCACAAATATAATCTTGACTACTTTGTATTAGCAGTTATATTTTAATTCCAAAATAACTAGCTCTTTAGTTATTGGAAACAAAACACTTTTAGCATTTAACTTTAGAATACTTGAAATCCTCCTTTGCAGGATTCATACTCATTAAAAGCTCAACCCATGATCCATGTTTGTACAAGGATTTAGGTGTTACTTAAAATGGTCGTGTAACAAGCTGCTTCTCTGCAAATTAATTTTAACTCCTTTCTCCCATCTGTAATCTGGGATCTTTGGAGAAGGAGGCTAGTAAGAAATAAGGAAATAGGGGGAAAATTCAAAATCAAGGTGAAATGCCAGTCATTCACCCATTGCAGTTTTGGCCATCAAATATCTAATGAATAATCGTAATAGTACTACCATGACAGCCGTTCTGTGATATTTACCTCTTTTTTAATTAAATTGACTAGATATAAATATATTTTCATCTTCAAATATTTAGACTATTTTCTCCATCTTTACCTTCTGAATTTTGATACTAATCGTTTTTGCACAATTGCATGTGTTTATTCAATAGCTGATTTACTTCTAGATTTTTAGTTTATGAATATTTCATTCATACTTGTTTTATAGGTTCTCCATCAATACAGTGGTTTTACCCTTTAGGGAAAAAAGATCAACCCTTTCACAAAACTGCATATTTTAAAGAAAGATAAATTATGTAATAATGATTCATTCACATTTTCCACGTATTCTCTGAGTTTCTTTAAGCTCAGCTACTGTGTTTAAAATAATTTCGTTTATTAATATTTCATTTGCAGCATTTTATTTTGATAAAAGAAAAAATTTCTTCTAGTAAAGTCAAGCTTCTATTTTGAACAAACAGCTCCAAGTATCTCCTTGTTCATTCATCTAACATGTATTTAGAAGACTGCTATGTGCTGGCCTCTTTTGATAGACTTGGGGAACAGTTGTGAACCAGACAAGAAAAGTAAAGTATTTGTTCTACTAGGTCTTATATTTCCACACAGGAACAGATGCTAAAGAAGTTAATGAATAATGTGGTAATTTCAGAGATTCGTGTGTTAAGAAGAAACAAAACAAAAATGGAAGGTGGGGGCAATGGCACCTTAGGCAGGTGGGCTCTTTTTCAGTAGTCAGGATTTAAAATAATAGTCAATAGTCAGAAAGAGAGGCAGATGCAGGTCACTGACCCTGGGGTGGAAACGAGTGTGTTATGGGGAGGGCACTGCAGGCATCTGAGGTTCAGGCAGGCACTGGATCTTACGGACCTTATTGGCCAAGTGAGGGAACCTGTAGTTTGTTTTAAATGTAATGGGAAGCCGCAGGAGGGTTACAAGCAGATGATTAACATGATCTGATTTGCATTTAAAAGGAAACCTCTCTGTTTTCTTAACCTCTCATAGTTTAGAATATGTTGTAAGTTTCTTCTTATATGGCTGTAATTATTTGTGTCATACCAAACTGGGAGAAATATTTAACAATCTCTATGTCATTTTTTATACAGAGATTTAACAAATTTGTAGCACCAGAACTCATTAAGTACCTATAAGACGGAAGTCTTTTTCTCAGCAAAACCTCAACTAACTTAAAGTCAGTGATTTTGATTACTCCAGAACTTGAAATGCCTTACTTAAAAAAAAAACAAACCACCACCCAACTCTGAACAACAACAAAAAGGAAAACATTTTATGTAAAGGTAATTCTTAGATGAGTATGAGGGAACGCCCGACAAAGAGAACTTCTAACAGGTAGAGCTAATTTTAGGAAGGCTCAGGGGTGAACCTCATTTTTCCAATGAGATAAAAATACACATAGATAAATCTAGGAACGATGTGAAACATTCTGTTAGTCATAAAAGAGCCACAAAGAAGGGACCTTTATGGAAAAGGTAGGAGGCAAGGCCACGCATTTCCGTGTTGGTGGATTGCATCTTCTTTCTTTCTTGTCAGGTACAATTGAACAGTGGATGATTTTTACTGTTTCATGGGCTATTTCTTTATCAGTAAGAGATGCTAGAGTAGCATCTTTTAACTAGGTTACACTCTGGTGCACTGGTGGTGACAACTGGTCTGGCCACTTACTCCTTCCTTTACCTTCTCCCAATTCCAGGTTTATGTGTGTGAATGTTAAATTTATTCTTACCATGGTAAGCTCCAAAGCAGGGCCAACATGTCTGAGAGCTTCAGCAGGGACAGATAGGCTATTGTTTTCTCCGAAGCATACATATTTATTTTCCTAGTGAAACATGGGAGAAGAAACACCTAGATGTTTTGTGCTACCAGCCCCAATGTAAATGTGAATGGGCTGGTATAAACGCCAAACAAAAAGGAAAAGAAAACGTGCTTATCTTATCTAATGCTTTTGAAATGCATTGTTTGCTGTTTGATGGAATTTGATATTTCTATGATTATAAAGCATCAAGACTAAAAAGAGAAAAGGGTAGCATGCCAAGGTTGTTCAAATTCATTAAAAGGGGTACACATATTCCCGTGTTGCATTTTTGTTAAATATCATTCCAAATCTCTTAAATTATTTTACAATTATGAAGCTTACAAGTATTGGTCATATTACTTTACAATAGTACCTTGTGATGGGCAGGCAAATGTTACTTTATACAAACTTTACAGTCCACCCAATTAATGAACTTTACAGGTTCATTTTCAAAAGATCAAATCATTTTATTTTTAAAGATTTTATTTATTTATTTGACAGAGATCACAAGTAGGCAGGCAGAGAGGCAGGCAGAGAGAGAGAGGGAAACAGGCTCTCTGCCCAGCAGGGAGCCAGATGTGGGGCTCCATCCCAGGACGCTGGGATCATGACCTGAGCTAAAGGCAGAGGCTTTAACCCACTGAGCCACCCAGGCACCCCAAGATCAAACCATTTTAAAGAGGAACATTTGTTATCATTTGATGATTTTTTTAAATGACAATTATGGTAGAATATTGAATTAAAAACATCAAACAAAACTGTATTTCGTCTTTGAAAGAAAATTACATGTATGCATAGGAAAAGAATTTGGGGGAAATTACATCAGAATTTAAATTGTGACTATCTCTGGGTGAAGAGGTTATTTATTAAACTTTCTCGCTTGATTTTTAAAAAGATTTTCCAGCTTTTCTACAACGATCACATACAATCTTTATCTTAATTACTTTTATATTAAAATTATTTTTATATTTAAAAAACTATTACTTTTATATTAAAAAAAAAAGGTGCCCCCATGCACCACCTAAACCTCATGTAACTTTGTAAAGGTGTAATGACAGATGAGATGACAATTTTAGTCATGTGATAAATAATACTTCATACCTGCTATCTAAAACTAAACTGCCCCTCAGGGATAGTATATATTTGAATCCCATCAAATATTCCTATAAATATTCCATCAAAAATTCCTATAACATTAGGAACCATTAGTGCTTTTCAGTTGGACTGAATTAATGCAAAGATGCTTTAAATAGTTAATTAATGAAATTAAAAAGGAATTTAAAAAGAAATTAGAAAGACATAAATGGCAGAAATATAATGAAAGTATGAAGTAAAATTGAGCAAAAATGGGGTGTTAGGAAACTTTTGGAGGCTCCGCAGTATTCTGTGCAGCTATGTGTCTGAGAACAGGTCATGACCTCTCTGGATCTCATATTCTTTATCTGTAAAATAAGGAGGTTGACTGAAAGGATGACTATTTTTGGTTCTAATATTTTATGAACCTAGACTCCCAAAGGCCAAGTTTGGAGTCTTGGTGTTGCATGCAACAGCCAACAAATAAATGGGTCAGAATATTTTTGCTTCAGTAGGTAACACTCAAATATGCTAATTATTGCCTGATTCCCCCAAAGTCACTGTCTGCCTCAGGACGTTTGCATTTCCTGTACCTTCTGCTTATTCCCTGAGAGATTTGCATGTTTACTTCCCTTACCTCCTTCAAGTCTTTGCTCAAATGTTACCTTCTCAGTGAGGCCTGCCCTGACTACACTATTTAAAACTGTTAAGCTCTCTCATTCCCATCTTTCCTGTTTTATTTTTCACTCTAGCACTTATTACGTTTTAATACACTGTCATTTCCTTATTTGTTTGTTGTCTATCTTCCCACACTAGAAAGGCTTGCTCCTTGGAGGGCAAGGGCTTTCATCTGTCGTGTTCATTCTTTTTTTTTTTTTTAAGATTTATTTATTTGAGAGAGAGAGAGAGGGAGTGGGGAGGAGGAGCAGAGTGAGAGAATCTTAAGCAGACTCCCCAGCGAGAATGGAGCCTGAGGTGGGGCTCAGTCCCACGACCCTGAGATCATGACCTGAGCAGGAACTAAGAGTCAGATGCCTAACCGACTGAACCAACCAGGTGCCCCTCTTGTTCATTCTTACATTCTCAAGGACTTTAATAGAGCCTCACACATATTCGATTTTTAATAAATATTATATAAATGAATTTTCCATTTTTACAACATCCTACATTTTCACTCAATATTATGGAAGTAAAGCAATAAATATTCAAAAATCGTGGAAGATTGGCACAGTGGGAAATTCTCTGCAAAAATAGGTACTTCTATAAACATGTATCTTTAAGAGGGAATAAAAGAATTCAGCTTAATTATTAGACAAGTTTTCCAACCTTTTATTGAATCAATTTTAATATTTGCAGAAAGTTGAGAAAACATGCAAGCTATACATCAGATCATATGCAGAAGTCCTTAAGAATACAGCATCTTTAGTATTTCGTAGTAAGCACAGATTGAAATTTTGATCACAAATACACATTCCTTTGACACTAGCCATTCGTAATCATATTAATTTAAGGCAAATTGAAATGTTTTCAATATTTGGTATAATAGCCTAGTTTAAATAACATTTCATTTTCATAGGAAAATTTAATAAATACTCTATGGGTAAAAAGTTCTTCCCATATGGTTTTTTATTTTTATTTTTTTAAGAGATTTTATTTATTTATTTGTGTGAGAGACAGCGTGCACACAAGCAGGGGGAGCGACAGTAAGAGGGAGAAGCAGGCTCCTTGCTAACCAAGGAGCCTGATGCGGGCCTGATCCCAAGATCCTGACCTAAGCTTAAGGCAGACTCTTAACTGACTGAGCCATCCAGGCATCCCTCATACAGTTTTTATAATGTAGATCTATAGATAGGTCACGATAGTAGCAAACTATTGGAAAGAAGTCTCTATTTTTAATTTAGAGAGTCTAAACGCTATGGGTTAATGAATACCTAGGCTGAAAAAATGTCTTTTATATACTCCTTAGGCTTTGTTTTCTTCGTCTGTTTAGTTTGGCTCCTCTCATTTACATACTTGTGCTCATTAGGGTTTGAATTTCAGAGCTGGCCTCACTCTGCAATGGGAACAAATGTCTTGCCATGTGATACTAACTTTCCATTACATCCTGAATTATTTGCAGTCCCAGAGGCAAAGAATTTATGGTTGATACATGAGAGATGGAACCATCACATAAAAGAAGCCAAATTTGAAAACATATTTTTTTCTTGGTACCAATATAGTTTCAAGATAATGAGAACTTAGAATAATCAGCTAACGACCAAAAATGAGTCATTGTTAAAACACTGTTTGGGGGGCATAAAATAGCTAATGTTTCTAGCTGGTTGATAATTTTCATAGCAACCATGGTATTTGGCACGTCCTAAACACCTTTCATTAGAAGCCCTCATACGCCTTTGAAGCAGCTCATTATACTCTGAAACAGTTCTGAGAATAAGGAAAACTAATACACAAGTTTTTCTGGTATTCTGTAGGTGGGTAGAGGGCATCATGTAGCAAGTACTTAGAATGCATTACAAGATTTCTCAATAATTCTCCAGCCAAGTAGGAAATTGAGTAGATGCAGCAAGAGAGATTTGAAGTATTGAAAGTCAATCCCCAAGTTAGAGTTTGTTCAGAATTCCAAACCTAATTGTTTTATTCCTAAAAAAAATAACTAAATGAAATTGGAGGCTATTTCAATAACAGAGTCACGATTAATATCCATAAAAATAACATGACATCCTATTTTCAAGGAGTTCTGTATACTTCCCAGCTGCTCCTTACTCCTCACTATGCTCTATGAGGTTTTAGTGGCAAGTTTTATTTTAGTTTTGGCCAGAAAGTCAAGAGAAAAGAGTATTAAGAATAGTATTCAATAAATGTAAGAACTCATCATAGCTCTATTCATATTTCTGGTCATACTTTGAATTTGTGTGGTACTTTACGGCTGTGAAACTTTTACCATGTGTCATATCATTTGGTTGTTATAACCCTAAGTCTGTGTGACCTTGGACAAGTCGTTCAGCCACAGCTATGGTTCCCATTAGGTCAGCTAAGTTTAACAGATGCCTTCTACTAAGCCTAAGAAATGCTTCAGAATTAATAACAAAATAGTTCAACACATTATGAACCCTCTAAAAGAAAGGTATTATTATAAATATATTTATATCCATCTAATTTGGGAAACTGAAATTTAGAGAGACCAAGTGAGTTGGCCCTAAGTATTTAACCATGTTAGTCCCAAGAAACATATAGAACCATGGATTAAAATGTTCATAGTTTAGAATAAAAATGGCATGAAAAAATTTTTTTTTAAGATTTTATTTATTTATTTGACAGAGAGAGATCACAAGTAGATAGGCAGGCAGAGAGAGAGAGAGGGAAGCAGGCTCCCTGCTGAGCAGAGAGCCGGATGCGGGACCCAATTCCAGGACCCTGAGATCATGACCTGAGCTGAAGGCAGTGGCTTAAACCACTGAGCCACCCAGGCGCCCGGCATGAAATTTTTTAAAAAAGATTTTATTTATTTATTTGACAGAGAGCGATATCACAAGTAGGCAGAGCAGCAGACGGGGCGGGGGGGGGGGGGGAGGGAAGCAGGCTTCCCGCTGAGCAGAGAACCTGATGTGGGGCTCTATCCCAGAACCCTGAGATCATGACCTGAGCTGTGGGCAGAGACTTAACCCACTGAGCCAACCAGGTGCCCCCCCCAAAAATGGCATGAAATTTTATCACAAAGGACAAAATATTGCTTCAAGTGGAGAATAGTACTTTCTACAAAATATAAGGAACTATTCATTCTGAACCATGAACTCAGTAATTTTACTTAAATGCATTAAACTGAATATGATTTCATCAGTTGTTGATCAGCATTCAGGCTACATAAGACAGCTGATGATAAAATTGTTTGAAAAGTTACGCAATTTGGCAGTTATTAATTCCATAATTATTATGAATTATATGAACTGAAAAGAGAAATAGGTAATATTTTTGATAAAATGTTTTCCATATATGTAATATAACATATATGTACATATATATAATCAGAATAGCATTTCATAAGCAATAGCTTAAGTGGTCAGTTGCTATAGCTTTGTCATGTAACTTACATTTTAGAATAAAACCTCCTTAGAAATTATTCTATGAGATATCTCAACATGTATAAAATGACATTCTTTAGCTTCTAAAGTATTGCTTGTTAAAAATATATCACTCAAATCTGCATGATTGAAAGATTATTTGTATTTATTAAACATTGCTAACATTAGGAAATGATACTTTTTAATTATTTTATTTTGAAAAATTTTATAATGGAAAATTCCAAATGTATAGAAAAGTAGAATTATATGGTAAACGACAATACATAGCGCCTGCGTGGCTCAGTCGTTAGGTAGCTGCCTTTGGCTCAGGTCATGATCCTAGGGTCCTGGGATGGAGGCCCATATCCGGCTCCCTGCTCAGCCGGAAGCCTGCCTCTCCCTCTTCCCCTCCCCTGCTTGTTCTCCCTCTCTCACTGTGTTTCTCTCTGTCAACAAATAAATAAAATCTTAAAAAAAAAAGACAATACATGCATATTCAACAAGGTTCCTAGAAAATGGAGAAAAAGTGAGCAGCAGCGAGAACAGAAAAGAATTATTTCTTAGTGTGTGCCAGGCTATGTGGTAACTATTTAAATGTGTCTTCATTTAATTTCTATAGCAACTCTATGGTATAAACATTAGCCTCTCCATTTTAAGAGATGAAGAAATTAAGCCTCAGAGAGATTGAGGACTTCCTCAAGAGTTCAGAATCAGAACCATATCTGAACTGGGTCTGCATGCTCTTCAGGTCCACATTCTCTCCATTTATTAGCCAGCAGATTAGATGTTTCCAAACTTGTGAAGACAAACGACTTTTCGGGTTTTTGTCTTGTTTTGTGACCTTATGATGGGGGGAGGAGAGGCCAAGAGAAAAGGGTTGAACCTGTTGGGGGTGAATTTGAGGAGAAGAACTGATAGTTTCTTAAGTGGAAGGAAGTGGGCAGGTGGTAGTTGCTTGCCATGTGAAAGGAGAGATGGACCAGTGCAGTTAATTAGGCGGTGTGCTGGGAACCACCGCTGTGGCTGGGTAAGGATCTCTGGAGAACTTTCTATTTATTTATATTAAGAAGTAGTAGAGCTTTTATAATATGAGATTAAAGAATTTTATTTTTCTGTTCTTAAAAAAAAACAAACAACTAGAGGTGTTGGTCCACCATTCTATTAAAATGAAGATGCATCTTTAGCTGGAATGTATGTGTAACTGTCTTGGAATTAGACTCTCCAAGGTCAGAGTATCTCCACACAGCAGACAAGCAAATTCCCAGGATACCAGGCAATGTTTTCAGCAGGCTGCTGCTGCTTCCTGTCCCAGAAAAGAGGAGACATTGGTTCTTATCCCAGCACTGGAACTGACAAATCATCTCACCTCTCTGGGCCTCTGTTTTCCCTCCCCTGAAAAATAAGGAGGCTGAAGTGGACAATTCCTAGACCCCCTTCCAGCTCTTCCGCTCTGTGGTTTCACGAGAACAGAAATCACAGCTATTCCTTAGATCCTCTGGGGGGGGAATAAAACCCAAACACGGCAAAACTCTTTGTCTGCTATACAAATTTTAGTGTCCAAAGATTTAAAGTCCATTTATCCTAGAGATTTGTCAGGAAGCAGGTTACTTGATATTTTCATACACTTATTTGGGTGTATTTAAGCATTGTTAGAAAATTTTCCTGTAGGCTGAAACTTTGCTGGGAGTTAATTCCATTTTTTTTTTTTGACATCTCATTTTGAAATTCAAAGTAATTGACTTGTTTTGGGTGTCCTATTTAGGGGCTTTCCAAATCTCAAATAATTTTGTCAAACACTCCAAAAATTATACTCCGCCCTCAGAAATTGCTTTAGGGACAATTGCTCATTATATGAAATGGGATAGATGAAAACTTAAATGTTATATACTATTTCAGTTACTCAAACACCCACACCTTAGCGATGAATGTGTGCTAAGTGGAAACATCTTACTATAGTATCACTTTATGCTTTTCTACTGCATAAGGTTCATTTGTTCATGAATGGATGGATAATCCTGGGGAGAAAAATGAAAAGACTTTTACATGTGGGAAAATATAGTCTCATCTTCTTTTGGCATTGTTGCTTGCTCAACACACATGTGTTGACTTCCTGCTACTAGACAAGCATGACTACTCGTTGAGGTTACACGGATGAGTAAGATATGCTCCCTGCCCCTGGAAAATCAAGGCTAGTAGAAGATGCTTGTAGTCTGTACAGAAAAAAAAGAGAGCTTAAAAAGTTTTTCTACTATATTACCTCGCTGGAACTCATGAGGTAGTATTATTATTTTCTTTATTTTACTCAGGGAAGCTGAGTCTCATTAAAATTAAGTTACTGTAATGGTCAACTTGTTATTACTTGTTCAGTATCTGTTGTCCTGTTGCACAACACCTGGGACCTTGTCTGTCTTTTCACTCTGTAGCCCCAGCACAGTACCTGGACCCTAATAGGTGCTCAATACATATTTGGCCTATTAGTAAGTACTAGATTAATAGTATATCCAACAAGTATTAGATCACAGAATGGCATTAGTAGAGTCAGTCTTCTCCCTCTTCAGGCAAGTGTTCTTTCACTATGCCTTGCTGACTCTTTAATTGTATCTGTTTAGTGTTAACAGAATGGATGCTTGCGGTCTGGAAAAAGAATGATGTACTACCTAATTTTATAAATAAGGAAAGTGTTTGCCTTCGAAAAGCAGAAACTGAGCACCCTTGCAAAGCACCATGATAAATCCCCCTAAACTCGGACTTTGAAACTCAACCGTCCAAGTACTCTTTTCTTCATAAAGAAACAATTATGTCGCCTGTATCAAGATTTCCAATTGTTTAATGGTTTCAAATAATTTTGAATTAGCCATTAAAAGAGATGGCAGCAAGTCTGAGAGTCTAGAAAAACTTGCGTGCTGTATTAGTAATTTGGATGATATTTATGAAGCTCAGTTTACGGTGGATGCTAAGATACAGGGCTGTTAACACTTTAGAATATAAGAATGGAATTCAAAATTACCTTGGCAAAACTGAGGGTTGTTAATCCTAAATAGGAACACATGTATGCAGGAAAGACAAATGTACAATAACCGTAATATGCAACTGTGGCAGAAAGGAATTTAGAGTTCCAAATTTGGTAATCACAAAGTAATTCTTGTATTGCATTCTTCAGACTGTTACTAGAATACTCTGGCCAGTTATGGGTCTACCTGTTAAAGAGATTTGTAACAAATCGTATGAGATTCAGAGGATACAGAAAATAATTGAAGGTTGGACATTTGGGAACATGAAAACATAGAAAATAAGTCAGATTTCAGTCATGTAAGGCTGCAAAAATTTTTACGTCTCATAACCCATGCTCAGAAGCTACTTTAGGATGCACTGCACCAAAAGCAGAGAATGAAGCAAGACAGAGGAAGGCGATGGAGATAGGATACAGGCCCGTGAGGGCCCAGGAGACAGGGAAGGGGAAGCAGGTGGCAAGTGTGCCCCAGGTGTCCAGAGCCGTCTGTCTGGTCAATGCACATTACAAGGCTCAAGGAGAGACGACTTTAAGAAGACGAAGTTAAAAGAATCCTGATATGTTTGAACATTTTAAGAAAAAGGTTAAATAATTGTTGGAGTGTTTGGAGTTAAATTAGTGATAATATATGGAATACTTCACCAAACAAACAGAAAGTAACCTCAGGGAGACAAAAGTCTGAGCCAAAAAGAATAGGAGAGATATGTATGACAGAGCTTAGCTATAAATAACATTTATATACTTACTATAATATGAGGACTCAGTGCTAATTGTGACCTAATGATACTGAGAACATGAAGAGGTGAGAAGGGCATCTGTGCCTGATGGGGACGGAGAGGAAGCTGGAAGGAAGATTTGTCCTTATCATCCACAGTGAGGAGTCATGTTAATCCAATTAACAATATAAACTAATGTAGTATACTTAGAATTGTGGGAGTTAACACTAAAAGCATCATTCAACCAATTAATCCAACAAAACGAATAGCTAAAAATGTTGGAAATTGTTGCCTCTGGAGTGGGGAGAAAGGTGCCAGGGGAGGTATGGAGGAGTGCTATTTTTCGCAATAGATCATTTAATTGTATTCCTTTTTTTTTTTAAGATTTATTTTATTTAGTTGAGAGGGAGAGAAAACATGAGTGGGGGAAGGGGCAGAGGGGGGAGGGAGAATATATAGTCCTCAAGCGGACTCCCCACTGAGCAAGAAGCCCCAGACAAGGCTGGATCCCAGGACCCAGGGCCATGAGATCATGACCCGAGCCAAAATCAAAGAGTTGGACGCTTAACCAACTGAGCCACCCAGATGCCCCTAATTTGCATTCTTTAAACTGTGTGCATGTATAGCTTTGATTAAAACACTAAAAAATCAAATTATTTAATGATCTAAAAATATATTTAAGACATGACCTAATGATATCCAAACTTGGAGAAATTTGTCTTTTCTCAGGGTGATAACTGCTTGTTGTATTTATGAAGTCAAGATTTTGCTCAATGCTGTGTTCAGTAAGGGCTGTTCTGTAGGAGTTTCTAAACAGATGAGGTATTTCCTTTCCTGGAACCGTGTGGCACTAACAGTTCACACTCAATAGCCTGGCATGGCTTGGCTTATATGCAGTTAAGGCCCCAGTGCATTGCCCTGGTTCATCTCCTGGGTTCCTTATAATTCTGTGGGCCTCTAGCAGGGGTGTGGTGTAAAGGACAGAGCGCTGGCTTTGTAGACATCCAGACCTGAGGTCAAACTCCAGCTCAATCATATGCCTTTCATGTGACCTCAGGAAAGTTACCTAACCTCTCTGCAGCACGATTTCATCATCTGTAAAATGGGGCAGTGCAATACCTACCTCATAGTGGTGCTGAGAGATTAAATGCAATTATAAAGCATTTGGAAGATTCTCGAAAAATACCCATTCCCTCCCCTCTGACATAGTAATCTTACAGGTTCAGAGAAGTAATCATTTGAATCATGTTGTGACGGTATTTGTTTAACTCTAACACAATCATGTGGAAAATTTAAAATATGTGCTTAAATACATGCTTGGTTTTATCTTTTACATGAAACAAAACAACCGGTTCTTCCATCCCAGATGGATATGCTTTAAAAATAATCGATTGGTTCAAATTAGGTAGCTATTTTGATGTCTTGTAGACATAATTTGAGCGTTTATGCATTACATGTGGTCTAGTAGCATGAAAAGACTCCAGAAATGCTCAAGCCCTGTAGGTGATGGAAGAGTCAAAACATGCCCCATCCAACCAGTCTCCCAAATTGCTACATAACCCCTTGAGACCCTGTGAATCATAGTTTATAAACATCTATTCATGGATCCAGGTATTTCCCCTAGGGTATTATTTATGTGAAGCTGCTAAAGAGAATTTTTTTTTTTTTTTTTTTTTTTTTTTTTGGCCTTGCTAAGTATTAACTCTAGTGCCTGGCTCACAAAGGCAAAGAGATGTGAGGGTGGAGAAGAATCCACTTAAGATGAGCTCAAGAGACATCTTGCAGAGAAAAGATGGACAAAAAACAACAACAACAACAACAACACAAAAGTCAGCCTTGGAAGACGTCTTCCTAAGGAACAAGAATCATGGGGTCCTAGGGTCCTCCATAATCCAGATGCCAAGAATAAATGATCTTGGTTGATGAAGAGCAACCTGCTACTCACTCAACTTCATAATTCTGCCCCAAATGGATTTTCAGATTAAAACAAACAAAACTCTCTGTTGCTGCCTCTCAAATCTGTGCAGATATTGACTGTTCAGTGCTTATTTTCCACATTGAGTTTCTGTCATTTGATAAAAGTATTTCATCTTATACATTTTTAAAAATGCACCCAGTAACCATTTTTATTTTTTCAGAATTTTTAGTAACCATTTTTATTTTTTGTACTGTCTATTTTCAGAAAAAATAGAGAAATCTATTTTTTCAGAAAATCTATTTCTGAAAAATAGATTTCCCACCTTTGATCGAGGTGAAAGAGCATTGAGTTCCTACTTTGTTATTCCCTTTTCTCTACCTCAGACAGAAACAACAATTCTTTCCATCATTCATCAATTGGATTAATCAGTTCCTTGAATGGAGCACCTGCAAGACTCTGGGGATACTAAATGACCATGATAGGGTAACCAACTGGGAGGTGCTCTCTTTCTATTTAGGGATAATGATGGAGGGAGAAGAACCTAGATTTGGAAATAGACAGTGATGATAAGAAGACAAAATAACAGTATGTACAAAGGTTAAGATAGCATAAAAGCTAGCAAGGCCAACCATGGGGTTTTCCAGAAAGGCTTCCAGAGATGAGGTGAAGTTTTGGCTTGGTCTCGAAGGCCTTGTGAGAACTTGCCAGTCAGGCAAAGGGAAATTGAGGACACTTGGGAAGAATAGCAAAGGAATGGTGTATGGTCAAGGAATAGAGTTTAGAACCAAACAATACTTTGGGGAATGGTATGAGGTTCCATGTGGCTAGAGTAAGGAGTAAATACGGAAAGGCGGTAGGAGGTGAGAAACAGGAAGTAGGTAACAAAAGTGACAGGCTCCAAGATGCATTGTTAGGAGAACACTGCTGACAGGGAGGATGGGCTGGAGTAGGTGAGACACTAGTTAGGAGTCATTCTGGTGAGAGATATGGAGTTCCAGAACTATGGCAATAAGCACATCAAGCAGGAGATGGTATGTCATCAGAAGTCACTGAAAAATGTAAAGTACTATGTAAAATCATAAAAAGACACTAATTTTTGGTATTATTATTGTCCTAACTTGGCGTGTGTTGTGACAATCCATCCCCAGAGTAACTATTCCCTGTGGCCAATCTAATGTATAGTGTCATCTATAGGAGACATGTGCTAGCATCACTGTCCCCTTGTGACTTCCCAGAATTCATTATGAAGGCTATTTGTGGAACAAGCTCATTTTAGTCTCTTTGAACATCATAAAATAACTTAGATTGCCCGTTTCATTTTCTTAAAGTACCCTGCAGAAGACAATTAACTTTGCTTCTAGCACCAAAGACAGTGTTGATAGAACTTTTGTGGAACTCGTAGAAGAGTGAAATTTAAGGATGTGACCAAAGATGTCTGTGATTTTATAGGCTTTTTCACTCAGATGAATGAATTGATGGCTTTGCCACTGCATTTTTAGCATTCCAGGCTTGTGATAAAATGGAATCCAGTTCCTTTCTTTCAACCTTCATTTTAAGGAGCTGCGTGGCACTTGTGATTAGATATGTAAACATTTGTCAATGTATGTGTTTGGATTTGACAATGATTTAACTTTCTGACCAAATACCCATGCTAAATCCATCAATAAGACAGCTGAGGAAAGAATTTCTGGAAGATTTTTTACTGTTCTTCAGTGCTCCTCAGCCAGGAAGTCACAGGAAATAATGTATTGTGGCGCATATTTCCCTGCAGGATTTGGTGTGTTGTTCATTGTGCAAGCATTTTACTTTCTAGCTGCCTGTAGTTCACGTTTTTGTACTTGCTTTTCCCTTCAGGATAATTTGATGAAGTCAGTTCCTCAGAGATAGAAAATGTCTTTTTATTTTTTTACAGTCGGGAACTTTCCCCACCCTACCCCCAATTGAGAGATAAACTTGTTAAACAAAAGACTGAAGTAGCCAGAATTAATTATTTTGACATATGAAATAACCATGATTGCAATATGAAATAGTCATTAGGTAATTTGAATAATCTAATAGGGTAAGTGTTTCTGATTAAATGAAAATAAGGTCTGTTAAAATTGGAGCAGTTTAAGAGGTAGTAAATTAGAACCTGGAATATGAAAATGAAAATCACCCTCTTCTGAGAGAACCTCAGTATTATTTTATTACATATGGTGTTTCCTTTCAAGTTTCTTTGTGCTTTTCTTCTCACTTCCCTTCACCCTGTCTTTATTGGAGAGTGAAACATTTTCCCCACTTCTTCCATGGGAAAACAGTAGAATGCTTTTAAGTCAGAACTGATATTCACAAGTTAAGCAACTTTTTTTTTTCTTTTTAACACCTATACCACTGGTTTTTCAACCCTGTCTGCATATTAGAATCACCTGGGAAATTTTAAAAAAATACCAACTCGCAGACTCCACCCCTGAAATTACTGATTCAGTTGGTATGGGGTGGGGCCTGGGTGTTCACATTTCTCCAAACCTCCTAGGCGGACTCCAACGTACAGCAGAGTCAAGACCACTGGGCGCAACTATTCTTCGTCCAGGTGTCCCCAAGCTCATTTTCAACCTGCCAAACTTGACTCCCCATCCCCACTTACAGATCGTTCTTGGGATAACTGTGTCAATTTAGACCAGTAGTCTCCAAGAGATGGGACCATGATGATTTATTGGGGGTGTGGGGAAATAATGAAAACTTCTATCTCTATTTTAAAATCTCATCCTCTAATAGCTGTTTTTAAAATACTTTATGTTGCACATGCTGTATTAGCAAGATTGACTTCTTTTTTTCAGGTGGGGATGCACTATCAGAAAAATTCACAGCCTTTGAGGTAGGCAGAATAGAAAATGTCCTTTTCCCCATCATTTAGGTCCCATAATTCTCTGCTGTCATCAAGAGTTTCTCAAATGTCTTTGAGTCAACTAATTGATGTAGTCATTTATTTGTTTATTTATTATTTTTTCCAGTCATCTCTATATGCAGTGTGGGGCTCGGACTCACAACCCCGAGATTAAGAGTTGTGTGCTCCACTGACTGAGCCAGCCAGGTGCCCTGCTCTAATAAGTCTTTTTTAGAGCTGTGTATGGAGACTGACAAGGTGTTCTGTACTCCATAGCTGGCCCCTTCTTTTAGTAAAGTTTTCCCTAGCCCTCAGCTGTTCTAAAATGCACAAGCCTGGGATACCTGGGTGGCTCAGTTGGTTAAGCGTCTGCCTTCAGCTTGAATCATGAAGGGTCCTGGCATCCAGTCCCACAGTCCCACATTGGGTTCCCTGCTCAGGGGGAGGCTGCTTCTCCCTCTGTCTCTGCCCCTCCTGCTGCTTGTGCTTGTGCTCACTCTCTGTCAATAAAACAAGATATTAAAAGATAAAATAAAAGGCACAAGCCCTTTTGGGTACAACAGTAGAAGGAGAGGCTTTATTATAGAAATGACTGCAGACCAGCCCCGGATATTAAGAAATTGTTTTTAAGGTATAATAATGATATTGTGATTAAACTGATTATTATTTAACTAACTTTAAATTAATTTTAAACTAGATTATCAAACTAGTAGGAGAACATTTTTAACCAAAAAAATTAAAAAAGAAAAGTAATATGAGAATGAGGGAAATAGATGGTTTGGATGAGGCACGATTGGCTGCAATTTGATAATTATTGATTTGGAGTAATTGGGTATATGAAGACCCGTATTGTATTCTGTTTACCTCTTTGTATGTTTAATTTTCTATGACGAAAAACTTTAAAAACCTGTTTGGATCATTTATGGTTCATTTATTTAAAGAGAAAATCCTCAGCCCAATAATAAGTGCGTCCCAAACCACCACTCTTGGGCCTGCGCAATTTCAGATGGGGGCCTGTGATCCTATTCTGCAGTGAAGTCTACTCCTTCTGGGTTGTCTTCGTCCTCCCGCTCTATCCTTACCCTCTTTCCTCCTGCCACCCCTCGCTCTCAACCTGCTATCACTTTCCTACAGTGAGTATACCCGATTCTGTCTTTTCTCCTTCATCTGCCTTCCTGGTTTTTTATCAAATCATTTGAGTTTCTGCTCCACCCCCAAACCCCGTCAGACATTAAATAGTCAAACCTAGTCAATGCTGTCGGGCCATTTTCTCACGCCACCACCTAGTTTCGCCACGCAGCCTGATCCATGCACAATACTCCTTCACTGTGCTTCTGTTCTTGGGGGACTGGTGTTCCAGCGGGGTGAGAAAAGCAGCTTCCCCCACTTCTTTGGGGGGCTGATTCTTGAACTCATGGACCTGGCCTGGAGTCTCATTCTGTATGTTCTGCTTCCTTGGGCCTCATATCACAATCCTGCCCATGGGGATTTCAGATATTTGCTGATTGAGAGGAGGTGACCTTTCTGCTCCCTTCTGCTGGGCCCAGTGGAAACCACCCCCCCTTCCTTGTCCCCCTGAAACAGAAAGTTTTGATGCAGGTTTCAGAGTTTCTGTCAGGGGAATTTCTAGGATGTCTATTAATCTTCCCGAGTTTTTGAGTTTTTGTACTCTTTTAAAATATGAATTGCTCTGAAAGTCCCTAAAGCATTTATCTTCATAATTGTAATTCATTCCTGATATTTGGAGGATTTCAGGGGTTTCTAACAACTTGGACGTATATAATCTCATTTGAACAATCATATCTTGTTCTTTTGTAATGTACACAGCACCTGCTTTGCACATTCCATGATGGTAGGTGAGGAGGACCACTCTCAGCCGCTTGGTTACAAGCTCCATCCCCCCCCCCCCCCCCCCCCAGATATTGCATCCTGCCCTCCAACAAGGCTCTGGTCCCCCACCCCTTGCCTGGCTATTAGATATTGCATCACCATTTCCCTTTCCCCTACTGTTCTGTGACCTACCATGTGAAAAGTGGTGTTCAGTGTGAACAAGCTGGCATCACAGTGTTGGCAGCCACACTCAACTTGACCTATAGCTGGGCCTGTGTTGGGAAATGGAGGGGGAGGGCCTGGAGCTGGGAGAAGGGAGAAGATATGGAGAATTGTTCACTTTCTCTTTTCTCTCTGCACTTCCAGTTTTAGAGTGGGACCTCCACTTCAGCTTACATTCCAAGGACACTAGGAGAGTTAAGCTTAGGACCTTCCAGCCTCACTTGCAGCCTGAGGACTGAGACCAAAGAGGGGAAAGGGGTAGAAAGAGAAGACACCAATGCAGGGCAGTCCTCGGGAGAGGGGAGGAAGAAGGGAGAGAGGTGGGAGAAGACACTGCCAGGTGGGAGAGGAGGAAAAAGTAGTTACTGATTCATTTGTTTCTTGTTAGAAAAAAAGCTGGTTTATTGTGTACTCTGTTGAATTAAAATGCACTTCACTAGACTTCTGATGAGGTATTTAAAATGTCCAAATGGTAGGTGAATTATGGACATGCTAGGTTTTGGGGGGCAAAATGAGGCAATTTTTCAGATACTTTGGAAAGCAAGAAGTTCAGGACATTGAAGAGACCGTCATTTTTTTTTTTTTAAAGATTTTATTTATTTATTTGTCAGAGAGAGAGCGCGCACGCACGAGCGCACACAAGCAAGCAGAGGCAGAGAGAGAAGCAGGCTCCCTGCTGAGCAAGCCCCAACCCCCCCCCCCCCCCCCCCGCCCCCCATGCAGGACTAGATCCCAGGATCCTGGGATCATGACCTGAGCCAAAGGCAGCAGCTTAACCAAGTGAGCCACCCATGCATCCCGGAGAGACTGTCATTTCTGACCCACTTTCCAAGTTTCATTCACAGCTCCTCAATAATGTTCTGTAGAATATGTATTTCATATCAGGTTGATGTTTTGACTCCATTTTCCAGGCCATTGGAGGTAATTGCTTAAAACGCTTTCTTTTGCCTCTACAAACAAAGCCTATATGTTGATAAGATTGGTTTATTCTTTTTGTGTACATCCTGGCGGAAGCGTATAAATAGCATTTATCCTTTTTATGTTATCTGGCCACATAAGGAAATCCAGGAAATCCAGAAAAATTACCCAAAAAAGACAAATAAATGGTCAAAAGCTCAGAAAGAATTGCTGCTGTTTGGCGTGTCTCCTGTCAGCCTGCTGTATACACATCCATTTCTCCCTCTTTCTCCCCCAACAGACACCATGATGTCCGTTCTAGTCTGCATTCTTCCCTTCTCTTCATCTCACACTGTACTCTAAACACATGCTTATGTATGGGACAGAAATTTTAAAGCATCGATTTAATTGCAGTATAACACGAAAATGAAAATACACGAATTTTGAGTAGCTTGACGAATGTTGAAAAAGTAAATGCACCCACGTAACCAACACATGAATGTGTGTAACTTTCTGGGGTGCACAATAGGTACCCGAGAAACAGAGCGCATCAGCTCCCCAAAGCCTCCCTCATGGCCCCCCTTCTAGGCACTGTGCTCCCTCCCAGGTGTTCCTACTATCCTGACTTTTTTTTTTTTTAAGATTTTATTTATTTATTTGACAGAGATCACAAGCAGGCAGAGAGAGAGGAGGAAGCAGGCTCCCAGCGGAGCAGAGAGCCCGATGTGGGGCTCGATCCCAGGACCCTGAGATCACGACCTGAGCAGAAACAGAGGCTTTAACCCACTGAGCCACCCAGGTGCCTCACTATCCTGACTTCTGAAGCACAGATGCTTTCGCCCCTGGCTTTGAACTTTCTATAAACGTGTTATAAAATGGATGGTCTGTTATAAAATATTTATAAAAACTATTGTGTGTATTTTTCACTTTTGTTTTTGTCCAGCTTCTCTCATCCTTATGTTCAGAGCAGTACTACTCATAGTAGCTCAGGAGGGGCCAACAACACAAACGTCCATGAAAAATAGAATGGTTAAATATGCCGCGGTGGAGTACTATACAAAAGAATCTTCCGGTAGACATGCACACTCCTTTCTCTCCCAGAAAATGGATCGTTGGGTTGTATGGAAGGCATATGTTTAGCATTACTAGATAATTGCCAAACAGTTCCAAAATGATACCAATTTTAAGCTTTCACCAATAATGTATGTTTAAGAATTCCACCTGTTTCTCATTCTTCCCAGTGCTTCGTAATCTCAGCTTGAAAAGGCGAGGCCATTGAAAGGAATCGGTTGAAGCTCTTCTTTAACCTACATCGATAAGGCTTGTCTATATGTTTATTCTTTTTGTATAAACCCTACAGAAGTATATAAATAATAAATAGTATAAATAATACTTGTCTTTTTTTTTTTTTTTTTTTTTTTTTTACCCTGATGATACGTTCACTTAAAGAAATCCAGGACAATGTAGGTCATTTGGATGGGTGGGTAGTGGTATCTCATTGTGGTTTTAATTTTCATTTCACATATTTACCAGTCAGTTGGATACTCTGTCTTGTGAAACACCTGTTCTAGTCTTCTGCTTATTTTTCTCTTGAGTTGTCTATTTTTTCTTATTGACCTATAGGAATTCTTTACATCTTTGAATGTGTCCCTTGTCAGATTTGTAGTACAAATATCTTCTCCCACTCTATGGCATGCCTCTTAATGGTGACTTTTCACGGAATGGAAGTTCTTAGTTTTAGTGTAGTCCAGTTTATCAATTTTTTTTTATGGTTAGTGCTTTCTGTGTCCTGTTTGAGAAATTTTGGCCTATTTTGAGGTCTTGAAGATACTCTCCTATGTTTTTTCTAAAAGTCTTATATCTTACCTTCCACATTTAGGTCTATGATACATATCTAAAGTTGATTTTTACCTATAGTTTGTGGCAGATGATCAAGATTTTTTTCACATATGTATTTGATTGACCCAGAATCATTTATTAAAAAGACTTCTCCCCACACAGCATGACTTTTACATGAGTCTATGATATTCCACCATATGGATGAAGATGTACCATTGAACTAGTTGAGAAAACATTTTAATGGAGTATTTTCTTGTATATATTATTCCTTAACATTAGGCCCAAGTGACTTCCAAAGAAAGAAAAATTCCTGCAATGAGTGCTGAAGCACTTTCTTCTATAAAGAATAAATACTGAGGTGCTAAAAACAACCACATGTATTAAAATATGATAAAAATTCTTAGTTACAATTTTGAATTGACTGTTGTAAGACAAAAGGTAGACTTTAAAAAGTGAATTTTAACTGAAGTCTTGTATAAAGTGATGCTTTGGAGGAAGTTAGGTTAATTCTAGCTAACAATGATATTGTTCTTATTGAATTAACTATACGTTAATGTATACTAACTATACATTAATATCCGTTCCATATTTTGGCAACCAGTTTGGAAGTGTAACCAATTATTTGTTATTTACCAGAGGAAACTTGGTTTGAGAATACATTATACTATGAACATTTTTGGTTATTACACTATTAGCATTCACTTCCTCAATAACTTATTTTGAGGTCTCCACTTTATTTGACATGAATCATAACTGTAAAGGTTTTAGAAAAATGGAAACTTGTGAAGAGTTATTTGACAAAGATGCCTATAATTAAAACTTAGTTAGGAAGTGGGTTTTGTATATGCGGATGATATATATATGAACTTCATGATTGAAATTTAACATGTTCATGTGGTTAAACAACCATTTGCGTAGTTTATTAGAATAAACTTAATCAGGAAACGTAATGCCAATTTTCCAATGGACTTTAAATATATTTTATAAAAATATTTTAAATATATTTTAATATAAAATTGGAGGAACTTGTTATTATTCTTACTTTTAGCTACCGAGAAAGTGTCAGCAGTATTAATTAGGCTTTGACATGGGGTTTTTGTTTTTTCCCTCTGTTAAGTATATTATTAAGTCTTATGTGTTTGACTTTTAAAAATTAATCTTAAAGTGTACTTAATAGCTCAGCCATTTTAAAATGATTCTAATCAAAATAAGCAAGTTGGATTTGTAATAAGTAAACTTAACTTTTTTTGCACTTGCTTGAGCAAAAACTATTAATTTTAATTTTAAAAATCTGACTAATCTGCAGTACATAAAAATGCATTTGAATTATATTTCAACCTTTAGTAGTAGACTTCTTGTTTTCCCTAGAACTTACACTAGTTCATATTCACATATACTTTCATTACATGTATTCACCATTTTTAATTCTGTTGAAATTATTTTAAGGTGAATATTAGATTTATTGGTGAAATTAGATTTATTGAGACTTTTGCACTCTTTACCTTTATACTTGCAAACCAAACTATTGTTATCTTTTCAGAAATCCTATCTCCTTATTTATTAAATGCTTCCACTGAACAAAATGGAATTGGAAGCTAAAAATTACAACAGCAAGTCTTGTGGGTTGTGGAGAGTGAAACAGACCAGAGTTTCCCGAAGTACTGGTTCTCAAGACCTAAGCATTGCTGTGTTCAAAGCAAAACAAAATAAAACACATACAATGGTCAAATTAATTTGGGAGATAAAAATTAGCCAGGTTTTCAAAATGTGAAGATATTCAGAGCCTTTAATATGCTATGGTACATTATGAGTGCCCAAGTCATTATGGGGCAGGGAGAGGGGGAGCAGTGTGAGATAAGCAGTATTTCCCAAACAGAGTTGAGGGTGTCTCCGGGGTCTAGTCTAAGCATTTCTGGGACATTCTTCAGGAAATGTTGGTTTATGGAAACCTCCTTCCCTCACCAGTTCATCCCAGCTCCTGACCACTCCCTCTGACCCTCAAAGACCCCAAGTCTAAAGTGGACCTGATTATTTTGGTGTTTTTCTCTGCCTTACACTCCCGAGCTGAAAAGTTAGTATAATCCTAGTTTCTATACAGGAAGTGCTTGAATCTCCATTACATCCTTGAACTAGATCCCAACCAATCCCTTCCTTCCTTCCAAAAGCATTTTGAGCTCTTACTTTTCCCTCAGCCTGGGAATCTCACCCTTGATATTCCCCAGCGTGACTGCCCTCACATCAGTTTATTACTCAAATGCCATGATTAGGCCTCTTTATGTTATGTTGTCCTTCCCCACCCTTACCACTTTTTTAGCATATTATGCCATTTTATTATCTTCACAGCTCTTGTCCTTTTCTAAAAATATTACTCCTTACACTTACCTTTGTTAACTGTCAGATTTACCCCCACTGGACCATGAGCTCTGAGACATCAGGGACTTTATCTCTCTTGTTCTTTGTATTCCCAGTTCCTACAACTGTGCCTGACACATAATGGGCCCTTGGAAGTGTCCAGGCCCTGTGGTCAAGGAATACATGTTCAGAAGGGAGAGAGATACAAATGCAGAATCCCATATGTTACTGGTTGTGCTTGAGGTTCATGCAGGCTGCTATGGGACCTTCAAGGGGGAATTCTGCTTTCGGGCGAAGTGCTGGTATGCGCAAAGGGTGTCGTAGAATACTCCCCACAGGCAACCTCTGACCTGAGTCTTGAAGGTCAAGTAGGAGATATAATGTTTGTGGCTAAGGAGACGGCCCATACAAAGGGCTGAAGGTGAGTTAGATGACTTGGATACGTGCAAGTCGTTCAGGCAGGGCGGCTGGCCGAGCGGCAGACGAGAGGATGGCAAAGCTGGTGGGAAGAGATGAGGACCGGGCCGAAAGGCTGTGCTAAGGAGCTAAGACTTTATTCTGAGTCTGATGGGGAGCAGTACAATTGGAAGGACTGTAATCATGTTGAAATTAATATTTCATTTCTGGCAGCCATGGGGATGATGGATAGGAGAGCATGAGACTATAGGTAGGAAAGTCAATTTGAAGCATTTGAAACAAAATTAGTTTGTGTTTGAGAGACCCGCAGCATACTTTGCCCTTTCTTTCCTTTGTTCACAGTTGTTGCTTTGGTGGAAAACATCTTTTCTTCTATCTCCATATGCTGTAGTGCTACCTGTTGTTTGAGGCCCAGCTCGAATGAATGAACATGGTCATTGTGGGCCAAAGAGAACCAAATATATAACCGGAGATCTGTTTCTGAAGATATGTGGCAGGAGATTATCCTGACCATTCATGAATTCATTCTGGGCATTTAGGACTATATAGAACATTTCAATGTCTTGTTGTTTCCTACATGCTAGACACCGTGTAGAATACTATATTTATAAGGATTATCTATTTAATCCTTACAACCACCTGTACACTGGGTGTTATGATTAGCTTTACATTATGGATTAATCAACTGAAGCAGAGTTTTGTAAATAAATTGCTCAAAGTCACACCATCATTAGTAAAGATTAAAGATAGACTCCTGGAGGATTGGCACTAAAGCCATAATAACAGCATTATCTTGTAAAGAGCATTAGACTAAAAAGTCAACGAAGAGCTGGATTCTAGTTAATAGTTAATAATGGCCATATATCCAGCTTCATAATCCACTAAGATAGGTGTCATCATCCTCATTTTCATGGTAAGAATACCATGGATCAGAGGGTTTTAATTAATTGTACAAGGCCATGTAGCTGCGTATTTGAACCCACATATATATGATTCGGAAGTTAATGATTTCCATCACTTGGAAATGCTCTTCCTGGTAGCTCTGGGCCTGACTCATCTGAATGGTCTACGACATTAGACTCTGCGCCCCCACCACTATCACCTGTAAAATGGCAGAATTGGACTCAATGGCATCAAAGATTCCTCTGCTTTATGATCTATGATCTAAAAGCACCCCGGAGCCTCCACTGAGTTCTTTCTCTGTTACTCATCTTCACTACTTTGGGTTGGGTTTACTCTTTTGAACAATGAGGGAGGTCTGAAGAAAAGGATGACCTGGATAGGTAGCCTGCAAGGTAAGCATGGGGTCAAGGGCAGAGGATTGGCTTCCAGCCAACTGGAAATTAAAAAAGGAATTGAGGTGGCAGGGAACCCGAAGCCAAGCTCCTTACAGCCAAGGTATTGGAGGAGAACACTGGGGAAATGATGAGGGAGTTTCAAGGTCGCTCAGAGGCCCTGTGAGAATCCTGAGGGAATAAAGGGTATGCTAGCAATGAGTGCTTGTGGCAGGTGTGGTATATGGATAGGGCTGTGAAGAAAAACCGGGGCTTAGGGGTAGTCTGTTGAGACAACATTGTGTTGAGAATAAAGGAGGAGAAAAGCAGGTCAGTTGGGTGACACCTGATCAAGGCAGCTTGTCTAAAATGGAAAGATCACATGCCATCTGGGGACATTTCCTAGGAAATGTGTTCGTGGAAAACCCAAGCTTTAGGAGATAAATCGTTAGGAAAGCTTTCAGGGGAAGAGATGCGGGTCGTGTTTATGGGGCTAATTATATCATATAGAGTTGGGGCTTTGAGGCACACAATTAGCAATTTGCCTTCTTAGAGTTTTTATGTCACAGAAACAAAAACGTAAGAGATGAGAGAGGCGAGGTTTTAAGAGAGTGACGAAAAAAAGGCATAATGGACACACGGTAAAGAAAAAAAGTAGGAAAATAAGAAACCTTTGTTGTGCAATCAGTATGCAACAACTGCAATAGGTCATTAGGAAGGAAGGCCCTGTTCCCAAGTCTTTCAGGCCTCCCTATCATTGCTCAACGCTCTGTGTCTGAAATACGGAGGCAAAGTTATAACGAGAACTAGTTGTCAGAGACCCAGAAACATTCTTGGACCACAATGTTTTTTTGCAATATACACGTGATGCGATTCAGTTACTTCTAGAAGGATAAACCTAGTCGCATTTTCCCAACTGGGGCCTGATAATTCGAGATATCCCTTTCATGAACTTTCTGTCTCATTTTCTCTATGTTGAGTAAGGTTCATTTAAGTGAAGCCTGTTTCACATAGGTTAGAGGAGAGACCAATTACAAAGCCACTGATGTAAGAAGTAAAGATTGGAGACATTGTGACGTGTAGATGAAGTGAGAGGACATATCATTTTCATTTCTAGGGTCCCAAATGCTATGACATGACGTTCTGAAAATGTGACCTGTGGCAATGACATAAACAACTATACTTGTGTGTCACAAACGGTAGGCTGTGACGGTGAAGACAGGAAGAAATTGCGTTAGGGTGAATGACGACATGATGTAAGATAACTCTCCAGAGGTGAGTGCGTCAATAAGAAGGTAGAAATTTGAGACTTTGCAGATGTTTAAGTGTTTGGGAAAATACGGAACCTTCCTTAAGCAAAGTAACACACATAACATGATGCCTGATACTCAGTAGGTCTTCCTGTTTCTCCCTTTTGAGGAGAAACTCCTGTTTCTTTCCTAGCGAACATGGGAAGAGAGACTGTGGCTTATTTTTCCGACTCTTTCACTGGACTGAAGCCAGGTTTATGTGAAGACACTACAGGGAAGTGAGCTGGTGTCTACAGAAACAGGATATATCCTTTTAGGAATAGAGCAAGCAAATTAGTGTGTACTATTTATTGAACACCTATTCTGTTCCAGGAGCTTTACTATGTGTCAGTGATTTCATTTTATGCTTTGGACGATCCAGTCTTGATCTTGAAAATGAGGAACCAGAGAATCAAAAGTATAAAAATATGCCCAAAGACACATAGCTGCTAGTAAGGCAAGAGTTGGAGATTGTCTCAACCCCAACTGGATGCTTTCTCAAACTGGCCAACGTTTGCAATCCTCATGAAGGTCATTAAAGGGCAACTGTGAGGCAAAAGGTAGATGGCGCAGGAAGATTACCTGGCTGATGTGCTTTAGGAATGATGTAGAGGCAGCTCTTGCTCTCACCCCTGTGTGCACTTACATACAACAATAATAATATTCTCTTTCTTCTTGCAAAGATAATACAAGTTATTCAAACCAATGGACAAATAAAAGAAGAAAACAAAAGTCATCCAAATTCTGCTACTCAGAGGTAAGCAGGGTTAACATTTTTATTATATCCTCTAATTTTTTTCTGTGCTTATGTATTTATAAATACTATGTTTATACACATATATACTTGACAAAAAATGATCAAAATGTACATATTTGATTTGCAACCAAATTTTTGCACATTCAAACAGATGGCATATGAAAGAAGCATTTTCTACCTTAAAATTATCAAGACTGGGTATTAGAACAATATTTTGACAAACAAATCCATTTGCATTAATGGAAGTATTACAATATTTATTAAAGTTATTGAGAGTGCCAGAGAATTAAAATTAATGAGTATTAATGCTATTGATATCTACTGAAATAACACTTATTATGTGAAGCATAATAACTTAATCTCACACAAATTTGATGTCCATTTAACTAATAATTAATTAATATTAATTTTAAAGTACTGAAAGGTCTAGGTACACAAAGTCTAACTGTATTTCCTTTGAAACTAGAATTTTTATATCCTCTCAGTCAGCAACAAACTCACCAAAGTAACTTCTTTTCTGACATTATGAGACCTCAGATTTTGTTATCACATTAGTTTGGCTGAAAGAAAAAATATTTGGAGAACACTAAGTGACATCTTACACATCTCCTCTCGGGCATTCTTAGTTCTATCCTTGCATCAAATAAGGTGTCTGGGCTATTTCGTATTTTTACATCTTGAAACCCTTTACTGACATTAATGAGGATCCTTAGAAGCGACCACATATGTGAAATATGTCCCCAAATTTGCTATAGAAATGCTATTGAGGACAGTGTCTATCATGCCACTTGATTGCCCCTACTGTTAAACTCCTTCAGAGAATTTGTATTAGATTTCAGTGCCAGGAAATAGTCTTACTGACAGTCTGATATATAAGTCTTCTTTCATCATAGTAACAGCAATTTGAATGATTGTGACTCCGAACCTTTCCATCACCAACCAGGAAGCTTAGAGACAAATTTGATGCCAAATCATTTAAATTATGCTAATGATATTACCATGTTGACATTTTCCTTTTTCATGGTATTGTTTTTTATCTTCACTTTATTACCTTCATTTTTA
Source organism: Meles meles (assembly GCF_922984935.1). Lineage (NCBI taxonomy): Eukaryota > Metazoa > Chordata > Mammalia > Carnivora > Mustelidae > Meles > Meles meles. The sequence continues at coordinate 86,502,824 of NC_060069.1, forward strand.
TATTTGTACATAAAGAACAATTCTTCCTTATTTTCTCTCTTAGCTTTGAAAGCTAAAGTAGATATCTTTATGTTAAAGGAATGTAATATTATAAAAATTATGTTTTATCACCTTACTAATTTATATTGTTCACTTCATTTTGCCATGTATGTGTAATCTCAGAGGATTTTTCTCTTGATACTTGGAATTTAGAAAGTGCATCAGGATGTAGCTAGGTGTGCCTCTCTTTTCAATAATCCTACCTAGCCGTTAGTGAACTCTTGATCTGAAGACTAAAATCTCTCTTCAGCTCAGAGAAATTTTCTTCTTTCATTTCTTTGATGATTGTTTTCCGTTCATCTGGTCTATCCTCCCATGAGGCTAACTTTTTCTTGTAATTAAAACACTTGTAAGGTGTCCAGCTCATCCCGGTTTGCCTGGGACTTTGCCAGGTTTAGTGCAAACCAGGTCGGTCGGTTACCTTACACTTAGCTAAGCTATTGTGTCCCCGAAGACAGTGGTGTTTAATAGTGACAGGGATGCTTTTAATGTTTAATTTTGAATCCATTGTGGACTGATCTTTCGAAAATACAATAAAAATGAATACAACAGAAATGAAATTAAAAAATACAAGTCCAATTTAAAAAGTAACTTTTAGATTCAAAAAACATACAGTCACTCTGTCAAAATGTTCCAAAGGTTTTAAGTGCTTTGTCTCTGTTTCTGTAGGTGGCTTGTAAGATCTGGTGTCACCTTGTGGACAACACTTAGAGGAGCCCTGCTCTAGGATTTCTTTAATTTGCTCTGATAATCCCTTCCATCTCCTCCACTCCACATTCTGTTCTCTCCAGCCCGTGCTAAATGCCTCTTTTGTGTTAAAATACCCCATTACATTAAGCTGTGCCCTTCTTAAGGGAGACAGTTGGAATCTTATCTTTCCATGCCCAGCATCCACCACACTGCTCGGCAAGAAGTTTGTTAGTCGGCTGTACTCATTCTTTATGGAGATTGGAAGAGATTTACAAAGTTTTAGTTATGATTTTTGGGGGAGGATGAGGTTGTGGGGGCTTTCCTTGTAGTCTTTAGTATTTCCTAAATTTTCTCTGACACACATGTATTACTTTTGAAACGGGAAAATTCATGCATTATTTTAACAATTGATATGGAATAAGTGATATCCACTTCGTGGTTTGTGGTCAGTAAAAAGTCCCTTTTCACAGTAGTTGAATTGTAGGACTGAGGCCAGTTTGCGGAAGAAAGAAAAAACAATGCAAAATAATCCCTGTCTTCACTGAGAAACAGGATCCTATTCTCATGCTATTTGGGTTTGGAGAATCATCAAGAGAATGGAATGACTAATTGGAGGCTACAGTCCAGAAAATATTGTATAAATTTTCTCTTAAAAATAGAAGATAGAAAGTGTTTCCTTTTCACACTGTGTCCCTTTTCAAGTGGCCTGTGATGTTATGAAGTTCAATAATCACTTCATTTGCATGATTCAGACTCCGGAATAACCGGATGGGATCATTTAAACTGTGAGTGATGGGGCCCTGACTTCCCTAACTAGACAATAGTGCTATTTGAACTGGCAGTTAATCAGTTTAAAAGTGACTTATCGGTAACATACAATATGACTAATTTAGCAGCTAAGCAGTTTCATTGTGATCTTGGTGTTAGTGGAATTCCTGTCACCTATCCAACAGTTAAGTCATATTGCATAATTGTTGGGTGACATCACCGGGCTGTAAGATTATTGGCTGAAGAAATGAAAAAAAAAAAGTTTCCCGGAGTGTCAGCCTTTCCGGCATCTGAACGGACGGCTTGCCCTGTGACTGCAGTACAGCCGGTGAGCAAAGTAAAAATGTGAGTTGAAGTGGCTGGCTTTTGGTGTGTCATTGGAAACCACAGTCTGTAGCACTCGGGAAGATTCTCCAACACGCCTAATTATGAGGTCTCTTCCCTTTATGTGGGACTTCACAGTGCCAGTCATTAAGGTATGGGGTGAGAGCGCCGAGACAATGGCACTCTCTTGTAATGAGGGCGCTTAATTTTTCTGAGAACTTTAGTCTTCTCTTTGGAGAGAGCAATTTTAAAAAAATGCGGCTCACCATCTGCTATACACATAGACACTGAAAAGATGGTCAGCTGGGACCTGGCTGAAAACCTTTTATGGTTAAAAGCCTGGCTTATTTCCAAAGGAACGGGTAGTTCAGGTTAATCACCATAGAATACATAAACTTTAAGTTTATTTAATTGTATAAAATATCGAGCTTTAAAATGACCCACAGAAATGCATAAAAACTGGAGCTATGGCTGATTTATTTATACCACTGATGGCTAACGTTTATCGCTTACTGTGCATCAGCTCTACGTCTATAAATTTATTTCATCTTTTGAAGTCGTTACTATTATTACCCCCAATTTACAGATGAGGGAATGGAGACCCTGGGATCAGACAACCAGGGAAGAGTAGAACAAGGATCTGAACCCAGGTGGTTCAGCACTAGAACACATACCTCTTCCTTCCTTCCCTCTTTCCCTCTTCCCCCCTTCCTCCCTTTCTCAGAGGGAGAGATAGAGGGAACAAGCAGGGGGATTTGCAGAGGCAGAGGGAGAAGGATGCTCCCCACGGGGCAGGAAGCCTGATGTGGGACTTGAACCCGGGACCCTGGGATCAAGACCCGAGCTGAAGGCAGAGGCTTAACTGACTGAGTCACCCAGGCACCCCAGAACACATAGTCTTAACCTTTGCCCTCCACTGCATCTTTTAAAATCATAACAACAACAACAACAAAAGAAAAACTATTTTTTCCACGCATTGAATGCCTTTCATGTGACAGGCACTGTCCTATAATCACTGTATCCTCTCTCAACTCTGAGATGCAGGCTGCACTCTTAACTACCCCCACTGATAGATTAGGAAAGTGAATCACAGAAAGTCAGTTACACAGAGAGTAGATAATGAAAAAGGATTCAAACCCAGACAGTCCAGATCCGGACTCCATGCTTTTAAACCACCACGCAAGACTGCTTTTCATAGTTACTATTTATTGAGTATCTATTAATGTGTAATCCTTATGACAATCCTGTGATACCCATGATCCACAATAACCTGCCCTGTAGGAATTATTAACCCCAATCTATAGATGAGAAAACTGAGGCTACAACCACTGGGTAACCTTCCAGCTTCTAAGTAGCAAGCAGAGCCAGAATTCTTCCTCGTCCGTTGGACTCCACCAGCCCACACTACCATCTGCAATTCTGATACAGGGGGACGAAGGTATGCCAGGGAAAGGGCTGGGATCTTAGGAGTCACTGAATGTGAAGAGTAATATCTTGGTCTGGGCATCCCCAAAGGATGGGGCCCGCTAAAGAGATTGCAGAAGGTCCTAAGAGTCAGAAGTGCTCTAATGAAGAGGCATCCTTCCTTGAATGCACTCTCTCTATTTGTGGATTCTGGGTGATCTCCTGAATGTGCTAAGACTCCCCTCTCTCTCTTAAATTCCTTTGCTCTTTTACTTCTCTTCGATATTTCCTCAACTGCACTTCCCTGCCCTCCTTTGGTTAGAACCTCGCACATGCTCAGTTCTCTTGCCTTGTAAGGGTTTCCTCCCCACCCCCAAGCCTCCTTTCCTTTGGCAGCACATATTCAGTTCTGTGGAATGCGGCCACCCATAAGCATGACACACATTTTCAAAAGGCTTTGGAAATGAATGAGATTAGCAAACTTAATTCTGTTAAAGGGGAAATGCATCAACAGGGCACATGTGTAATCTATTACTTTTACAGTATTGGTGTCCTGCCTTCAAAGGTGTAATAATTTTAAAAAGCTGAAATCACAACAAAAAGCAAGCACAAACTAAAAAACAAACAAAAGATTGAAAAATAGCTTGAATAGTACAAAAGTATTTACCTGCGATTTTTCAAGAGTAAAGAGTTCTTTGTTTTTAAAGATTTTATTTATTTATTTGACAGACAGACAGACAGACAGAGATTACAAATAGGCAGAGAAGCAGGCAGAGAGAGAGGGGGAAGCAGGCTCCCTGCTGAGCAGAGAGCCCGATGCTGGGCCCTGGGATCATAACCCAAGCCGAAGGCAGAGGCTTTAACCCACTGAGCCACCCAGGCACCCCTAAAGATTTCTTTTTAAAATGTTATTCTAGTAAAGAAAATCAAATGTGCCTATTTGTTCATTTAAGGAATATTGATTGTGAAAAAAAGAAAATTTATTTTGAGGAAGTAGAGATTAAAATATGTATGACACATCCTGACATACCTAAATCCTTCAAGAACAAACTCAAATGCTGTAAGAGTGAAACAAATTACAAAGTGGGGTTGGTCCAATTAAGGAAGTGAACTCTCTGGAGGGAATGAGCAAGGAAACTTGTTGAAGGAGCTGATACTTGGCTAGAACTAGGAGAACTGGTAGAATTAGGATAGGTTGATACTAGACGTTAAAGAAAGGATAGTCTGTGCAGGGAACTAGTGTGAGACAGAAAGACAAGATGAAGTTATAAGGCTGTGAATCCTTCTCAAAAGTACACTGCTATTAAGTAATATGAGAATCTTCCATAAAAATCTGCAGGGATGGCCAGTTATTTGTTCTGCTTTTATACCAAAGACGAAGATGTAACGGAAAAGTGTATCTCATCCCCGAATTAGGAAAGGGAAAATCTTAACATTTTGATGTGCTATGAGCTGGCCATCCCCTGCACACATGAATCTCTCTTTAATAAAGATAGGAGAAGACTCAGCATTCTGAACAGCTCAACAGCATCCAGCATCCAGCTCATCTGAAACTCTCAGTGGAGAGGGAGTCTACTGCTGGGTCATCTGTCCTTCTTAGTGACCTCAGGTGATTCACCCTGTCTTCCCTGATCTGAGTCCATATTCTTTAAAAATGATAAGGTCCTTCAATTATGAGAGTGAGTGAATAATGCATTGGGAACCTCTCTCAAGCAATTTTTGTGGTCTTAGTCAATGTCAGGGGGTGACTATTATAGTTGAGAGTGCCTTAAGAGAAATAAGTTTGTTTTGGTTCTTTAATCACTAAGTGCTTTGGGATATGGTCCAGAGGTGGTCTGTTCATTCGTTTGTTCATTCATTCATTCACTCATTCATCCATCAGTTTAGACATTGAATATGTGCCTACTGTGTTTGTCAGCCTCTATGACAGTGCCCAGTGATTCCTGCCTCCTGTATGCATGCTCTGTGTGGTGCTCTTCCACATTTACCAGGGTAGCTTTGTGTGACCATCAGCAAAAGTGATGGTATGTCATTTTTGAGACAGATTATTGAAAAAAAATAAAGTGGCTTCTGCCCTACTTTCTCTCTTGGATCACTTGCTCCAGAGGGAGCCAGCTACCATGTCATGAGGACAGTCGGTGACCTATGAAGATCCCCATGTGGTGAAACTGAGGCCCTCTGCCATCAGCTGGACAAGAACCGAGGCCTTTTGTCAAGAGTTACTGTGACTAAGCCGTCCTGGAAGCAGATTTGACAGCCCTAGTCAAGCCTTTGGATGACTGCAGCCCTGCCTGATACCTTGATTGGAGCTTTAGGACACCTGAGACAGAAACTATTCTTCTAAGCTGCTCTTGAACTTCTGACCCTCAGAAACTGTAGTAGATGATAGTTTATTGCTTTAAGTTGTTTTGATTTTGTTTTGTTTTCACATTGCAATAAACAAGTATTATGTCTACCATTTGTTTGTTACTGTGACCAATGCTGGCCATGAATAGAGCTTGATTTAACCCTCTAAAAGCTAACAGTACCCAGAAAAGCAACAAAGGATATATAAGCACCTACGTACAACACAGTACAATGGATGTTACAAGGGAGACCCCTTACGAAAATGCCATAGGAGGCAGGAGATAACAATTCACTCCATTTGGAGAGAAAAGGGTCCCCAAAAGACACAAAAACAGACATTTGGAAATTAATCTCCAAGGAAAATCAGGACTTTCCAGCAAGGAAGAGGGGATAGCAAATGCAAAGATCCAGAAGTGAGAAACCATTGTATGTCTTAGGGAAAGTGTTCTATAGGGTTATGGCCAAGGATTCACATGAGGATTCCTTGCTAGGGAAGGTGGATTTCTTCTAAGATATGAGAAGCACTTGACAGGGTTTAAGTGGGAGACTGACATGATCAGATATATGTTTTAGACAGACAATGATTGTGGGTTTCACCAGAAAAGCGCAATAGGACCAGAAGCAGGAAGAAATGGAGGTCACAGAGAAAACCCCTGCAATTCTTCTCCGAAGCTACTTCTGTTAGAGACCAGTGAGCTTCTGATGTAACTGTATCATCCATTTTTTAAATTAATCCTCTAATTAAGATATATATTATATATATATAAAATAATATATATATTATAATATATATTATATATTATAATATATATATAATATATATATAAAAATAAAAAATAATATATATATAAAAATAATTTTTGTTTTTTGTTTCATTTTGAAATTTTGAAATTTGTTTCATTTTGAAATTTGAAATTTTGATTTACCAAAAGGTTACAAAACTAGTACAAGGAATTCCTATATACTGCTCACCCAGCTTTCCCCAATGTTAACATCTTATATAACCGCAGTACAATTATTAAAATTAGGACATTAACATAGCACTTTTAACTAGTCTACTGAACTTATTCAAATTTCACCGGCTGTCTGATTAGTGTGCTTTTTTCTGGCCCAAGATCACATTTTGCGTTTGTGTCTCCTTAGTCCTTAATCTCCTTTAATCTGGAACGATTTCTCAACCTGTCTTTGTCTTTCATGACCTTGATACTACTGAAGAGTACTACCCAGTTATTTTGTAGAAAGTTCGTCACCTTGGGTTTAGCTTATTTGATATTTCCCCATGATTAGATTTAAGTTAAGCATTTTTGGCAAGAATACCACAGAAATGATGATATGTGTCCTCAGTACATCATATTGGGAGTCATATGATATGTCTCATTATTGCGATGTTAATTTTGATAACTTGGTCAAGGTCGTGTTTGCTAAGTTTTTCCACTGTAAAGTTATTATGATTCCCATTGTAATTAGTAAGTATCTTGTGAGAAGATACTTTGAGACTTGTTTTTTAAGTCTTGTCTTGTTTTTTAAATCAAACTTTTGCCCAGGAATTTTAACATCCATTAATACTGAAATAATGATTACTTTGGGGTTTGCCAGATGGTGACAGCCAAGAGATTTTGAATTGTGTTGTGTGGTCATTTTAAAACATGTACACAAGTTCTTTGATACTCCGTTATTCAAGACAGGAAGACTAATTCTCCTCTCCTTTATTTTAGGCTACATTCAATGCCTCTCTTCTAATGAATAGAATGTCAGAAGAGACTTCAAAGACCAGGTCAGAAAGGACACTGTGATTTCCTCTTTGCGCCGCTCTTAGATCCCCCACTTTGGGAGAAGTTGGCTGTGATGCATGAAGACACTCGAGCAGCCTTACGGAGAGGCTAGCATTAACTTGCAGGGCATGTGAGTGAGCTACCTTAGAAGTGAATCTTCTGGCCCCAGGGAAGCCTTCAGACTGCAGCCCTGGTAAACACCTTGACTGCAAACTTGTAAGAACTCTTGAGCCAGAACCACATAACTAAGGCACTCCCTGGATTCTTGACCTACTGTAATTAGTGTGAAAGATAATAAATATTTATGGTTTTAAGCCACTAATTTTTGGTATAATTTGCTCCACAGCACTAGATAATAAATTCATGCTGGTAAGTAGAAATGAAATCATGAGAAAAATGTTAAGGAAGAGCAAATGGTAGGAAAGAAATTGTACCCAAAAGAGAGAGAGTAGGAATGCATGTTAGAATGATAATGAGATCCTACTTCTCACCCAATAAGCCAAAATTTAAAAGTCTGATAGTACCAGGTAAAAATAATTCTCAAACACTGCTGGTCAGATTATAAATTGGTGGTCATTTCAGAAAGTAGTTTGACATTATCTAGTAAAGCTGAAGATATATATACCACCAGATAAATTGTCAGAATTCTACTCCCAGACACACACACAACAGAAAAGGATATGCATGGACATCAAGAGACACGTACATGAAATGTTCATGCAGTATTACTCAGAATATCTTGAAACTGGAAACAACCCAAGTATCCATCAACGGTAGAATGTGTAAGCAAACTGCGCAACATTCATTCACTAGAATGCTGTATATAAATAAAAATTAACCAACCGCAGCTACAAACAATAATGTGGATGAATCTTAAGAACAATGTTGAGTGGAAAAGATCCAGCACAAGGAAATACATATTGTATGATTCCATTTGTGGAAAATTCAAAAGCGGACAAAATCAAATAATTTTTTTTAGAGATGCATAGTTAGGTGATAAAGCCATTAAGAAAAGAGGCACTGGGTGACACAGCCAGTTGAGCACTGGACTCTTGGGTTCGGCTCAGGCTGTGATCTCAGGGTCATGTGGTGGAGCCCCATGTCAGGCTCTGTGCTCCGTGCTGAGCCTGCTTAGGACTCTCTCTCCTTCTTCCACTGGACCCCTCCCCCCAGCTCTCTCTCTTTCTCAAATAAATAAATACGTCTTAAAAAAAAAGAAGAAGAAAACGAAAAGCAAGAAAAGTGAATGTCATAGAAGTCAGAATTATGGTTCCTTTAAGGAGGAATGTAGGAATTGTGGTTGGACAGAGGCCACGGGTAGGGGCTTTGGAAGTGATTACAGTATCATTTCTTTTTTCCTTTAGAAATCATTGTTATTGTGGTTTAACTCAATGTAATAAAACTATTCTAATATTTTATATATGTATAACATATACATATGCAATGTGTAATGTTACTGTATTAGTCACATAGATGTTGACTTTATAATCATTCATTAAGCTATTCATTTATATACTATGCACTGTGTGTGTTGTATTTTATAGTTTAAAAAGTTACAAATAGAGTTGACACAGAGTGGAGGATCAGAGGTGACCTATCAACTGGCAATTAGGGTTCTGTTAAAAAAAGACACATGTTGTGAACTAAGAACGAAGGAAGCACTCAGTGGAGAAGAAGCTATTCTCTTAGCTCCTATGTGGAAACAACACCCTGTGGACCAGGGACAGATCCTGACTGCCAAGGGCAGTTCTTAAACCTGGGCAGTATGCCTTATGAGCTTTTTACCCTGAGAGCAGAAAGCAGATGGGCCCAGTAGCAGGTAGGCTTGCTGCTATCAAAGTTACGAAGACGAAGTCTTCAACATCTTATCCCATCTGTGTCTTTGCTTGTGCTTCGCTTCTCCACACCTTCTTCAGATCCACAGCAGCTTATATTTTTCTCTCCCTTCCTTCCTGTCATACCTACATCTGAAGTCAAGGCAAGTCTAAAGTCCAGCTTTGTTGACTCTTGGTCTAGTCAGGGGTATCACACTGGCGGAAGGTATTTGAACCTTAATCTATATATTTGATTATGAATGGAAGGCTTTGTGGCCCTTGGTGAAATTTCTGTCACCAGTGACTGGTTGTATGAGGTATATTTTGGGTGAAGTAGGCCTTCCTGCCCCAGACGTGGCATACTGTAAAGTCTGGTATGGTATGCGTTGGGGAAAAGGTATCAGATAACTTTTAAAAAAATCACCCCAGGTGATTCAGATATGACAACCTGTATCCTGTATGACAATCTGCCTTCTTTCCACACCCCATCCGTCACTGAGAACCACCTATTTACAGGAAAGCCACTCACTGAGCAGATACAATATTTATCCATCCATCCATCCATTCATTCATTCATTCATTAAACAACTATTTCTTGAACTCTAACTATCTGGCCCTGGGTTAGCACTGGTGATTCAGGGTTGAACAAAAACAGACATGGGCCCTGCCTTCTTAGGATGGTTTAGTGTACAAATTAGTGAAACCAAGCAGAGAAGTGTAAAATCACCAGTCAGGTAAGTGTTATAAATTTGGGTTTATTCATCAAGAAGAGGGCTGAATGAAGAGTAGCTTAATCATCAGGATTTTTCAAGTATAAGATGAAGAAAATATATGGAGGAGAATGACGAGTTATTTTGGAAAAGGCTTTTAAAAAGATATCAAAAAGGAGATTTACTCTGTAACAACTAAAACTGATGAAGATCATTGTTATCATTATTATTTTAAAATATTATTTATTAGTTTATTTGACAGAGAGAGAAAGAGACCATGAGCCAGGGAAGCTACAAGCAGAGAGAGAGAGGGGGAAACAGGCTCTCCAAGGAAGGGAGCCCGATGAAGGGCTCAATCCCATAACCCTCAATCAAGACCTGAGCTGAAGACAGTTGCTTAACCAACTGAGCCACCCAGGAGCCCTGTATTTCAACCTTTTGAAAAACTTCCAGGATACCACTTTCCATTCCCACCAGTATTGTATAAAGCGTCCTTCCTAACTTCTCTGCACCCTCACTTGTTCCTGTTGTTTATTGTCTGTCTTTCTGACGGTAGCCATTTGAGTTGGATGTGAAAGGGCATTTCATTGTGATTTTGGTTTGCATTTTCCCGAGGGCTAATGATCTTGAATATCTTTTTCTGTGTTTATTGGTAGGATACTATGCATGATATGATAATTTTTTTTTAAATGGAAGTTACCAACACTTATTAAAAGCCCAAGACTATGTACCAAACTGCTAGCCGTGGGTATCGCTGTAGAATAGAATCATGGGAGATGTTGGCTTCTTAAATTTTATCTTCTGCATTATTAATTTTTATAGCAACAGGCAAACACTCCTTTTATAATTAGAAAAACAAAGCATAGCTAATTAAACAAACAAACAAAGACAACGAACAGAGACAGACCATCTCTAACCCTGGAGGGTCAGAGCATTCCCCAAGACACTGTGTTGCCTTCTTCTTGGGTCCAAAAGTGCGGAAAGCATGGAGGGAGTGTGGTTAAATGATTTCCAAGCCATGTTTTGGAATGCAGTTCCTCTGGGTAACAATGTTATAAACCATGGTGATTTCCAAGGCTAGCCCATTCTGCTATAGATTAGGTATAAATTTCTGAAGCTATATGGTAAACTCAACTACCAAATTTAATATTGACCCCAAGGATATATCTGTTCTATTGTCAAAAGCTCAGCTTTTAGAATGCATTCTTACAGTCAGTAGAGAACTGCCTAGACAACTACATATAATGAATAAATATAAGAAGTTTGAGTGTGTAGGTGGCATGTTATGGCAAAGTGTTCAGTATTTTTAATTCTCTTTCACCACGGAATGTTTCTTTGGTTTCTCACTTGCTATTTATGTATCTTATGAAAGCAATTATATTTCTGTTTTAGTATTGTGAGAAACGAAGTTGATAACAGAATGTATAAACTTTCAGAACGTATAATACTTTCTTGTTTACAAACAGATCAGTTTTTCAGAATATGGCAAAAATAAGCAATTCCTTTGGGAATGGACTTTTTTTCACTCCCAGACAGTTATCCTGGAGTGAATATTTATGGTCTATATAGAATCCCCTGAAAGCAGAAATGTTGTCATATTCTTGTTTGTATGTAACACTTACTTATTACAAATGGCAGGAAATGCTAATTTAAAACTAACTCAACAATGAGTTCAGGGAAGCTTAGTTCAGAATTAATTTATAGCTTGAACGCTGAGGGAATGTTTGGATCAATTTATTATTCACTGAGATGGTTGAAAATTTGTGTGATGATTATTCTGATTCCATCTCTAGGCAGAAGGTTATTCTCAGTGGAAAAAACCCAACAACATCCAAGGTTATTGAAATGCCATGCATATAAGCATCCAAGCTCTATTGGCAATTTGCATATGTATGTGGGGTATGGTGTGTTCCCACCCTAACCCCCGTCCCCACACACAATCCTTACAATTACCTGGAATATTAACAAATAATATCCCTCCGTTCCATGTTAGTAATATCAGTCAGAGAGATGGTCATTTGTGAGACTCTGAGCATCTTGCTAATGGCTAGTTTTACATCCTGACTCCACCATTCTGGGCCCACCGTGGTTTGCCCACATTCAGACAGTGAGCTAGTGACAGGCTCTGTGGAGAACAGAGCATGTCTCTGTCCACAGAATTCCAGGCACCAGGATGAACACATATGCACTGTATACTTGGAGTATTTTTATGACTCAGTATAAATGTATACATTCATAGCCTCATGAGTGCATGTCTGTAAATATGGGGGTCTCAATAGCTTCATGCATTTATTTTCCTCACTAGCCAGTAAGTTTTCTGTTATATTTTATAAATCCTCTACTATTCCTGGATAGGAAGTACTAAATTTCTGAGGTTTTAACAAATATCATGTTTCACTTAAACTGTGTAGAAATTATCCCAGTATAAGTACTTTTAAAAATGTTTTTGATTTAAATTTTATTTAAAAATAACAAAGTAATTCATGTTCATAGTGGAAACATATAAAATACATGTAAGTAAAAAAAAAAAAAAAAGTCACACCTGATCCCACCACCTGGAGACAGTAACAATCATAATAAATTTGGTGTATAATTTTGTATATTTTTTCTATGTCCTTTTATGCATATATATAATTTTTCATAAAAGTAGATTATTATACAGATGTTTCAAAACTTCCAAACCCTGCTTTTAAAATTTAATATACCATGCATACTTTTCCATTTCCAACATAATATTTCATGACTGTGAGTCCAAAGGATTCTAGTTATATGGTACCAGGAAACTCCTCGCCCCAAAGCACTCAGCCTCCTCAAGGGCATTGCCTCCCAAGGGAGTGGGCTGCATCATTATGGAATCAAAGTGTAGCTATCTCAGGTGGCTGGATGTCCACGTGAATGTGAGTGAATGAGTGTGTGTGTGGGGGGGGCACTTCACAGTGTAGAATTGGGGGGATCTGGGGTAGAAAGAGGGGTAAACTATAGGCCAGGAACCAGGGACCAAGAGCCAGGATCTGGGATTGGATATCCCTACACTGCCATTGAGAATTCTAAATTTAGTCCCTGTTTCCAGATAATTATGAAGCTATCTTTTCCAAGGGAAAAAGATATAATATATTTAATAGACTATTTTGTTAGACTGCCTTTGTAACTTCAAAATATTTTGTGTATGTATGTGTGTGATTCTCCATTCATATTCTAAGTGGGCCCCCAAAATGTTAGGAGCAGGCCTGAACACATATATTCTTTGACTTCTTCTTTCTAGAATATATACTTTGTTTTGTTTAATTTAATTTACATTTTCCTTATGGATGAAAAGGAGTAGTATGTAAATGAGTATGCTCATTTATTGACTAGTTAAGATTCAGCTTAATATTTTTATTGAAGCCTTACCATACTTCTGCACTGCACTGGTTATAGGGACAAGAAGTAAAAATAGAAAGCCAGGCCATTGTGGAGCTCACTATATCCTAGGGAACTCAGACAGGTGAAATGATTAATACATGGAGTGGTGAGCAGCTCAGTCAAGTGTGGACATAGGTACAGAAGCCACAGAGAGAAAGGAGGCAAAATCTGTAGATCAGGGTCCTGGGATCAGCTAATGAACTTGACCCACTATGCACTCATAGAAATCTTAAAAGTCTGTAGAAACCATCCCATCCAAGATGAATGTTGCAAACTTACTTTTTTTTTTTTTTTTGAATGTGCAAACTTTTTAAGGGGTTCAAATTTTTGATAAATTTGGTAAACTGGTCACTTGACAAAGTAACCATTCAGGAATTCACTTTCAGCAAACGACTTTTAGCTAATTGGCTTGCTTCCTCGAGGGGAAGCATCATTCAAGCTGGGATATAATGAATACTCAGAACTTTGAATGGGAAGAAATGCAGTGCCTTACTGAAGAAAAATATTCTGTGAAGAGGGAACAGCACATGTGTCGTCTTGGAGACAGGGAATGGAATGACACGTTCTAAGAACAGTATTTAGAAGTGCTGGAGTAAAAAGAGTGAGGTGGGAAAGCAAAAGGATTCAAAACTAGAGAGAAAGGCAGAGCTGTGGTCTGGAGAGTTTTGTGGCCCTGGGTCCCAGGGAGTGGGAAATGGAAACTGAAGTCGAAGAATCTGAAGCCAGGAAATGAGAATATCAGATTGCATTTTAGACAGATCATGATGGCAACAGTACTGAGGAAGAATTGGAAGTGAGTAGTCGGGAAGGAGGGAGTCCACTGCTGAGAAGGGAGAATACTCCAGGGTCACGATGAGGGCAAGTTCTGGATTCAGACTGCTGGGAGTCAGCACCTGTTTCTACCACTTAGCATCTGTGTCTTTGGGCAAGTTCCTTAGCCTGTTGACCTGGTTTCCCTGTTGACCTGGTTTCCTCATCTGTACAATGCAAATTATAAAAGCTGTGAAGCTAAAAGGAAATAATACAAAGTGCTCAGGGCAGACACTGCCGTATGGAAAGCTCTCAATACCTGCTTCCTACTGCTATTACTACTAGTAGTGGTACAAATAATTATCTCTCAGTAGTTCCAAAGAAAAATAACGATGGTCTGAACTGGGGCACAGGCAGTGGAAAATGTGAGGAGCGAAAGGGGATGGGAAAGACAAGGAGTGGGTTTGACAGGACTTTCAGTTGATTAGATTCAGCGGGGAGGTGGGAGGCGATCTCTTGATCTCTAGCTTGAATGGCTGAGTGGATGTTGTTGGTACCAAAAACCTTTGGGAAGGCAGAAGCAGGGACAAGCTGGGTGGTGGAAGATAATGAATTCTGTTTCAGAGATGCTGAGTTTTAGATACTTGTGGGTCATAAAGGTGGAGATGTCCCAAAGGCAGAGAGATGCAGGCTGGAGTTCAGGAAGGAGAGGTAAAGGCCACAGAGCAGAGTGCCAAGATAACAGACTTATCGACTGGAAAGAGCTGCCTTTGACATGCAAATGATTTTTCCTCAGTTTGGTCCTTGATGCATGACTTCTGTTAGTATCCGGAAGGGAGGGCCCCTTTGTGGCTACCTCAGGTGCAACTTCCATCAAAAAATCTTTGCAGATCCGCCTAACCAGATCTGGTCTCTTTACTCTGAGACCCTTTGTTAAGGACTGAATGTTTATGTTCCCTCCAAATTCACATATTGAAGTCCTAACCCCCGCAGTGAGTGGGACGGTATTTAGAGATAGGGCCTTGGAAAGGTAATTAAGATTAGATGATGTCCTGAGGGTGGGGCACTGGTCTGATGGAATTAGTGCCCTTGTAAGAAGAGAGCCCAGAGAACTTGCTCTCTTACTCCACGTACCCAAGGAAAGGCCACATGAGCACACCGCAGGAAGGACGCTGTCTACAAGGCAAGAAGAGAGCTCTCACTAGAAACCAATCCTGCTGGATCTTGATCAGAGACTTCTAGCTTCCAGAACTGTGAGAAATAAAGTTTTGCTGTTTAAGTTACACTGGCTATTCTGTCACGGCACCCTGAGCTACCTAAAACATCCAGGTACGAAGGCTTCACTGTATTTCTCCTGTAGGTTGGCCTTCCTTTAACTCCAGTAATGCACATTTCCTCCTACTGCTTCCAGATAGAGGCATCTGGAGGGCGGGTCCTTCATCATACTTACTGTAGGTTTCCCTGCAAGGCCCTGTTTTGCCCATAGTAGATGTTTAATAAACGTCTGATGACCTGAGGTCAGCTTGGAAAGACTCAAGATCATGCAAGACTTTGTATGAAGAGGGTCACAGAGAATGTGAGGGGAGTACAAGGCAGAATCCTGGGGTCAATCAAGACCGGAGTTTAGATGGAAACAGGACGGTCTCAATATGAAACTGGGGGATTACCAAGAAAATCTCAAAGATCAGGGGGAAGAGCAAAATGGCCAATGTTTCCACATGAGGCATATTTTTCATGAGCATTTTGTACTAGCAGACCACTATGTAAGATTACATGGTAGCCTATTTCAAATTGATTTGAAAAATCATTATAGTTTTTGAGTTAGGATTTTTCTAAAGCAACTGAATTTAAGGGTTAAGTCAACAATGGTTCAGGCCCCTAATAGTTTGATGTTATTCTGTTTAAAGAACAGTCAACCAACCAACCAAGCAATTCAGCAATGACAGTTTCTCTCCAAAGAGATGAAACAAAAACAAAACAACACAGATTTTGTTTATTTATTTTTTTAAAGATTTTATTTATTTATTTGACGGAGAGACGGCAAGAGAAAGAACACAAGCAGGGGGAGTGGGAGAGGGAGAAGCAGGCTTCCTGCCAATCAGGGAACCCCATGCAGGGCTCGATCCCAGGACCCCAGGATCATGACCTGAGCTGAAGGCAGACGCTTAACCAACTGAGCCACCCAGGCGCCCCTGTTTGTTGCATTTCAAACTCTCATCAACTTTACTGGGAATCACTTAAAGTTGACTGAGTGCTCTTAATTGAAGTCTCAGGGATGATGCTGTGAGTCTGAGTATTCTCTGTGGAATGCCAAGTGTGTGCTGGCAATCATGGTAAGAAATACAGCTAACTTGCCCCAAATCTGTCAAGACACTCCTCTGTGAGGATGGGGGAAGTGGGAAGATTTATTTTCTTCTCTGGAGCGTCTTCCATTACCATCTTGCTAATCTCTTGAGTGCTGTGGAAGCAGGGAGTTTCTAGCAGCATCCTCTCTGAAGCCCAACAGTATAGAGAGTAAGAGTGGAGTGTATTTGTGCTGACCTATCTACCTATGAGAAACCAGAGGCACATGGATCAATGGATGACACTTAGAACCTAGAACTGTGGAAACTCCTAGACTTGAACTCTGATATGGGAACCACTAGCCCCAAATGGCTAAGGAGCACTGGATACTTGGCTAGTCCAAATTGGGATATTCTGTGTGTAAAACACACCTTCAATTTCAATTACTTAGTTTACAAAAGAACATAAAATAACTCATTAATACTTGTTTTTATTTATTGCAGGTTGAAATAATATTTGGGGTATATTGAGGTAAATCAAATATATTATTAAAATTATTTTTTATCCTTTTTATTTTTATTTTCTAATTTGGCAACTAGAAAACTTAAAATTACATATGTGGGTGATGTTATATTTCTGTTGGACAGAGTCTAAGGCTTACACCATCATGATATACATTCTGGTCTTGACAGGATATAGAGCTTAGAAGAATTTGTCTCTTCTCACGTGAATCATGCCCAGCTGTGTATAAAAGCAGTTTTATTGTTTGTGTAATAGCCCTATGCATTGAGAGTCTTTCATCTGAGGATCTCAAACGTTAATTAATTCTCACTGAATAGCTGAGGAAGACTGGTATTCTTAGTTCTATTTTGCAGATGAGAAAACTGAGGCATGGGGAAATTTAAACAATTTTCCCAGGGCTACTCAAGGTAGAATGACAGAGCTCAGAATAGAAACTGTGAATCATTATAATTAATCACACAACTAACCAGCAAACAATATTTTGTCTTCCTGATCAGGCAAATTCTTTCAAGGTTGGGACCACACTTTTAAAATGCTATTTCCAACTGGTAAAATACTGAATGCTCAGTGAACATTACACAACCGTAAGAGCCATTGCTTCCAGATGAACACACTAGGACATTAACAATTAGGTAATGTGCAAGAGGTAAATAAATGGTCCTTCTCCTTCTGGGGAAGGAATCATTATTACACCTTACTTTGGAAGCAGAAACAAATCCTAGCTTTGATTAGTTCACTTGTTTTTAAAACTAGATTTCTAGGTCTTATTTTGATATTTTGAAAAGAAGACATTCCAAACAAATAGCGCGTTGGTCTAGATCTGGATTCCAGTCTTTCTTCCAGAGGAAGGAAGCGCCTTGGGAGCTGTATGGTGCCTCTATCAACATTCCTCCATCACCTTCTTCCTGTGAAATAGCTTCCTTTCACAAGCTCGGGTATCACACACATCATCTCACAAGCTCTGGTAAGTAAGTTTTCTCAAAAGTGTACACATTTATCCAACTTCTTTTGGAGAGAAGATCATCAGAAACAAACATCAGGCTTCCCAAGCAAGAGCCACATGAAGCAAATAGTTTCTTTTCTCCAGTTTTCGTGTTCATTTTCTTTATACTGAGTAGGGAAAAAAAAGAAAAACCTATTACCATCTTGTGATTACATTCCTTTTCAGTGTTACTCTAAAACATTAGGCCACTAAAGTACATGAGTTGAAAAAAAAAAAAAAGTACATGACTTTAGGAGTAGATTCAGAGGAGCACCTGGCTGGCTTAGTTGGTAGAGCAAGCAACTCTTGCTCTTGGGGTCTTGAGTTCAAGCCCCATGCTGGATGTAGAGCTTACATGAAAAAATAAAAATAAAAAAGAAGTAAAATGTGAATAGAGATAGATTTAGGGAGTTCTAGAAACCATCCATCCATCCATCCACCCATTCATTTGACAATGCATCTCCTCTTTTATGTGTCTAAAAATATTTATTGTGACTGCATGAGTGAAAGGTTACTATATGCCTGAATTCTGCTTCTTATAAAAATGATATGAATAAAATGTGATATTTTTCAAGACTGGTTGAGGAAGGTTAATTTTTGCCAATGCATACATACGTGCCCAAAGAGTACATTCACCTGATGCCCTCTCTACCTTCCTTGCCAACAGCGTCAAACCTAGCTCAGTTCACAGTGTGTCATCTTGTCCTTGTGACAGGAAGGATGACTGGAGTGCTGAAAGATTTTTAATTATACTCGCACTCAAATAATGATAGCCTACTTGTGGGCACACGTCTTAGAGGAGAATCATAGTCTGTGCTTTGTGCATCAGATTCCTTCATTTCCTTTGCCTTTTGCTTGAACCAGAAAAATGGCTTAGAGAAATTCATGCACACTTCCCTGCCATCCCCACCCACAGTGGTGAGGCTGAGTCAGTGGGGGAAGAGTTTCAATATCTTCGGTGTCTTTGACACGCCAGGCTCAGAATGGTGGGGTGGGGGGTGGGGTGGCGAGCGGAAGGAGAAGAGGAGTGGAAAACACTGCAGACTATACCCTAGACAATGCTTCTGCACTTGGCATTTCTCATTCATTCAAAGTTGATGAATTCCACTTTTGGAGAGCGATGGTGGGGGGAGGAGGAACAGTGAGGTAGAGGAGATGATATGTGCATGTTGCGTCTTTGACAAGATTTTCCCCTAATGTTCTTTGCATTAGCTTTGGTCACCACTTCCTGCCATTCAGTTTGCCCCAGTGTATTCATACAGTCTCTGATTGGACAAAGCATCCCACCATCAGAATCGTGCGACACTCGTTCTAGCACAGCTCTTTTGGCAGAGAAGTCAAGGAGACTTTTTAGCAGTGGTCATAGATGAGTTCATGCCAGTGAGAGATCACAGAGAACAGAGGCTTCTGGACCTGGAACAAAGAGAGAGTGATTTCATGGATTAATGCCTCACAACCCTCTAGTCTAGGAAAAGGTCTGGGAAAAAAAATCTTCACTCTTCTAGCAACTGGGCTAAATCCATAGCAGCAAACCTACCAGGGAGTATGATCTGAATGACAGTTGAACAGACAATGGGGAGAATTGTTTCCCCAACCTAACTCCTTATTTGATAAAGCTTTATGCAAAGGATACATTCTCAAGTGATGATAAGTTGAAGTGGGGAGAATATAATCACACTCGAGTGGGGTTATGGAAACGATGTTATTTTGCACCAGGGGAGGAGAGAAGGTGGGGGGAAATATAGACTAATGAAATTTAAAGGTGTTCTAAATTCAGAAAACAAATCTCTTCCCCCATGATGAGCCCTCTAGGGACAATTCCTGAATCGTGGACCACAGGAGTTCTGTAGGATGGCAGCCCCTTCTCCTTACCACCAGCAACAAGACATCACCAGGGCAAGAGCGTGGCGCCTTCTGCCCAGGCTCTAATTCATGCCGACAGAATAACAATCTGCTCTCCGTGCACCAGGCACAATGAAGGCCCTCTAAGCTGCCACTCAAGCGGGGCCTGCTAACACTCCCGGCCCTTGTTTCTGGCTCTTGGCATTGTTGGGGCAGGGAGTGTGGGGAGAGCTGCACACGTCCATGCTGGGAAAGACAGGGCCCCTGGCGGCCCCAGCCCGTTAGCGGATGGCCTAGACAACAGCAGTGGCCAGACGAGCTAGCAAGGCCCTTTCAACCCTGGGCAAACTTGCCGAACATTCAGGACCTCGCAGATTGAGGTTTCAGAAATTTTGGCCTCTGCCTCCTCATCCCCCAACTCCAAAGGAAAAAAAAAAAAAAAAGAACAAAACAAAACAAATCATTAAACGTTCTCTTGGTGTAGCAGGCTGCTGCAAAGTTTGGTTGTAGCACCAAGGTCTTCCTAACAGCCTGTAGAGGACAGGGCTGACAAATTTCCAACAGCACCGGGGCAGCCCTCAAACTATACAATCTGGACCCGGGTTGGATAAAAGGTGACGCTAGCGAAGATGACTGACAGGGGATTATGATAAGCAGACAGATGACATGGTGAATTGGGGAAGTAGCGAGCTTATTGCTCATCTTTACACTGTAGGCGAAAGAAGAGACATGCCGGAAAACATCACACCCGGGATATCTTCATTATAGGAGGGAGCAAAACATGCTTAAACTCAGAGTGAAGCTGTACACTGGAGGTCATCCTCAAAGCTTGTCTCAAAGCAAAGACTGGTGTTGATTCCCAGCCAATTTAAAGGATGAAAGGGGCCAAGAGACTGATGTAGG